>NC_090376.1:8462624-8791791 GCF_036365525.1 Heterodontus francisci
CCACTTTTACGTCTCATCTTCATAATTGCATTCGGGTGTGCCACTTTTACATCTCACCAATTGTGCAGTCGGGTGTGCCACTTTTACATCTCACCTTCATCAGTGCAGTCGGGTGTGCCACTTTTACATCTCACCATCAGTGCAGTCGGGTGTGCCACTTTTACATCTCATCTTCATCAGTGCAGTCGAGTGTGCCACTTTTACATCTCATCTTCATCAGTGCAGTCGTGTGTGCCACTTTTACATCTCACCATCAATGCAGTCGGGTGTGCCACTTTTACATCTCACCTTCATCAGTGCAGTCGGGTGTGCCACTTTTACATCTCACCTTCATCAGTGAAGTCGGGTGTGCCACTTTTACATCTCACCTTCATCAGTGCAGTCGGGTGTGCCACATTTATAGTCTCACCTCCATCAGTGCAGTCGGGTGTGCCACTTTTACATCTCATCTTCATCAGTGCAGTCGAGTGTGCCACTTTTACATCTCATCTTCATCAGTGCAGTCGTGTGTGCCACTTTTACATCTCACCATCAATGCAGTCGGGTGTGCCACTTTTACATCTCACCTTCATCAGTGCAGTCGGGTGTGCCACTTTTACATCTCACCTTCATCAGTGAAGTCGGGTGTGCCACTTTTACATCTCACCTTCATCAGTGCAGTCGGGTGTGCCACATTTATAGTCTCACCTTCATCAGTGCAGTCGGGTGTGCCACTTTTACATCTCATCTTCATCAGTGCAGTCGGGTGTGCCACTTTTACATCTCATCTTCATCAGTGCAGTCGGGTGTGCCACTTTTACGTCTCATCTTCATCAGTGCAGTCGGGTGTGCCACTTTTACATCTCACCATCCGTGCAGTCGGGTGTGCCACTTTTACATCTCATCTTCATTGCAGTCGGGTGTGCCACATTTACATCTCACCTTCATCAGGGCAGTCGGGTGTGCCACTTTTACATCTCATCTTCATTGCAGTCGGGTGTGCCACATTTACATCTCACCTTCATCAGGGCAGTCGGGTGTGCCACTTTTACATCTCATCTTCATCAGTGCAGTCGGGTGTGCCACTTTTACATCTCACCATCCGTGCAGTCGGGTATGCCACTTTTACATCTCACTATCAGTGCAGTCGGGTGTGCCACATTTACATCTCACCTTCATCAGGGCAGTCGGGTGTGCCACTTTTACATCTCATCTTCATCAGTGCAGTCGGGTGTGCCACTTTTACATCTCACCATCAGTGCAGTCGGGTGTGCCACTGTTACATCTCATCTTCATCAGTGCTGTCGGGCGTGCCACTTTTACATCTCACCTTCATCAGTGCAGTCGGGTGTGCCACATTTATAGTCTCACCTCCATCAGTGCAGTCGGGTGTGCCACTTTTACATCTCACCTTCATCAGTGCAGTCGGGTGTGCCACTTTTACATCTCATCTTCATCAGTGCAGTCGGGTGTGCCACTTTTACATCTCATCTTCATCAGTGCAGTCGGGTGTGCCACTTTTACATCTCACCATCCGTGCAGTCGGGTGTGCCACTTTTACATCTCACCATCCGTGCAGTCGGGTGTGCCACTTTTACATCTCATCTTCATTGCAGTCGGGTGTGCCACATTTACATCTCACCTTCATCAGGGCAGTCGGGTGTGCCACTTTTACATCTCATCTTCATCAGTGCAGTCGGGTGTGCCACATTTACATCTCACCTTCATCAGGGCAGTCGGGTGTGCCACTTTTACATCTCATCTTCATCAGTGCAGTCGGGTGTGCCACTTTTACATCTCATCTTCATCAGTGCAGTCGGGTGTGCCACTTTTACATCTCACCATCAGTGCAGTCGGGTGTGCCACTGTTACATCTCATCTTCATCAGTGCAGTCGGGTGTGCCACTTTTACATCTCACCATCCGTGCAGTCGGGTGTGCCACATTTACATCTCACCTTCATCAGGGCAGTCGGGTGTGCCACTTTTACATCACATCTTCATCAGTGCAGTCGGGTGTGCCACTTTTACATCTCACCATCAGTGCAGTCGGGTGTGCCACTTTTACATATCATCAGTGCAGTCGGGTGTGCCACTTTTACATCTCATCTTCATCAGTGCAGTCGGGTGTGCGACTTTTACATCTCATCTTCATCAGTGCAGTCGGGTGTGCCACTTTTACATCTCATCTTCATCAGCGCAGTCGGGTGTGCCACTTTTACATCTCACCATCAGTGCAGTCGGGTGTGCCACTTTTACATCTCATCTTCATCAGTGCAGTCGGGTGTGCCACTTTTACATCTCACCATCAGTGCAGTCGGGTGTGCCACATTTACATCTCACCTTCATCAGGGCAGTCGGGTGTGCCACTTTTACATCACATCTTCATCAGTGCAGTCGGGTGTGCCACTTTTACATCTCACCATCAGTGCAGTCGGGTGTGCCACTTTTACATATCATCAGTGCAGTCGGGTGTGCCACTTTTACATCTCATCTTCATCAGTGCAGTCGGGTGTGCCACTTTTACATCTCACCATCAGTGCAGTCGGGTGTGCCACTTTTACATCTCATCTTCATCAGTGCAGTCGGGTGTGCCACTTTTACATCTCATCTTCATCAGTGCAGTCGGGTGTGCCACTTTTACATCTCATCTTCATCAGCGCAGTCGGGTGTGCCACTTTTACATCTCACCATCAGTGCAGTCGGGTGTGCGACTTTTACATCTCATCTTCATCAGTGCAGTCGGGTGTGCCACTTTTACATCTCATCTTCATCAGTGCAGTCGGGTGTGCCACTTTTACATCTCATCTTCATCAGAGCAGTCGGGTGTGCCACTTTTACATCTCACCATCAGTGCAGTCGGGTGTGCCACTTTTACATCTCATCTTCATCAGTGCAGTCGGGTGTGCGACTTTTACATCTCATCTTCATCAGTGCAGTCGGGTGTGCCACCTTCACATCTCACCATCAGTGCAGTCGGGTGTGCCACTTTTACATCTCACCGTCAGTGCAGTCGGGTGTGCCACTTTTACGTCTCATCTTCATCAGTGCAGTCGGGTGTGCCACTTTTACATCTCACCTTCATCAGTGCAGTCGGGTGTGCCACTTTTACATCTCACCTTCATCAGTGCAGTCGGGTGTGCCACTTTTACATCTCACCGTCAGTGCAGTCGGGTGTGCCACTTTTACGTCTCATCTTCATAATTGCATTCGGGTGTGCCACTTTTACATCTCACCAGTGCAGTCGGGTGTGCCACTTTTACATCTCACCTTCATCAGTGCAGTCGGGTGTGCCACTTTTACATCTCACCATCAGTGCAGTCGGGTGTGCCACTTTTACATCTCATCTTCATCAGTGCAGTCGGGTGTGCCACTTTTACATCTCACCATCAGTGCAGTCGGGTGTGCCACTTTTACATCTCATCTTCATCAGTGCAGTCGGGTGTGCCACTTTTACATCTCACCATCAGTGCAGTCGGGTGTGCCACTTTTACATCTCATCTTCATCAGTGCAGTCGGGTGTGCCACTTTTACATCTCACCATCAGTGCAGTCGGGTGTGCCACTTTTACATCTCATCTTCATCAGTGCAGTCGGGTGTGCCACTTTTACATCTCACCATCAGTGCAGTCGGGTGTGCCACTTTTACATCTCACCAGTGCAGTCGGGTGTGCCACTTTTACATCTCATCTTCATCACTGCAGTCGGGTGTGCCACTTTTAAATCTCACCATCAGTGCACTCGGGTGCGCCACTTTTACATCTCATCTTCATCAGTGCAGTCGGGTGTGCCACTTTTACATCTCACCATCAGTGCAGTCGGGTGTGCCACTTTTACATCTCACCTTCATCAGTGCAGTCGGGTGTGCCACTTTTACATCTCACCTTCATCAGGGCAGTCGACTGTGTGCCACTTTTAAATCTCACCATCAGTGCAGTCGGGTGTGCCACTTTTACATCTCATCTTCATCAGTGCAGTCGGGTGTGCCACTTTTACATCTCACCATCAGTGCAGTCGGGTGTGCCACTTTTACATCTCACCTTCATCAGTGCAGTCGGGTGTGCCACATTTATATCTCACCTCCATCAGTGCAGTCGGGTGTGCCACTTTTACATCTCACCATCAGTTCAGTCGGGTGTGCCACTTTTACATCTCATCTTCATCAGTGCAGTCGGGTGTGCGACTTTTACATCTCATCTTCATCAGTGCAGTCGGGTGTGCCACTTTTACATCTCATCTTCATCAGCGCAGTCGGGTGTGCCACTTTTACATCTCACCATCAGTGCAGTCGGGTGTGCCACTTTTACATCTCATCTTCATCAGAGCAGTCGGGTGTGCCACTTTTACATCTCACCATCAGTGCAGTCGGGTGTGCCACTTTTACATCTCATCTTCATCAGTGCAGTCGGGTGTGCGACTTTTACATCTCATCTTCATCAGTGCAGTCGGGTGTGCCACTTTTACATCTCACCATCAGTGCAGTCGGGTGTGCCACTTTTACATCTCATCTTCATCAGTGCAGTCGGGTGTGCGACTTTTACATCTCATCTTCATCAGTGCAGTCGGGTGTGCCACTTTTACATCTCACCATCAGTGCAGTCGGGTGTGCCACTGTTACATCTCATCTTCATCAGTGCAGTCGGGTGTGCCACTTTTACATCTCACAATCCGTGCAGTCGGGTGTGCCACATTTACATCTCACCTTCATCAGGGCAGTCGGGTGTGCCACTTTTACATCACATCTTCATCAGTGCAGTCGGGTGTGCCACTTTTACATCTCACCATCAGTGCAGTCGGGTGTGCCACTTTTACATATCATCAGTGCAGTCGAGTGTGCCACTTTTACATCTCATCTTCATCAGTGCAGTCGGGTGTGCCACTTTTACATCTCATCTTCATCAGTGCAGTCGGGTGTGCGACTTTTACATCTCATCTTCATCAGTGCAGTCGGGTGTGCCACTTTTACATCTCATCTTCATCAGCGCAGTCGGGTGTGCCACTTTTACATCTCACCATCCGTGCAGTCGGGTGTGCCACATTTACATCTCACCTTCATCAGGGCAGTCGGGTGTGCCACTTTTACATCTCATCTTCATCAGTGCAGTCGGGTGTGCCACTTTTACATCTCACCATCAGTGCAGTCGGGTGTGCCACATTTACATCTCACCTTCATCAGGGCAGTCGGGTGTGCCACTTTTACATCACATCTTCATCAGTGCAGTCGGGTGTGCCACTTTTACATCTCACCATCAGTGCAGTCGGGTGTGCCACTTTTACATATCATCAGTGCAGTCGGGTGTGCCACTTTTACATCTCATCTTCATCAGTGCAGTCGGGTGTGCCACTTTTACATCTCACCATCAGTGCAGTCGGGTGTGCCACTTTTACATCTCATCTTCATCAGTGCAGTCGGGTGTGCCACTTTTACATCTCACCATCAGTGCAGTCGGGTGTGCCACTTTTACATCTCATCTTCATCAGCGCAGTCGGGTGTGCCACTTTTACATCTCACCATCAGTGCAGTCGGGTGTGCGACTTTTACATCTCATCTTCATCAGTGCAGTCGGGTGTGCCACTTTTACATCTCATCTTCATCAGTGCAGTCGGGTGTGCCACTTTTACATCTCATCTTCATCAGAGCAGTCGGGTGTGCCACTTTTACATCTCACCATCAGTGCAGTCGGGTGTGCCACTTTTACATCTCATCTTCATCAGTGCAGTCGGGTGTGCGACTTTTACATCTCATCTTCATCAGTGCAGTCGGGTGTGCCACCTTCACATCTCACCATCAGTGCAGTCGGGTGTGCCACTTTTACATCTCACCGTCAGTGCAGTCGGGTGTGCCACTTTTACGTCTCATCTTCATCAGTGCAGTCGGGTGTGCCACTTTTACATCTCACCTTCATCAGTGCAGTCGGGTGTGCCACTTTTACATCTCACCTTCATCAGTGCAGTCGGGTGTGCCACTTTTACATCTCACCGTCAGTGCAGTCGGGTGTGCCACTTTTACGTCTCATCTTCATAATTGCATTCGGGTGTGCCACTTTTACATCTCACCAGTGCAGTCGGGTGTGCCACTTTTACATCTCACCTTCATCAGTGCAGTCGGGTGTGCCACTTTTACATCTCACCATCAGTGCAGTCGGGTGTGCCACTTTTACATCTCATCTTCATCAGTGCAGTCGGGTGTGCCACTTTTACATCTCACCATCAGTGCAGTCGGGTGTGCCACTTTTACATCTCATCTTCATCAGTGCAGTCGGGTGTGCCACTTTTACATCTCACCATCAGTGCAGTCGGGTGTGCCACTTTTACATCTCATCTTCATCAGTGCAGTCGGGTGTGCCACTTTTACATCTCACCATCAGTGCAGTCGGGTGTGCCACTTTTACATCTCATCTTCATCAGTGCAGTCGGGTGTGCCACTTTTACATCTCACCATCAGTGCAGTCGGGTGTGCCACTTTTACATCTCACCAGTGCAGTCGGGTGTGCCACTTTTACATCTCATCTTCATCACTGCAGTCGGGTGTGCCACTTTTAAATCTCACCATCAGTGCAGTCGGGTGTGCCACTTTTACATCTCATCTTCATCAGTGCAGTCGGGTGTGCCACTTTTACATCTCACCATCAGTGCAGTCGGGTGTGCCACTTTTACATCTCACCTTCATCAGTGCAGTCGGGTGTGCCACTTTTACATCTCACCTTCATCAGGGCAGTCGGGTGTGCCACTTTTAAATCTCACCATCAGTGCAGTCGGGTGTGCCACTTTTACATCTCATCTTCATCAGTGCAGTCGGGTGTGCCACTTTTACATCTCACCATCAGTGCAGTCGGGTGTGCCACTTTTACATCTCACCTTCATCAGTGCAGTCGGGTATGCCACATTTATATCTCACCTCCATCAGTGCAGTCGGGTGTGCCACTTTTACATCTCACCATCAGTTCAGTCGGGTGTGCCACTTTTACATCTCATCTTCATCAGTGCAGTCGGGTGTGCGACTTTTACATCTCATCTTCATCAGTGCAGTCGGGTGTGCCACTTTTACATCTCATCTTCATCAGCGCAGTCGGGTGTGCCACTTTTACATCTCACCATCAGTGCAGTCGGGTGTGCCACTTTTACATCTCATCTTCATCAGAGCAGTCGGGTGTGCCACTTTTACATCTCACCATCAGTGCAGTCGGGTGTGCCACTTTTACATCTCATCTTCATCAGTGCAGTCGGCTGTGCGACTTTTACATCTCATCTTCATCAGTGCAGTCGGGTGTGCCACTTTTACATCTCACCATCAGTGCAGTCGGGTGTGCCACTTTTACATCTCATCTTCATCAGTGCAGTCGGGTGTGCGACTTTTACATCTCATCTTCATCAGTGCAGTCGGGTGTGCCACTTTTACATCTCATCTTCATCAGCGCAGTCGGGTGTGCCACTTTTACATCTCACCATCAGTGCAGTCGGGTGTGCCACTTTTACATCTCATCTTCATCAGAGCAGTCGGGTGTGCCACTTTTACATCTCACCATCAGTGCAGTCGGGTGTGCCACTTTTACATCTCATCTTCATCAGTGCAGTCGGGTGTGCGACTTTTACATCTCATCTTCATCAGTGCAGTCGGGTGTGCCACTTTTACATCTCATCTTCATCAGTGCAGTCGGGTGTGCCACTTTTACATCTCACCTTCATCAGGGCAGTCGGGTCTGCCACTTTTACATATCACCATCAGTGCAGTCGGGTGTGCCACCTTTACATCTCATCTTCATCAGAGCAGTCGGGTGTGCCACTTTTACATCTCATCATCAGTGCAGTCGGGTGTGCCACTTTTACATCTCATCATCAGTGCAGTCGGGTGTGCCACTTTTACATCTCATCTTCATCAGTGCAGTCAGGTGTGCCACTTTTACATCTCATCATCAGTGCAGTCGGGTGTGCCACTTTTACATCTCATCTTCATCAGTGCAGTCGGGTGTGCCACTTTTACATCTCACCTTCATCAGGGCAGTCGGGTCTGCCACTTTTACATATCACCATCAGTGCAGTCGGGTGTGCCACTTTTACATCTCATCTTCATCAGAGCAGTCGGGTGTGCCACTTTTACATCTCACCATCAGTGCAGTCGGGTGTGCCACTTTTACATCTCACCATCAGTGCAGTCGGGTGTGCCACTTTTACATCTCACCATCAGTGCAGTCGGGTGTGCCACTTTTACATCTCATCTTCATCAGTGCAGTGGGGTGTGCCACTTTTACATCTCACCATCAGTGCAGTCGGGTGTGCCACTTTTAAATCTCACCTTCATCAGGGGAGTCGGGTGCGCAACTTTTACATCTCATCATCATCAGTGCAGTCGGGTGTGCCAATTTTACATCTCACCATCAGTGCAGTCGGGTGTGCCACTTTTACATCTCATCTTCATCAGTGCAGTCGGGTGTGCCACCTTTACATCTCATCTTCATCAGTGCAGTCGAGTGTGCCAATTATACATCTCACAGTGCAGTCGGGTGTGCCACTTTGCATCTCATCTTCATCAGTGCAGTCGGGTGTGCCTCTTTTACATCTCATCTTCATCAGTGCAGTAGGGTGTGCCACTTTTACATCTCACCATCAGTGCAGTCGGGTGTGCCACTTTTTCATCTCATCTTCATCAGTGCAGTCGGGTGTGACACTTTTACATCTCATCTTCATCAGTGCAGTCGGGTGTGCCACTTTTGCATCTCACCATCAG
This sequence comes from Heterodontus francisci, assembly GCF_036365525.1. Taxonomy (NCBI): domain Eukaryota; kingdom Metazoa; phylum Chordata; class Chondrichthyes; order Heterodontiformes; family Heterodontidae; genus Heterodontus; species Heterodontus francisci. Next base: position 8,471,326 of record NC_090376.1, read on the forward strand.
TGCAGTCGAATGTGCCACTTTTACATCTCATCTTCATCAGTGCAGTCGGGTGTGCCACTTTTACATCTCACTATCAGTGCAGTCGGGTGTGCCACTTTTACGTCTCATCTTCATCATTGCATTCGGGTGTGCCACTTTTACATCTCATCATCAGTGCAGTCGGGTGTGCCACTTTTACATCTCACCATCAGTGCAGTCGGGTGTGCCACTTTTACATCTCATCTTCATCAGTGCAGTCGGGCGTGCCACTTTTACATCTCACCATCAGTGCAGTCGGGTGTGCCACTTTTACATCTCATCTTCATCACTGCAGTCGGGTGTGCCACTTTTACATCTCATCTTCATCAGTGCAGTCGGGCGTGCCACTTTTACATCTCACCATCAGTGCAGTCGGGTGTGCCACTTTTACATCTCACCTTCATCAGGGCAGTCGGGTGTGCCACTTTTACATCTCATCTTCATCAGTGCAGTCGGGTGTGCCACATTTATATCTCACCTCCATCAGTGCAGTCGGGTGTGCCACTTTTACATCTCACCATCAGTGCAGTCGGGTGTGCCACTTTTACATCTCACCATCAGTGCAGTCGGGTGTGCCACTTTTACATCTCACCTTCATCAGTGCAGTCGGGTGTGCCACTTATACATCTCACCATCAGTGCAGTCGGGTGTGCCACTTTTACATCTCACCTTCATCATTGCAGTCGGGTGTGCCACATTTATATCTCACCTCCATCAGTGCAGTCGGGTGTGCCACTTTTACATCTCACCATCAGTTCAGTCGGGTGTGCCACTTTTACATCTCATCTTCATCAGTGCAGTCGGGTGTGCCACTTTTACATCTCATCTTCATCAGTGCAGTCGGGTGTGCCACTTTTACATCTCATCTTCATCAGTGCAGTCGGGTGTGCCACTTTTACATATCACCATCAGTGCAGTCGGCTGTGCCACTTTTACATCTCATCTTCATCAGTGCAGTCGGGTGTGCCACTTTTACATCTCACCATCAGTGCAGTCGGGCGTGCCACTTTTACATCTCACCATCCGTGCAGTCGGGTGTGCTACTTTTACATCTCATCTTCATCACTGCAGTCGGGTGTGCCACTTTTACATCTCACCTTCATCAGGGGAGTCGGGTGTGCCACTTTTACATCTCACCATCCGTGCAGTCGGGTGTGCTACTTTTACATCTCATCTTCATCACTGCAGTCGGGTGTTCCACTTTTACATCTCATCTTCATTGCAGTCGGGTGTGCCACATTTACATCTCACCTTCATCAGGGCAGTCGGGTGTGCCACTTTTACATCTCATCTTCATCAGTGCTGTCGAGTGTGCCACTTTTACATCTCACCATCAGTGCAGTCGGGTGTGCCACTTTTACATATCATCCGTGCAGTCGGGTGTGCCACTTTTACATCTCATCTTCATCAGTGCAGTCGGGTGTGCCACTTTTACATCTCACCTTCATCAGGGCAGTCGGGTCTGCCACTTTTACATATCACCATCAGTGCAGTCGGGTGTGCCACTTTTACATCTCATCTTCATCAGTGCAGTCGGGTGTGCCACTTTTACATCTCACCATCAGTGCAGTCGGGTGTGCCACTTTTACATCTCATCTTCATCAGAGCAGTCGGGTGTGCCACTTTTACATCTCACCATCAGTGCAGTCGGGTGTGCCACTTTTACATCTCACCATCAGTGCAGTCGGGTGTGCCACTTTTACATCTCATCTTCATCAGTGCAGTGGGGCGTGCCACTTTTACATCTCACCATCAGTGCAGTCGGGTGTGCTACTTTTACATCTCATCTTCATCACTGCAGTCGGGTGTGCCACTTTTACATCTCACCTTCATCAGGGGAGTCGGGTGTGCCAGTTTTACATCTCATCTTCATCAGTGCAGTCGGGTGTGCCACTTTTACATCTCATCTTCATCAGTGCAGTCGGGTGTGCCACCTTTACATCTCATCTTCATCAGTGCAGTCGGGTGTGCCACTTTTACATCTCACAATCAGTGCAGTCGGGTGTGCCACTTTGCATCTCATCTTCATCAGTGCAGTCGGGTGTGCCACTTTTACATCTCATCTTCATCAGTGCAGTCGGGTGTGCCACTTTTACATCTCACCATCAGTGCAGTCGGGTGTGCCACTTTTACATCTCATCTTCATCAGTGCAGTCGGGTGTGACACTTTTACATCTCATCTTCATCAGTGCAGTAGGGTGTGCCACTTTTACATCTCACCATCAGTGCAGTCGGGTGTGCCACTTTTACATCTCATCTTCATCAGTGCAGTCGGGTGTGACACTTTTACATCTCATCTTCATCAGTGCAGTCGGGTGTGCCACTTTTGCATCTCACCATCAGTGCAGTCGGGTGTGCCACTTTTACATCTCATCTTCATCAGTGCAGTCGGGTGTGCCACTTTTACATCTCATCTTCATCAGTGCAGTCGGGTGTGCCACTTTTACATCTCATCTTCATCAGTGCAGTCGGGTGTGCCACTTTTACAGCTCACTATCAGTGCAGTCGGGTGTGCCACTTTTACATCTCACCATCAGTGCAGTCGGGTGTGCCACTTTTACATCTCATCTTCATCAGTGCAGTCGGGTGTGCCACTTTTACATCTCATCTTCATCAGTGCAGTCGGGTGTGCCACTTTTACATCTCACCATCAGTGCAGTCGGGTGTGCCACTTTACATCTCACCATCAGTGCAGTCGGGTGTGCCACTTTTACATCTCACCATCAGTGCAGTCGGGTGTGCCACTTTACATCTCACCATCAGTGCAGTCGGGTGAGCCACTTTTACATCTCACCTTCATCAGTGCAGTCGGGTGTGCCGCTTTTACATCTCACCATCAGTGCAGTCGGGTGTGCCACTTTTACATCTCACCATCAGTGCAGTCGGGTGTGCCACTTTTACATCTCACCTTCATCAGTGCAGTCGGGTGTGCCGCTTTTACATCTCACCATCAGTGCAGTCGGGTGTGCCACTTTTACATCTCACCATCAGTGCAGTCGGGTGTGCCACTTTTACATCTCACCTTCATCAGTGCAGTCGGGTGTGCCGCTTTTACATCTCACCATCACTGCATTCGGATGTGCCACTTTTACATCTCATCTTCATCAGTGCAGTCGGGTGTGCCACTTTTACATCTCATCTTCATCAGTGCAGTCGGGTGTGCCACTTTTACATCTCACCATCAGTGCAGTCGGGTGTGCCACTTTACATCTCACCATCAGTGCAGTCGGGTGTGCCACTTTTACATCTCACCATCAGTGCAGTCGGGTGTGCCACTTTACATCTCACCATCAGTGCAGTCGGGTGTGCCACTTTTACATCTCACCTTCATCAGTGCAGTCGGGTGTGCCGCTTTTACATCTCACCATCAGTGCAGTCGGGTGTGCCACTTTTACATCTCACCATCAGTGCAGTCGGGTGTGCCACTTTTACATCTCACCTTCATCAGTGCAGTCGGGTGTGCCGCTTTTACATCTCACCATCAGTGCAGTCGGGTGTGCCACTTTTACATCTCACCATCAGTGCAGTCGGGTGTGCCGCTTTTACATCTCACCATCAGTGCAGTCGGGTGTGCCACTTTTACATCTCACCATCAGTGCAGTCGGGTGTGCCACTTTTACATCTCACCTTCATCAGGGCAGTCGGGCGTGCCACTTTTACATCTCACCATCAGTGCAGTCGGGTGTGCCACTTTTACATCTCATCTTCATCACTGCAGTCGGGTGTGCCACTTTTACATCTCACCTTCATCAGGGCAGTCGGGCGTGCCACTTTTACATCTCACCATCAGTGCAGTCGGGTGTGCCACTTTTACATCTCACCTTCATCAGGGCAGTCGGGCGTGCCACTTTTACATCTCACCATCAGTGCAGTCGGGTGTGCCACTTTTACATCTCATCTTCATCACTGCAGTCGGGTGTGCCACTTTTACATCTCACCTTCATCAGGGCAGTCGGGCGTGCCACTTTTACATCTCACCATCAGTGCAATCGGGTGTGCCACTTTTACATCTCACCATCAGTGCAGTCGGGTGTGCCACTTTTACATCTCACCTTCATCAGGGCAGTCGGGCGTGCCACTTTTACATCTCACCATCAGTGCAGTCGGGTGTGCCACTTTTACATCTCATCTTCATCACTGCAGTCGGGTGTGCCACTTTTACATCTCACCTTCATCAGTGCAGTCGGGTGTGCCACTTTTACATCTCATCTTCATCACTGCAGTCGGGTGTGCCACTTTTACATCTCACCATCAGTGCAGTCGGGTGTGCCACTTTTACATCTCACCTTCATCAGGGCAGTCGGGCGTGCCACTTTTACATCTCACCATCAGTGCAGTCGGGTGTGCCACTTTTACATCTCATCTTCATCACTGCAGTCGGGTGTGCCACTTTTACATCTCACCTTCATCAGGGCAGTCGGGCGTGCCACTTTTACATCTCACCATCAGTGCAGTCGGGTGTGCCACTTTTACATCTCATCTTCATCAGGGCAGTCGGGCGTGCCACTTTTACATCTCACCATCAGTGCAGTCGGGTGTGCCACTTTTACATCTCATCTTCATCAGGGCAGTCGGGCGTGCCACTTTTACATCTCACCATCAGTGCAGTCGGGTGTGCCACTTTTACATCTCATCTTCATCAGGGCAGTCGGGCGTGCCACTTTTACATCTCACCATCAGTGCAATCGGGTGTGCCACTTTTACATCTCACCATCAGTGCAGTCGGGTGTGCCACTTTTACATCTCACCTTCATCAGGGCAGTCGGGCGTGCCACTTTTACATCTCACCATCAGTGCAGTCGGGTGTGCCACTTTTACATCTCATCTTCATCAGTGCAGTCGGGTGTGCCACTTTTACATCTCATCTTCATCACTGCAGTCGGGTGTGCCACTTTTACATCTCATCTTCATCACTGCAGTCGGGTGTGCCACTTTTACATCTCACCATCAGTGCAGTCGGGTGTGCCACATTTATATCTCACCTCCATCAGTGCAGTCGGGTGTGCCACTTTTACATCTCACCATCAGTTCAGTCGGGTGTGCCACTTTAACATCTCATCTTCATCAGTGCAGTCGGGTGTGCCACTTGTACATCTCACCATCAGTTCAGTCGGGTGTGCCACTTTTACATCTCATCTTCATCAGTGCAGTCGGGTGTGCCACTTTTACATATCACCATCAGTGCAGTCGGGTGTGCCACATTTATATCTCACCTCCATCAGTGCAGTCGGGTGTGCCACTTTTACATCTCACCATCAGTGCAGTCGGGTGTGCCACTTTTACATCTCATCTTCATCAGTGCAGTCGGGTGTGCCACTTTTACATCTCACCATCAGTGCAGTCGGGTGTGCCACTTTTACATCTCACCATCAGTGCAGTCGGGTGTGCCACTTTTACATCTCATCTTCATCAGTGCAGTCGGGTGTGCCACTTTTACATCTCACCATCAGTGCAGTCGGGTGTGCCACTTTTACATCTCACCATCAGTGCAGTCGGGTGTGCCACTTTTACATCTCATCTTCATCAGTGCAGTCGGGTGTGCCACTTTTACATCTCACCATCAGTGCAGTCGGGTGTGCCACTTTTACATCTCACCATCAGTGCAGTCGGGTGTGCCACTTTTACATCTCATCTTCATCAGTGCAGTCGGGTGTGCCACTTTTACATCTCACCATCAGTGCAGTCGGGTGTGCCACTTTTACATCTCATCTTCATCAGTGCAGTCGGGTGTGCCACTTTTACATCTCACCATCAGTGCAGTCGGGTGTGCCACTTTTACATCTCACCATCAGTGCAGTCGGGTGTGCCACTTTTACATCTCATCTTCATCAGTGCAGTTGGGTGTGCCACTTTTACATCTCACCATCAGTGCAGTCGGGTGTGCCACTTTTACATATCACCATCAGTGCAGTCGGGTGTGCCACTTTTACATCTCATCTTCATCAGTGCAGTCGGGCGTGCCACTTTTACATCTCACCATCCGTGCAGTCGGGTGTGCCACTTTTACATCTCATCTTCATCAGTGCAGTCGGGTGTGCCACTTTTACATCTCACCATCAGTGCAGTCGGGTGTGCCACTTTTACATCTCACCATCAGTGCAGTCGGGTGTGCCACATTTACATCTCACCTTCATCAGGGCAGTCGGGTGTGCCACATTTACATCTCATCTTCATCAGGGCAGTTGGGTGTGCCACTTTTACATCTCATCTTCATCAGTGCAGTCGGGCGTGCCACTTTTACATCTCACCATCCGTGCAGTCGGGTGTGCCACTTTTACATCTCATCTTCATCAGTGCAGTCGGGTGTGCCACATTTACATCTCATCTTCATCAGGGCAGTCGGGTGTGCCACTTTTACATCTCACCATCATTGCAGTCGGGTGTGCCACTTTTACATCTCATCTTCATCAGTGCAGTCGGGCGTGCCACTTTTACATCTCACCATCCGTGCAGTCGGGTGTGCCACTTTTACATCTCACTATCAGTGCAGTCGGGTGTGCCACTTTTACATCTCATCTTCATCAGTGCAGTTGGGTGTGCCACTTTTACATCTCATCTTCATCAGTGCAGTCGGGTGTGCCACTTTTACATATCACCATCAGTGCAGTCGGCTGTGCCACTTTTACATCTCATCTTCATCAGTGCAGTCGGGTGTGCCACTTTTACATCTCACCATCAGTGCAGTCGGGCGTGCCACTTTTACATCTCACCATCCGTGCAGTCGGGTGTGCTACTTTTACATCTCATCTTCATCACTGCAGTCGGGTGTGCCACTTTTACATCTCACCTTCATCAGGGGAGTCGGGTGTGCCACTTTTACATCTCACCATCCGTGCAGTCGGGTGTGCTACTTTTACATCTCATCTTCATCACTGCAGTCGGGTGTTCCACTTTTACATCTCATCTTCATTGCAGTCGGGTGTGCCACATTTACATCTCACCTTCATCAGGGCAGTCGGGTGTGCCACTTTTACATCTCATCTTCATCAGTGCTGTCGGGTGTGCCACTTTTACATCTCACCATCAGTGCAGTCGGGTGTGCCACTTTTACATATCATCCGTGCAGTCGGGTGTGCCACTTTTACATCTCATCTTCATCAGTGCAGTCGGGTGTGCCACTTTTACATCTCACCTTCATCAGGGCAGTCGGGTCTGCCACTTTTACATATCACCATCAGTGCAGTCGGGTGTGCCACTTTTACATCTCATCTTCATCAGTGCAGTCGGGTGTGCCACTTTTACATCTCACCATCAGTGCAGTCGGGTGTGCCACTTTTACATCTCATCTTCATCAGAGCAGTCGGGTGTGCCACTTTTACATCTCACCATCAGTGCAGTCGGGTGTGCCACTTTTACATCTCACCATCAGTGCAGTCGGGTGTGCCACTTTTACATCTCATCTTCATCAGTGCAGTGGGGCGTGCCACTTTTACATCTCACCATCAGTGCAGTCGGGTGTGCTACTTTTACATCTCATCTTCATCACTGCAGTCGGGTGTGCCACTTTTACATCTCACCTTCATCAGGGGAGTCGGGTGTGCCAGTTTTACATCTCATCTTCATCAGTGCAGTCGGGTGTGCCACTTTTACATCTCATCTTCATCAGTGCAGTCGGGTGTGCCACCTTTACATCTCATCTTCATCAGTGCAGTCGGGTGTGCCACTTTTACATCTCACAATCAGTGCAGTCGGGTGTGCCACTTTGCATCTCATCTTCATCAGTGCAGTCGGGTGTGCCACTTTTACATCTCATCTTCATCAGTGCAGTCGGGTGTGCCACTTTTACATCTCACCATCAGTGCAGTCGGGTGTGCCACTTTTACATCTCATCTTCATCAGTGCAGTCGCGTGTGACACTTTTACATCTCATCTTCATCAGTGCAGTAGGGTGTGCCACTTTTACATCTCACCATCAGTGCAGTCGGGTGTGCCACTTTTACATCTCATCTTCATCAGTGCAGTCGGGTGTGACACTTTTACATCTCATCTTCATCAGTGCAGTCGGGTGTGCCACTTTTGCATCTCACCATCAGTGCAGTCGGGTGTGCCACTTTTACATCTCATCTTCATCAGTGCAGTCGGGTGTGCCACTTTTACATCTCATCTTCATCAGTGCAGTCGGGTGTGCCACTTTTACATCTCATCTTCATCAGTGCAGTCGGGTGTGCCACTTTTACAGCTCACTATCAGTGCAGTCGGGTGTGCCACTTTTACATCTCACCATCAGTGCAGTCGGGTGTGCCACTTTTACATCTCATCTTCATCAGTGCAGTCGGGTGTGCCACTTTTACATCTCATCTTCATCAGTGCAGTCGGGTGTGCCACTTTTACATCTCACCATCAGTGCAGTCGGGTGTGCCACTTTACATCTCACCATCAGTGCAGTCGGGTGTGCCACTTTTACATCTCACCATCAGTGCAGTCGGGTGTGCCACTTTACATCTCACCATCAGTGCAGTCGGGTGTGCCACTTTTACATCTCACCTTCATCAGTGCAGTCGGGTGTGCCGCTTTTACATCTCACCATCAGTGCAGTCGGGTGTGCCACTTTTACATCTCACCATCAGTGCAGTCGGGTGTGCCACTTTTACATCTCACCTTCATCAGTGCAGTCGGGTGTGCCGCTTTTACATCTCACCATCAGTGCAGTCGGGTGTGCCACTTTTACATCTCACCATCAGTGCAGTCGGGTGTGCCACTTTTACATCTCACCTTCATCAGTGCAGTCGGGTGTGCCGCTTTTACATCTCACCATCACTGCATTCGGGTGTGCCACTTTTACATCTCATCTTCATCAGTGCAGTCGGGTGTGCCACTTTTACATCTCATCTTCATCAGTGCAGTCGGGTGTGCCACTTTTACATCTCACCATCAGTGCAGTCGGGTGTGCCACTTTACATCTCACCATCAGTGCAGTCGGGTGTGCCACTTTTACATCTCACCATCAGTGCAGTCGGGTGTGCCACTTTACATCTCACCATCAGTGCAGTCGGGTGTGCCACTTTTACATCTCACCTTCATCAGTGCAGTCGGGTGTGCCGCTTTTACATCTCACCATCAGTGCAGTCGGGTGTGCCACTTTTACATCTCACCATCAGTGCAGTCGGGTGTGCCACTTTTACATCTCACCTTCATCAGTGCAGTCGGGTGTGCCGCTTTTACATCTCACCATCAGTGCAGTCGGGTGTGCCACTTTTACATCTCACCATCAGTGCAGTCGGGTGTGCCACTTTTACATCTCACCTTCATCAGTGCAGTCGGGTGTGCCGCTTTTACATCTCACCATCACTGCATTCGGGTGTGCCACTTTTACATCTCATCTTCATCAGTGCAGTCGGGTGTGCCACTTTTACATCTCACCATCAGTGCAGTCGGGTGTGCCACTTTTACATCTCATCTTCATCAGTGCAGTCGGGTGTGCCACTTTTATATCTCATCTTCATCAGTGCAGTCGGGTGTGCCACTTTTATATCTCATCTTCATCAGTGCAGTCGGGTGTGCCACTTTTACATCTCACCATCAGTGCAGTCGGGTGTGCCACCTTTACATCTCACCTTCATCAGTGCAGTCGGGTGTGCCACTTTTACATCTCACCATCAGTGCAGTCGGGTGTGCCACTTTTACATCTCACCAGTGCAGTCGGGTGTGCCACTTTTACATCTCATCTTCATCTGTGCAGTCGGGTGTGCCACCTTTACATCTCACCTTCATCAGTGCAGTCGGGTATGCCACTTTTACATCTCACCATCAGTGCAGTCGGGTGTGCCACTTTTACATCTCACCAGTGCAGTCGGGTGTGCCACTTTTACATCTCATCTTCACCAGTGCAGTCGGGTGTGCCACCTTTACATCTCACCATCAGTGCAGTCTGGTGTGCCACTTTTACATCTCACCATCAGTGCAGTCGGGTGTGCCACTTTTATATCTCATCTTCATCAGTGCAGTCGGGTGTGCCACTTTTACATCTCATCTTCATCAGTGCAGTCGGGTGTGCCACTTTTACATCTCATCTTCATCAGTGCAGTCGGGTGTGCCACTTTTACATCTTACCATCAGTGCAGTCGGGTGTGCCACTTTTATATCTCATCTTCATCACTGCAGTCGGGTGTGCCACTTTTACATCTCACCTTCATCAGTGCAGTCGGGTGTGCCACATTGACACGTCACCATCAGTGCAGTCGGGTGTGCCACTTTTACGTCTCACCATCAGTGCAGTCGGGTGTGCCACTTTTACATTTCACTATCGGTGCAGTCGGGTGTGCCACTTTTACATCTCACCATCAGTGCAGTCGGGTGTGCCACTTTTACATCTCACTATCAGTGCAGTCGGGCGTGCCACTTTTACATCTCACCATCAGTGCAGTCGGGTGTGCCACTTTTACATCTCACTATCAGTGCAGTCGGGCGTGCCACTTTTACATCTCACCATCAGTGCAGTCGGGTGTGCCACTTTTACATCTCACCTTCATCAGTGCAGTCGGGTGTGCCATTTTTACATCTCATCTTCATCAGTGCAGTCGGGTGTGCCACTTTTACATCTTACCATCAGTGCAGTCGGGTGTGCCACTTTTACATCTTACCATCAGTGCAGTCGTGTGTGCCACTTTTACATCTCATCTTCATCTGTGCAGTCGGGTGTGCCACTTTTATATCTCATCTTCATCAGTGCAGTCGGGTGTGCCACTTTTACATCTCACCTTCATCAGTGCAGTCGGGTGTGCCACTTTTACATCTTACCATCAGTGCAGTCGTGTGTGCCACTTTTATATTTCATCTTCATCAGTGCAGTCGGGTGTGCCACTTTTACATCTCACCATCAGTGCAGTCGGGTGTGCCACTTTTATATCTCATCTTCATCACTGCAGTCGGGTGTGCCACTTTTACATCTCACCTTCATCAGGGGAATCGGGTGTGCCAGTTTTACATCTCATCTTCATCAGTGCAGTCGGGTGTGCCAATTTTACATCTCACCATCAGTTCAGTCGGGTGTGCCACTTTTACATCTCATCTTCATCAGTGCAGTCGGGTGTGCCACCTTTACATCTCATCTTCATCAGTGCAGTCGGGTGTGCCACTTTTACATCTCACAATCAGTGCAGTCGGGTGTGCCACTTTGCATCTCATCTTCATCAGTGCAGTCGGGTGTGCCACTTTTACATCTCATCTTCATCAGTGCAGTCGGGTGTGCCACTTTTACATCTCACCATCAGTGCAGTCGGGTGTGCCACTTTTACATCTCATCTTCATCAGTGCAGTCGGGTGTGACACTTTTACATCTCATCTTCATCAGTGCAGTAGGGTGTGCCACTTTTACATCTCACCATCAGTGCAGTCGGGTGTGCCACTTTTACATCTCATCTTCATCAGTGCAGTCGGGTGTGACACTTTTACATCTCATCTTCATCAGTGCAGTCGGGTGTGCCACTTTTGCATCTCACCATCAGTGCAGTCGGGTGTGCCACTTTACATCTCATCTTCATCAGTGCAGTCGGGTGTGCCACTTTTACATCTCATCTTCATCAGTGCAGTCGGGTGTGCCACTTTTACATCTCATCTTCATCAGTGCAGTCGGGTGTGCCACTTTTACATCTCATCTTCATCAGTGCAGTCGGGTGTGCCACTTTTACATCTCATCTTCATCAGTGCAGTCGGGTGTGCCACTTTTACATCTCACTATCAGTGCAGTCGGGTGTGCCACTTTTACATCTCACCATCAGTGCAGTCGGGTGTGCCACTTTTACATCTCATCTTCATCAGTGCAGTCGGGTGTGCCACTTTTACATCTCATCTTCATCAGTGCAGTCGGGTGTGCCACTTTTACATCTCACCATCAGTGCAGTCGGGTGTGCCACTTTACATCTCACCATCAGTGCAGTCGGGTGTGCCACTTTTACATCTCACCATCAGTGCAGTCGGGTGTGCCACTTTACATCTCACCATCAGTGCAGTCGGGTGTGCCACTTTTACATCTCACCTTCATCAGTGCAGTCGGGTGTGCCGCTTTTACATCTCACCATCAGTGCAGTCGGGAGTGCCACTTTTACATCTCACCATCAGTGCAGTCGGGTGTGCCACTTTTACATCTCACCTTCATCAGTGCAGTCGGGTGTGCCGCTTTTACATCTCACCATCAGTGCAGTCGGGTGTGCCACTTTTACATCTCACCATCAGTGCAGTCGGGTGTGCCACTTTTACATCTCACCTTCATCAGTGCAGTCGGGTGTGCCGCTTTTACATCTCACCATCACTGCATTCGGGTGTGCCACTTTTACATCTCATCTTCATCAGTGCAGTCGGGTGTGCCACTTTTACATCTCACCATCAGTGCAGTCGGGTGTGCCACTTTTACATCTCATCTTCATCAGTGCAGTCGGGTGTGCCACTTTTATATCTCATCTTCATCAGTGCAGTCGGGTGTGCCACTTTTATATCTCATCTTCATCAGTGCAGTCGGGTGTGCCACTTTTACATCTCACCATCAGTGCAGTCGGGTGTGCCACCTTTACATCTCTCCTTCATCAGTGCAGTCGGGTATGCCACTTTTAAATCTCACCATCAGTGCAGTCGGGTGTGCCACTTTTACATCTCATCTTCATCTGTGCAGTCGGGTGTGCCACCTTTACATCTCACCTTCGTCAGTGCAGTCGGGTATGCCACTTTTACATCTCACCATCAGTGCAGTCGGGTGTGCCACTTTTACATCTCACCAGTGCAGTCGGGTGTGCCACTTTTACATCTCATCTTCACCAGTGCAGTCGGGTGTGCCACCTTTACATCTCACCAGCAGTGCAGTCTGGTGTGCCACTTTTACATCTCACCATCAGTGCAGTCGGGTGTGCCACTTTTATATCTCATCTTCATCAGTGCAGTCGGGTGTGCCACTTTTACATCTCATCTTCATCAGTGCAGTCGGGTGTGCCACTTTTACATCTTACCATCAGTGCAGTCGGGTGTGCCACTTTTATATCTCATCTTCATCACTGCAGTCGGGTCTGCCACTTTTACATCTCACCTTCATCAGTGCAGTCGGGTGTGCCACATTGACACGTCACCATCAGTGCAGTCGGGTGTGCCACTTTTACGTCTCACCATCAGTGCAGTCGGGTGTGCCACTTTTACATTTCACTATCAGTGCAGTCGGGTGTGCCACTTTTACATCTCACCATCAGTGCAGTCGGGTGTGCCACTGTTACATCTCACTATCAGTGCAGTCGGGCGTGCCACTTTTACATCTCACCATCAGTGCATTCGGGTGTGCCACTTTTACATCTCACTATCAGTGCAGTCGGGCGTGCCACTTTTACATCTCACCATCAGTGCAGTCGGGTGTGCCACTTTTACATCTCATCTTCATCAGTGCAGTCGGGTGTGCCATTTTTACATCTCATCTTCATCAGTGCAGTCGGGTGTGCCACTTTTACATCTTACCATCAGTGCAGTCAGGTGTGCCACTTTTACATCTCATCTTCATCAGTGCAGTCGGGTGTGCCACTTTTATATCTCATCTTCATCAGTGCAGTCGGGTGTGCCACTTTTACACCTCACCATCAGTGCAGTCGGGTGTGCCACTTTTACATCTTACCATCAGTGCAGTCGTGTGTGCCACTTTTATATCTCATCTTCATCAGTTCAGTCGGGTGTGCCACTTTTACATCTCACCATCAGTGCAGTCGGGTGTGCCACTTTTATATCTCATCTTCATCAGTGCAGTCGGGTGTGCCACTTTTACATCTCACCTTCATCAGTGCAGTCGGGTGTGCCACATTTACACCTCACCATCAGTGCAGTCGGGTGTGCCACTTTTACATCTCACCATCAGTGCAGTCGGGTGTGCCACTTTTACATTTCTCTATCGGTGCAGTCGGGTGTGCCACTTTTACATCTCACCATCAGTGCAGTCGGGTGTGCCACTTTTACACCTTACCATCAGTGCAGTCGGGTGTGCCACTTTTATATCTCATCTTCATCAGTGCAGTCGGGTGTGCCACATTTACAAATCACCATCAGTGCAGTCGGGTGTGCCACTTTTACATCTCACCATCAGTGCAGTCGGGTGTGCCACTTTTACATTTCTCTATCGGTGCAGTTGGGTGTGCCACTTTTACATCTCACCATCAGTGCAGTCGGCTGTGCCACGTTTACATCTCATCTTCATCAGTGCAGTCGGGTGTGCCACTTTTACATCTCACCTTCATCAGTGCAGTCGGGTGTGCCACTTTTACACCTTACCATCAGTGCAGTCGGGTGTGCCACTTTTATATCTCATCTTCATCAGTGCAGTCGGGTGTGCCACTTTTATATCTCATCTTCATCAGTGCAGTCGGGTGTGCCACTTTTACATCTCACCATCAGTGCAGTCGGGTGTGCCACCTTTACATCTCTCCTTCATCAGTGCAGTCGGGTATGCCACTTTTAAATCTCACCATCAGTGCAGTCGGGTGTGCCACTTTTACATCTCATCTTCATCTGTGCAGTCGGGTGTGCCACCTTTACATCTCACCTTCGTCAGTGCAGTCGGGTATGCCACTTTTACATCTCACCATCAGTGCAGTCGGGTGTGCCACTTTTACATCTCACCAGTGCAGTCGGGTGTGCCACTTTTACATCTCATCTCCACCAGTGCAGTCGGGTGTGCCACCTTTACATCTCACCAGCAGTGCAGTCTGGTGTGCCACTTTTACATCTCACCATCAGTGCAGTCGGGTGTGCCACTTTTATATCTCATCTTCATCAGTGCAGTCGGGTGTGCCACTTTTACATCTCATCTTCATCAGTGCAGTCGGGTGTGCCACTTTTACATCTTACCATCAGTGCAGTCGGGTGTGCCACTTTTATATCTCATCTTCATCACTGCAGTCGGGTGTGCCACTTTTACATCTCACCTTCATCAGTGCAGTCGGGTGTGCCACATTGACACGTCACCATCAGTGCAGTCGGGTGTGCCACTTTTACGTCTCACCATCAGTGCAGTCGGGTGTGCCACTTTTACATTTCACTATCGGTGCAGTCGGGTGTGCCACTTTTACATCTCACCATCAGTGCAGTCGGGTGTGCCACTGTTACATCTCACTATCAGTGCAGTCGGGCGTGCCACTTTTACATCTCACCATCAGTGCATTCGGGTGTGCCACTTTTACATCTCACTATCAGTGCAGTCGGGCGTGCCACTTTTACATCTCACCATCAGTGCAGTCGGGTGTGCCACTTTTACATCTCATCTTCATCAGTGCAGTCGGGTGTGCCATTTTTACATCTCATCTTCATCAGTGCAGTCGGGTGTGCCACTTTTACATCTTACCATCAGTGCAGTCGGGTGTGCCACTTTTACATCTCATCTTCATCAGTGCAGTCGGGTGTGCCACTTTTATATCTCATCTTCATCAGTGCAGTCGAGTGTGCCACTTTTACACCTCACCATCAGTGCAGTCGGGTGTGCCACTTTTACATCTTACCATCAGTGCAGTCGTGTGTGCCACTTTTATATCTCATCTTCATCAGTGCAGTCGGGTGTGCCACTTTTACATCTCACCATCAGTGCAGTCGGGTGTGCCACTTTTATATCTCATCTTCATCAGTGCAGTCGGGTGTGCCACTTTTACATCTCACCTTCATCAGTGCAGTCGGGTGTGCCACATTTACACCTCACCATCAGTGCAGTCGGGTGTGCCACTTTTACATCTCACCATCAGTGCAGTCGGGTGTGCCACTTTTACATTTCTCTATCGGTGCAGTCGGGTGTGCCACTTTTACATCTCACCATCAGTGCAGTCGGGTGTGCCACTTTTACACCTTACCATCAGTGCAGTCGGGTGTGCCACTTTTATATCTCATCTTCATCAGTGCAGTCGGGTGTGCCACATTTACAACTCACCATCAGTGCAGTCGGGTGTGCCACTTTTACATCTCACCATCAGTGCAGTCGGGTGTGCCACTTTTACATTTCTCTATCGGTGCAGTTGGGTGTGCCACGTTTACAACTCACCATCAGTGCAGTCGGGTGTGCCACTTTTACATCTCACCATCAGTGCAGTCGGCTGTGCCACGTTTACATCTCATCTTCATCAGTGCAGTCGGGTGTGCCACATTTACAACTCACCATCAGTGCAGTCGGGTGTGCCACTTTTACATCTCACCATCAGTGCAGTCGGCTGTGCCACGTTTACATCTCATCTTCATCAGTGCAGTCGGGTGTGCCACTTTTACATCTCACCTTCATCAGTGCAGTCGGGTGTGCCACTTTTACACCTTACCATCAGTGCAGTCGGGTGTGCCACTTTTATATCTCATCTTCATCAGTGCAGTCGGGTGTGCCACTTTTACATCTCACCTTCATCAGTGCAGTCGGGTGTGCCACTTTTACACCTTACCATCAGTGCAGTCGGGTGTGCCACTTTTATATCTCATCTTCATCAGTGCAGTCGGGTGTGCCACATTTACACCTCACCATCAGTGCAGTCGGGTGTGCCACTTTTACATCTCACCATCAGTGCAGTCGGGTGTGCCACTTTTACATTTCACTATCGGTGCAGTCGGGTGTGCCACTTTTACATCTCACTATCAGTGCAGTCGGGTGTGCCACTTTTACATCTCACCATCAGTGCAGTCGGCTGTGCCACTTTTACATCTCATCTTCAACAGTACAGTCGGGTGTGCCATTTTACATCTCACCTTCATCAGTGCAGTCGGGTGTGCCAATTTTATTTCTAACCATCAGTGCAGTCGGGTGTGCCACTTTTACATCTCGTCTTCATCACAGCAGTCGGGTGTGCCACTTTTACATATCACCATCAGTGCAGTCGGGAGTGCCACTTTTACATCTCGTCTTCATCACAGCAGTCGGGTGTGCCACTTTTACATATCACCATCAGTGCAGTCGGGTGTGCCACTTTTACATATCACCATCAGTGCAGTCGGGAGTGCCACTTTTACATCTCATCTTCATCAGTGCAGTCGGGTGTGCCACTTTTACATCTCACCATCAGTGCAGTCGGGAGTGCCACTTTTACATCTCGTCTTCATCACAGCAGTCGGGTGTGCCACTTTTACATCTCACCATCAGTGCAGTCGGGTGTGCCACTTTTACATCTCACCTTCATCAGGGCAGTCGGGTGTGCCACTTTTACATCTCACCTTCATCAGGGCAGTCGGGTGTGCCACTTTTACATCTCACCTTCATCAGGGCAGTCGGGTGTGCCACTTTTACATCTCAACTTCATCAGGGCAGTCGGGTGTGCCACTTTTACATCTCATCTTCATCAGTGCAGTCGGGTGTGCCACTTTTACATCTCACCATCAGTGCAGTTGGGTGTGCCACCTTTACATCTCATCTTCATCAGTGCAGTCGGGTGTGCCACTTTTAAATCTCAACATCAGTGCAGTCGGGTGTGCCACTTTTACATCTCACCTTCATCAGGGCAGTCGGGTGTGCCACTTTTCAATCTCATCTTCATCAGTGCAGTCGGGTGTGCCACTTTTAAATCTCAACATCAGTGCAGTCGGGTGTGCCACTTTTACATCTCACCTTCATCAGGGCTGTCGGGTGTGCCACTTTTATATCTCACCTTCATCAGGGCAGTCGGGTGTGCCACTTTTACATCTCACCTTCATCAGGGCAGTCGGGTGTGCCACTTTTCAATCTCATCTTCATCAGTGCAGTCGGGTGTGCCACTTTTAAATCTCAACATCAGTGCAGTCGGGTGTGCCACTTTTACATCTCACCTTCATCAGGGCAGTCGGGTGTGCCACTTTTCAATCTCATCTTCATCAGTGCAGTCGGGTGTGCCACTTTTAAATCTCAACATCAGTGCAGTCGGGTGTGCCACTTTTACATCTCACCTTCATCAGTGCAGTCGGGTGTGCCACTTTTAAATCTCAACATCAGTGCAGTCGGGTGTGCCACTTTTACATCTCACCTTCATCAGTGCAGTCGGGTGTGCCACTTTTAAATCTCAACATCAGTGCAGTCGGGTGTGCCACTTTTACATCTCACATTCATCAGGGCAGTCGGGTGTGCCACTTTTACATCTCACCTTCATCAGGGCAGTCGGGTGTGCCACTTTTACATCTCATCTTCATCAGTGCAGTCGGGTGTGCCACTTTTACATCTCACCATCAGTGCAGTCGGGTGTGCCACTTTTACATCTCATCTTCATCAGTGCAGTCGGGTGTGCCACTTTTACATCTCACCATCAGTGCAGTCGGGTGAGCCACTTTTACATCTCATCATCATCAGTGCAGTCGGGTGTGCCACTTTTACATCTCACCATCAGTTCAGTCGGGTGTGCCACTTTTACATCTCATCTTCATCAGTGCAGTCGGGTGTGCCACTTTTACATCTCATCTTCATCAGTGCAGTCGGGTGTGCCACTTTTACATCTCACCATCAGTTCAGTCGGGTGTGCCACTTTTACATCTCATCTTCATCAGTGCAGTCGGGTGTGCCACTTTTACATCTCACCATCAGTGCAGTCGGGTGTGCCACTTTTACATCTCATCTTCATCAGTGCAGTCGGGTGTGCCACTTTTACATCTCACCATCAGTGCAGTCGGGTGAGCCACTTTTACATCTCATCATCATCAGTGCAGTCGGGTGTGCCACTTTTACATCTCACCATCAGTTCAGTCGGGTGTGCCACTTTTACATCTCATCTTCATCAGTGCAGTCGGGTGTGCCACTTTTACATCTCATCTTCATCAGTGCAGTCGGGTGTGCCACTTTTACATCTCACCATCAGTTCAGTCGGGTGTGCCACTTTTACATCTCATCTTCATCAGTGCAGTCGGGTGTGCCACTTTTACATCTCACATTCATCAGGGCAGTCGGGTGTGCCACTTTTACATCTCACCTTCATCAGGGCAGTCGGGTGTGCCACTTTTACATCTCATCTTCATCAGTGCAGTCGGGTGTGCCACTTTTACATCTCACCATCAGTGCAGTCGGGTGTGCCACTTTTACATCTCATCTTCATCAGTGCAGTCGGGTGTGCCACTTTTACATCTCACCATCAGTGCAGTCGGGTGAGCCACTTTTACATCTCATCATCATCAGTGCAGTCGGGTGTGCCACTTTTACATCTCACCATCAGTTCAGTCGGGTGTGCCACTTTTACATCTCATCTTCATCAGTGCAGTCGGGCGTGCCACTTTTACATCTCACCATCAGTTCAGTCGGGTGAGCCACCTTTACATCTCATCTTCATCAGTGCAGTCGGGTGTGCCACTTTTACATCTTACCATCGGTGCAGTCGGGTTTGTCACTTTTACATCTCATCTTCATCAGTGCAGTCGGGTGTGCCACTTTTACATCTTACCATCGGTGCAGTCGGGTGTGCCACTTTTACAGCTCATCATCATCAGTGCAGTCGGGTGTGCCACTTTTACATCTCACCTTCATCAGTGCAGTCGGGTGTGCCACTTTTACATCTCACCTTCATCAGTGCAGTCGGGTGTGCCACTTTTACATCTCATCTTCATCAGTGCAGTCGGGTGTGCCACTTTTACATCTCACCATCAGTGCAGTCGGGTGTGCCACTTTTACGTCTCACCATCATCAGTGCAGTCGGGTGTGCCACTTTTACATCTCATCTTCATCAGTGCAGTCGGGTGTGCCACTTTTACATCTCACCATCAGTGCAGTCGGGTGTGCCACTTTTACATCTCACCATCAGTGCAGTCGGGTGTGCCACTTTTACATCTCATCTTCATCAGTGCAGTCGGGTGTGCCACTTTTACATCTCACCATCAGTGCAGTCGGGTGTGCCACTTTTACATCTCATCTTCATCAGTGCAGTCGGGTGTGCCACTTTTACATCTCACCATCATCATTGCAGTCGGGTGTGCCACTTTTACATCACATCTTCATCAGTGCAGTCGGGTGTGCCACTTTTACATCTCATCTTCATCAGTGCAGTCGGGTGTGCCACTTTTACATCACATCTTCATCAGTGCAGTCGGGTGTGCCACTTTTACATCTCACCATCATCAGTGCAGTCGGGTGTGCCACTTTTACATCACATCTTCATCAGTGCAGTCGGGTGTGCCACTTTTACATCACATCTTCATCAGTGCAGTCGGGTGTGCCACTTTTACATCTTACCATCATCAGTGCAGTCGGGTGTGCCACTTTTACATCACATCTTCATCAGTTCAGTCGGGTGTGCCACTTTTACATCTCACCTTCATCAGTGCAGTCGGGTGTGCCACTTTTACATCACATCTTCATCAGTTCAGTCGGGTGTGCCACTTTTACATCTCACCATCATCAGTGCAGTCGGGTGTGCCACTTTTACATCTCACCTTCATCAGTGCAGTCGGGTGTGCCACTTTTACATCATATCTTCATCAGTGCAGTCGGGTGTGCCACTTTTACATCACATCTTCATCAGTTCAGTCGGGTGTGCCACTTTTACATCTCACCTTCATCAGTGCAGTCGGGTGTGCCACTTTTACATCACATCTTCATCAGTTCAGTCGGGTGTGCCACTTTTACATCACATCTTCATCAGTTCAGTCGGGTGTGCCACTTTTACATCTCACCTTCATCAGTGCAGTCGGGTGTGCCACTTTTACATCACATCTTCATCAGTTCAGTCGGGTGTGCCACTTTTACATCACATCTTCATCAGTTCAGTCGGGTGTGCCACTTTTACATCTCACCATCATCAGTGCAGTCGGGTGTGCCACTTTTACATCTCACCTTCATCAGTGCAGTCGGGTGTGCCACTTTTACATCTCACCATCAGTGCAGTTGGGTGTGCCACTTTTACATCTCACCATCAGTGCAGTCGGGTGTGCCACTTTTACATCTCACCATCAGTGCAGTCGGTTGTGCCACTTTTACATCTCACCATCAGTGCAGTCGGGTGTGCCACTTTTACAGCTCATCATCATCAGTGCAGTCGAGTATGCCACTTTTACATCTCACCATCAGTGCAGTCGGGTGTGCCAATTTTACATCTTACCATCGGTGCAGTCGGGTGTGCCACTTTTACATCTCACCATCAGTGCAGTCGGGTGTGCCACTTTTACATCTCACCTTCATCAGTGCAGTCGGGTGTGCCACTTTTACATCTCACCATCAGTGCAGTCGGGTGTGCCACTTTTACATCTCACCATCATCAGTGCAGTCGGGTGTGCCACTTTTACATCTCACCATCAGTGCAGTCGGGTGTGCCACTTTTACATCTCACCATCATCAGTGCAGTCGGGTGTGCCACTTTTACATCTCACCTTCATCAGTGCAGTCGGGTGTGCCACTTTTACATCTCACCATCAGTGCAGTCGGGTGTGCCACTTTTACATCTCACCTTCATCAGTGCAGTCGGGTGTGCCACTTTTACATCTCCACATCAGTGCAGTCGGGTGTGCCACTTTTACATCTCACCTTCATCAGTGCAGTAGGGTGTGCCACATTTACATTTCTTCTGTGCAGTCGGGTGTGCCACTTTTACATCTCACCATCAGTGCAGTCGGGTGAGCCACTTTTACATCTCACCTTCATCAGTGCAGTCGGGTGTGCCACTTTTACATCTCACCATCAGTGCAGTCGGGTGTGCCACTTTTACATCTCACCATCAGTGCAGTCGGGTGTGCCACTTTTACATCTCACCTTCATCAGTGCAGTCGGGTGTGCCACATTTACATTTCTTCTGTGCAGTCGGGTGTGCCACTTTTACATCTCACCTTCATCAGTGCAGTCGGGTGTGCCACTTTTACATCTCACCATCAGTGCAGTCGGGTGTGCCACTTTTACATCTCACCATCAGTGCAGTCGGGTGTGCCACTTTTACATCTCACTATCAGTGCAGTCGGGTGTGCCACTTTTACATCTCAACTTCATCAGTGCAGTCGGGTGTGCCACTTTTACATCTCACTATCAGTGCAGTCGGGTGTGCCACTTTTACATCTCACCATCAGTTCAGTCGGGTGTGCCACTTTTACATCTCACCTTCATCAGTGCAGTCGGTTGTGCCACTTTTACATCTCATCTTCATCAGTGCAGTCGGGTGTGCCACTTTTACATCTCACCATCAGTGCAGTCGGGTGTGCCACTTTTACATCTCATCTTCATCAGTGCAGTCGGGTGTGCCACTTTCACATCTCAGCATCAGTGCAGTCGAGTGTGCCACTTTTACATCTCATCTTCATCAGTGCAGTCGGGTGTGCCACTTTTACATCTCACCATCAGTGCAGTCGGGTGTGCCACTTTTACATCTCATCTTCATCTGTGCAGTCGGGTGTGCCACTTTTACAGCTCATCATCATCAGTACAGTCGGGTGTGCCACTTTTACATCTCACCATCAGTGCAGTCGGGTGTGCCACTTTTACATCTCACCATCAGTGCAGTCGGGTGTGCCACTTTTACATCTCATCTTCATCAGTGCAGTCGGGTGTGCCACTTTTACATCTCACCATCATCATTGCAGTCGGGTGTGCCACTTTTACATCACATCTTCATCAGTGCAGTCGGGTGTGCCACTTTTACATCTCATCTTCATCAGTGCAGTCGGGTGTGCCACTTTTACATCACATCTTCATCAGTGCAGTCGGGTGTGCCACTTTTACATCTCACCATCATCAGTGCAGTCGGGTGTGCCACTTTTACATCACATCTTCATCAGTGCAGTCGGGTGTGCCACTTTTACATCACATCTTCATCAGTGCAGTCGGGTGTGCCACTTTTACATCTTACCATCATCAGTGCAGTCGGGTGTGCCACTTTTACATCACATCTTCATCAGTTCAGTCGGGTGTGCCACTTTTACATCTCACCTTCATCAGTGCAGTCGGGTGTGCCACTTTTACATCACATCTTCATCAGTTCAGTCGGGTGTGCCACTTTTACATCACATCTTCATCAGTTCAGTCGGGTGTGCCACTTTTACATCTCACCATCATCAGTGCAGTCGGGTGTGCCACTTTTACATCTCACCTTCATCAGTGCAGTCGGGTGTGCCACTTTTACATCATATCTTCATCAGTGCAGTCGGGTGTGCCACTTTTACATCACATCTTCATCAGTTCAGTCGGGTGTGCCACTTTTACATCTCACCTTCATCAGTGCAGTCGGGTGTGCCACTTTTACATCACATCTTCATCAGTTCAGTCGGGTGTGCCACTTTTACATCACATCTTCATCAGTTCAGTCGGGTGTGCCACTTTTACATCTCACCTTCATCAGTGCAGTCGGGTGTGCCACTTTTACATCACATCTTCATCAGTTCAGTCGGGTGTGCCACTTTTACATCACATCTTCATCAGTTCAGTCGGGTGTGCCACTTTTACATCTCACCATCATCAGTGCAGTCGGGTGTGCCACTTTTACATCTCACCTTCATCAGTGCAGTCGGGTGTGCCACTTTTACATCTCACCATCAGTGCAGTTGGGTGTGCCACTTTTACATCTCACCATCAGTGCAGTCGGGTGTGCCACTTTTACATCTCACCATCAGTGCAGTCGGTTGTGCCACTTTTACATCTCACCATCAGTGCAGTCGGGTGTGCCACTTTTACAGCTCATCATCATCAGTGCAGTCGAGTATGCCACTTTTACATCTCACCATCAGTGCAGTCGGGTGTGCCAATTTTACATCTTACCATCGGTGCAGTCGGGTGTGCCACTTTTACATCTCACCATCAGTGCAGTCGGGTGTGCCACTTTTACATCTCACCTTCATCAGTGCAGTCGGGTGTGCCACTTTTACATCTCACCATCAGTGCAGTCGGGTGTGCCACTTTTACATCTCACCATCATCAGTGCAGTCGGGTGTGCCACTTTTACATCTCACCATCAGTGCAGTCGGGTGTGCCACTTTTACATCTCACCATCATCAGTGCAGTCGGGTGTGCCACTTTTACATCTCACCTTCATCAGTGCAGTCGGGTGTGCCACTTTTACATCTCACCATCAGTGCAGTCGGGTGTGCCACTTTTACATCTCACCTTCATCAGTGCAGTCGGGTGTGCCACTTTTACATCTCCACATCAGTGCAGTCGGGTGTGCCACTTTTACATCTCACCTTCATCAGTGCAGTAGGGTGTGCCACATTTACATTTCTTCTGTGCAGTCGGGTGTGCCACTTTTACATCTCACCATCAGTGCAGTCGGGTGAGCCACTTTTACATCTCACCTTCATCAGTGCAGTCGGGTGTGCCACTTTTACATCTCACCATCAGTGCAGTCGGGTGTGCCACTTTTACATCTCACCATCAGTGCAGTCGGGTGTGCCACTTTTACATCTCACCTTCATCAGTGCAGTCGGGTGTGCCACATTTACATTTCTTCTGTGCAGTCGGGTGTGCCACTTTTACATCTCACCTTCATCAGTGCAGTCGGGTGTGCCACTTTTACATCTCACCATCAGTGCAGTCGGGTGTGCCACTTTTACATCTCACCATCAGTGCAGTCGGGTGTGCCACTTTTACATCTCACTATCAGTGCAGTCGGGTGTGCCACTTTTACATCTCAACTTCATCAGTGCAGTCGGGTGTGCCACTTTTACATCTCACTATCAGTGCAGTCGGGTGTGCCACTTTTACATCTCACCATCAGTTCAGTCGGGTGTGCCACTTTTACATCTCACCTTCATCAGTGCAGTCGGTTGTGCCACTTTTACATCTCATCTTCATCAGTGCAGTCGGGTGTGCCACTTTTACATCTCACCATCAGTGCAGTCGGGTGTGCCACTTTTACATCTCATCTTCATCAGTGCAGTCGGGTGTGCCACTTTCACATCTCAGCATCAGTGCAGTCGAGTGTGCCACTTTTACATCTCATCTTCATCAGTGCAGTCGGGTGTGCCACTTTTACATCTCACCATCAGTGCAGTCGGGTGTGCCACTTTTACATCTCATCTTCATCTGTGCAGTCGGGTGTGCCACTTTTACAGCTCATCATCATCAGTACAGTCGGGTGTGCCACTTTTACATCTCACCATCAGTGCAGTCGGGTGTGCCACTTTTACATCTCACCTTCATCAGTGCAGTCGGGTGTGCCACTTTTACATCTCACCATCAGTGCAGTCGGGTGTGCCACTTTTACATCTCACCATCATCAGTGCAGTCGGGTGTGCCACTTTTACATCTCACCTTCATCAGTACAGTCGGGTGCGCCACTTTTACATCTCATCTTCATCAGTGCAGTCGGGTGTGCCACTTTTACATCACATCTTCATCAGTGCAGTCGCGTGTGCCACTTTTACATCTCACCTTCATCAGTGCAGTCGGGTGTGCCACATTTACACCTCACCATCAGTGCAGTCGGGTGTGCTACTTTTACATCTCATCTTCATCACTGCAGTCGGGTGTGCCACTTTTACATCTCACCATCAGTTCAGTCGGGTGTGCTACTTTTACATCTCATCTTCATCACTGCAGTCGGGTGTGCCACTTTTACATCTCACCTTCATCAGGGGAATCGGGTGTGCCAGTTTTACATCTCATCTTCATCAGTGCAGTCGGGTGTGCCAATTTTACATCTCACCATCAGTTCAGTCGGGTGTGCCACTTTTACATCTCATCTTCATCAGTGCAGTCGGGTGTGCCACCTTTACATCTCATCTTCATCAGTGCAGTCGGGTGTGCCACTTTTACATCTCACAATCAGTGCAGTCGGGTGTGCCACTTTGCATCTCATCTTCATCAGTGCAGTCGGGTGTGCCACTTTTACATCTCATCTTCATCAGTGCAGTCGGGTGTGCCACTTTTACATCTCACCATCAGTGCAGTCGGGTGTGCCACTTTTACATCTCATCTTCATCAGTGCAGTCGGGTGTGACACTTTTACATCTCATCTTCATCAGTGCAGTAGGGTGTGCCACTTTTACATCTCACCATCAGTGCAGTCGGGTGTGCCACTTTTACATCTCATCTTCATCAGTGCAGTCGGGTGTGACACTTTTACATCTCATCTTCATCAGTGCAGTCGGGTGTGCCACTTTTGCATCTCACCATCAGTGCAGTCGGGTGTGCCACTTTACATCTCATCTTCATCAGTGCAGTCGGGTGTGCCACTTTCACATCTCATCTTCATCAGTGCAGTCGGGTGTGCCACTTTTACATCTCATCTTCATCAGTGCAGTCGGGTGTGCCACTTTTACATCTCATCTTCATCAGTGCAGTCGGGTGTGCCACTTTTACATCTCACTATCAGTGCAGTCGGGTGTGCCACTTTTACATCTCACCATCAGTGCAGTCGGGTGTGCCACTTTTACATCTCATCTTCATCAGTGCAGTCGGGTGTGCCACTTTTACATCTCACCTTCATCAGGGCAGTCGGGTGTGCCACTTTTACATCTCACCTTCATCAGGGCAGTCGGGTGTGCCACTTTTACATCTCACCTTCATCAGGGCAGTCGGGTGTGCCACTTTTACATCTCACCATCAGTGCAGTCGGGAGTGCCACTTTTACATCTCGTCTTCATCACAGCAGTCGGGTGTGCCACTTTTACATCTCACCATCAGTGCAGTCGGGTGTGCCACTTTTACATCTCACCTTCATCAGGGCAGTCGGGTGTGCCACTTTTACATCTCACCTTCATCAGGGCAGTCGGGTGTGCCACTTTTACATCTCATCTTCATCAGTGCAGTCGGGCGTGCCACTTTTACATCTCACCATCAGTGCAGTTGGGTGTGCCACCTTTACATCTCACCTTCATCAGGGCAGTCGGGTGTGCCACTTTTACATCTCACCTTCATCAGGGCAGTCGGGTGTGCCACTTTTACATCTCATCTTCATCAGTGCAGTCGGGTGTGCCACTTTTACATCTCACCATCAGTGCAGTTGGGTGTGCCACCTTTACATCTCATCTTCATCAGTGCAGTCGGGTGTGCCACTTTTAAATCTCAACATCAGTGCAGTCGGGTGTGCCACTTTTACATCTCACCTTCATCAGGGCAGTCGGGTGTGCCACTTTTCAATCTCATCTTCATCAGTGCAGTCGGGTGTGCCACTTTTAAATCTCAACATCAGTGCAGTCGGGTGTGCCACTTTTACATCTCACCTTCATCAGGGCTGTCGGGTGTGCCACTTTTATATCTCACCTTCATCAGGGCAGTCGGGTGTGCCACTTTTACATCTCACCTTCATCAGGGCAGTCGGGTGTGCCACTTTTCAATCTCATCTTCATCAGTGCAGTCGGGTGTGCCACTTTTAAATCTCAACATCAGTGCAGTCGGGTGTGCCACTTTTACATCTCACCTTCATCAGGGCAGTCGGGTGTGCCACTTTTCAATCTCATCTTCATCAGTGCAGTCGGGTGTGCCACTTTTAAATCTCAACATCAGTGCAGTCGGGTGTGCCACTTTTACATCTCACCTTCATCAGTGCAGTCGGGTGTGCCACTTTTAAATCTCAACATCAGTGCAGTCGGGTGTGCCACTTTTACATCTCACCTTCATCAGTGCAGTCGGGTGTGCCACTTTTACATCTCACCTTCATCAGTGCAGTCGGGTGTGCCACTTTTCAATCTCATCTTCATCAGTGCAGTCGGGTGTGCCACTTTTAAATCTCAACATCAGTGCAGTCGGGTGTGCCACTTTTACATCTCACCTTCATCAGTGCAGTCGGGTGTGCCACTTTTCAATCTCATCTTCATCAGTGCAGTCAGGTGTGCCACTTTTAAATCTCAACATCAGTGCAGTCGGGTGTGCCACTTTTAAATCTCAACATCAGTGCAGTCGGGTGTGCCACTTTTACATCTCACCTTCATCAGGGCAGTCGGGTGTGCCACTTTTACATCTCATCTTCATCAGTGCAGTCGGGTGTGCCACTTTTACATCTCACCATCAGTGCAGTCGGGTGTGCCACTTTTACATCTCATCTTCATCAGTGCAGTCGGGTGTGCCACTTTTACATCTCATCTTCATCAGTGCAGTCGGGTGTGCCACTTTTACATCTCATCTTCATCAGTGCACTCGGGTGTGCCACTTTTACATCTCATCTTCATCAGTGCAGTCGGGTGTGCCACTTTTACATCTCACCATCAGTTCAGTCGGGTGAGCCACTTTTACATCTCATCTTCATCAGTGCAGTCGGGTGTGCCACTTTTACATCTTACCATCGGTGCAGTCGGGTTTGTCACTTTTACATCTCATCTTCATCAGTGCAGTCGGGTGTGCCACTTTTACATCTTACCATCGGTGCAGTCGGGTGTGCCACTTTTACAGCTCATCATCATCAGTGCAGTCGGGTGTGCCACTTTTACATCTCACCTTCATCAGTGCAGTCGGGTGTGCCACTTTTACATCTCACCTTCATCAGTGCAGTCGGGTGTGCCACTTTTACATCTCATCTTCATCAGTGCAGTCGGGTGTGCCACTTTTACATCTCACCATCAGTGCAGTCGGGTGTGCCACTTTTACGTCTCACCATCATCAGTGCAGTCGGGTGTGCCACTTTTACATCTCATCTTCATCAGTGCAGTCGGGTGTGCCACTTTTACATCTCACCTTCATCAGTGCAGTCGGGTGTGCCACTTTTACATCTCATCTTCATCAGTGCAGTCGGGTGTGCCACTTTTACGTCTCACCATCATCAGTGCAGTCGGGTGTGCCACTTTTACATCTCATCTACATCAGTGCAGTCGGGTGTGCCACTTTTACATCTCACCATCATCATTGCAGTCGGGTGTGCCACTTTTACATCACATCTTCATCAGTGCAGTCGGGTGTGCCACTTTTACATCTCATCTTCATCAGTGCAGTCGGGTGTGCCACTTTTACATCTCACCATCATCAGTGCAGTCGGGTGTGCCACTTTTACATCACATCTTCATCAGTGCAGTCGGGTGTGCCACTTTTACATCTCATCTTCATCAGTGCAGTCGGGTGTGCCACTTTTACATCTCACCATCATCAGTTCAGTCGGGTGTGCCACTTTTACATCACATCTTCATCAGTTCAGTCGGGTGTGCCACTTTTACATCTCACCATCATCAGTGCAGTCGGGTGTGCCACTTTTACATCACATCTTCATCAGTGCAGTCGGGTGTGCCACTTTTACATCACATCTTCATCAGTGCAGTCGGGTGTGCCACTTTTACATCACATCTTCATCAGTTCAGTCGGGTGTGCCACTTTTACATCTCACCATCATCAGTTCAGTCGGGTGTGCCACTTTTACATCACATCTTCATCAGTGCAGTCGGGTGTGCCACTTTTACATCTCACCATCATCAGTGCAGTCGGGTGTGCCACTTTTACATCACATCTTCATCAGTGCAGTCGGGTGTGCCACTTTTACATCTCATCTTCATCAGTGCAGTCGGGTGTGCCACTTTTACATCTCACCATCATCAGTTCAGTCGGGTGTGCCACTTTTACATCACATCTTCATCAGTTCAGTCGGGTGTGCCACTTTTACATCTCACCATCATCAGTGCAGTCGGGTGTGCCACTTTTACATCACATCTTCATCAGTGCAGTCGGGTGTGCCACTTTTACATCACATCTTCATCAGTGCAGTCGGGTGTGCCACTTTTACATCACATCTTCATCAGTGCAGTCGGGTGTGCCACTTTTACATCACATCTTCATCAGTTCAGTCGGGTGTGCCACTTTTACATCTCACCATCATCAGTTCAGTCGGGTGTGCCACTTTTACATCACATCTTCATCAGTTCAGTCGGGTGTGCCACTTTTACATCTCACCATCATCAGTGCAGTCGGGTGTGCCACTTTTACATCACATCTTCATCAGTTCAGTCGGGTGTGCCACTTTTACATCTCACCATCAGTGCAGTCGGGTGTGCCACTTTTACATCACATCTTCATCAGTTCAGTCGGGTGTGCCACTTTTACATCTCACCATCATCAGTGCAGTCGGGTGTGCCACTTTTACATCACATCTTCATCAGTGCAGTCGGGTGTGCCACTTTTACATCACATCTTCATCAGTTCAGTCGGGTGTGCCACTTTTACATCACATCTTCATCAGTTCAGTCGGGTGTGCCACTTTTACATCTCACCATCATCAGTGCAGTCGGGTGTGCCACTTTTACATCTCACCTTCATCAGTGCAGTCGGGTGTGCCACTTTTACATCTCACCATCAGTGCAGTTGGGTGTGCCACTTTTACATCTCACCATCAGTGCAGTCGGGTGTGCCACTTTTACATCTCACCATCAGTGCAGTCGGTTGTGCCACTTTTACATCTCAGCATCAGTGCAGTCGGTTGTGCCACTTTTACATCCCACCATCAGTGCAGTCGGGTGTGCCACTTTTACATCTCACCATCAGTGCAGTCGGGTGTGCCACTTTTACAGCTCATCATCATCAGTGCAGTCGAGTGTGCCACTTTTACATCTCACCATCAGTGCAGTCGGGTGTGCCACTTTTACATCTTACCATCGGTGCAGTCGGGTGTGCCACTTTTACATCTCACCATCAGTGCAGTCGGGTGTGCCACTTTTACATCTCACCTTCATCAGTGCAGTCGGGTGTGCCACTTTTACATCTCACCATCAGTGCAGTCGGGTGTGCCACTTTTACATCTCACCATCATCAGTGCAGTCGGGTGTGCCACTTTTACATCTCACCATCAGTGCAGTCGGGTGTGCCACTTTTACATCTCACCATCATCAGTGCAGTCGGGTGTGCCACTTTTACATCTCACCTTCATCAGTGCAGTCGGGTGTGCCACTTTTACATCTCACCATCAGTGCAGTCGGGTGTGCCACTTTTACATCTCACCTTCATCAGTGCAGTCGGGTGTGCCACTTTTACATCTCCACATCAGTGCAGTCGGGTGTGCCACTTTTACATCTCACCTTCATCAGTGCAGTAGGGTGTGCCACATTTACATTTCTTCTGTGCAGTCGGGTGTGCCACTTTTACATCTCACCATCAGTGCAGTCGGGTGAGCCACTTTTACATCTCACCTTCATCAGTGCAGTCGGGTGTGCCACTTTTACATCTCACCATCAGTGCAGTCGGGTGTGCCACTTTTACATCTCACCATCAGTGCAGTCGGGTGTGCCACTTTTACATCTCACCTTCATCAGTGCAGTAGGGTGTGCCACATTTACATTTCTTCTGTGCAGTCGGGTGTGCCACTTTTACATCTCACCATCAGTGCAGTCGGGTGAGCCACTTTTACATCTCACCTTCATCAGTGCAGTCGGGTGTGCCACTTTTACATCTCACCATCAGTGCAGTCGGGTGTGCCACTTTTACATCTCACCATCAGTGCAGTCGGGTGTGCCACTTTTACATCTCACTATCAGTGCAGTCGGGTGTGCCACTTTTACATCTCAACTTCATCAGTGCAGTCGGGTGTGCCACTTTTACATCTCACTATCAGTGCAGTCGGGTGTGCCACTTTTACATCTCACCATCAGTTCAGTCGGGTGTGCCACTTTTACATCTCACCTTCATCAGTGCAGTCGGTTGTGCCACTTTTACATCTCATCTTCATCAGTGCAGTCGGGTGTGCCACTTTTACATCTCACCATCAGTGCAGTCGGGTGTGCCACTTTTACATCTCATCTTCATCAGTGCAGTCGGGTGTGCCACTTTCACATCTCAGCATCAGTGCAGTCGAGTGTGCCACTTTTACATCTCATCTTCATCAGTGCAGTCGGGTGTGCCACTTTTACATCTCACCATCAGTGCAGTCGGGTGTGCCACTTTTACATCTCATCTTCATCTGTGCAGTCGGGTGTGCCACTTTTACATCTTACCATCGGTGCAGTCGGGTGTGCCACTTTTACAGCTCATCATCATCAGTACAGTCGGGTGTGCCACTTTTACATCTCACCATCAGTGCAGTCGGGTGTGCCACTTTTACATCTCACCTTCATCAGTGCAGTCGGGTGTGCCACTTTTACATCTCACCATCAGTGCAGTCGGGTGTGCCACTTTTACATCTCACCATCATCAGTGCAGTCGGGTGTGCCACTTTTACATCTCACCTTCATCAGTACAGTCGGGTGCGCCACTTTTACATCTCATCTTCATCAGTGCAGTCGGGTGTGCCACTTTTACATCACATCTTCATCAGTGCAGTCGGGTGTGCCACTTTTACATCTCACCTTCATCAGTGCAGTCGGGTGTGCCACATTTACACCTCACCATCAGTGCAGTCGGGTGTGCTACTTTTACATCTCATCTTCATCACTGCAGTCGGGTGTGCCACTTTTACATCTCACCATCAGTGCAGTCGGGTGTGCTACTTTTACATCTCATCTTCATCACTGCAGTCGGGTGTGCCACTTTTACATCTCACCTTCATCAGGGGAATCGGGTGTGCCAGTTTTACATCTCATCTTCATCAGTGCAGTCGGGTGTGCCAATTTTACATCTCACCATCAGTTCAGTCGGGTGTGCCACTTTTACATCTCATCTTCATCAGTGCAGTCGGGTGTGCCACCTTTACATCTCATCTTCATCAGTGCAGTCGGGTGTGCCACTTTTACATCTCACAATCAGTGCAGTCGGGTGTGCCACTTTGCATCTCATCTTCATCAGTGCAGTCGGGTGTGCCACTTTTACATCTCATCTTCATCAGTGCAGTCGGGTGTGCCACTTTTACATCTCACCATCAGTGCAGTCGGGTGTGCCACTTTTACATCTCATCTTCATCAGTGCAGTCGGGTGTGACACTTTTACATCTCATCTTCATCAGTGCAGTAGGGTGTGCCACTTTTACATCTCACCATCAGTGCAGTCGGGTGTGCCACTTTTACATCTCATCTTCATCAGTGCAGTCGGGTGTGACACTTTTACATCTCATCTTCATCAGTGCAGTCGGGTGTGCCACTTTACATCTCATCTTCATCAGTGCAGTCGGGTGTGCCACTTTTACATCTCATCTTCATCAGTGCAGTCGGGTGTGCCACTTTTACATCTCATCTTCATCAGTGCAGTCGGGTGTGCCACTTTTACATCTCATCTTCATCAGTGCAGTCGGGTGTGCCACTTTTACATCTCATCTTCATCAGTGCAGTCGGGTGTGCCACTTTTACATCTCACTATCAGTGCAGTCCGGTGTGCCACTTTTACATCTCACCATCAGTGCAGTCGGGTGTGCCACTTTTACATCTCATCTTCATCAGTGCAGTCGGGTGTGCCACTTTTACATCTCATCTTCATCAGTGCAGTCGGGTGTGCCACTTTTACATCTCACCATCAGTGCAGTCGGGTGTGCCACTTTACATCTCACCATCAGTGCAGTCGGGTGTGCCACTTTTACATCTCACCATCAGTGCAGTCGGGTGTGCCACTTTACATCTCACCATCAGTGCAGTCGGGTGTGCCACGTTTACATCTCACCTTCATCGGTGCAGTCGGGTGTGCCGCTTTTACATCTCACCATCAGTGCAGTCGGGAGTGCCACTTTTACATCTCACCATCAGTGCAGTCGGGTGTGCCACTTTTACATCTCACCTTCATCAGTGCAGTCGGGTGTGCCGCTTTTACATCTCACCATCAGTGCAGTCGGGTGTGCCACTTTTACATCTCACCATCAGTGCAGTCGGGTGTGCCACTTTTACATCTCACCTTCATCAGTGCAGTCGGGTGTGCCGCTTTTACATCTCACCATCACTGCATTCGGGTGTGCCACTTTTACATCTCATCTTCATCAGTGCAGTCGGGTGTGCCACTTTTACATCTCACCATCAGTGCAGTCGGGTGTGCCACTTTTACATCTCATCTTCATCAGTGCAGTCGGGTGTGCCACTTTTATATCTCATCTTCATCAGTGCAGTCGGGTGTGCCACTTTTATATCTCATCTTCATCAGTGCAGTCGGGTGTGCCACTTTTACATCTCACCATCAGTGCAGTCGGGTGTGCCACCTTTACATCTCACCTTCATCAGTGCAGTCGGGTATGCCACTTTTAAATCTCACCATCAGTGCAGTCGGGTGTGCCACTTTTACATCTCACCAGTGCAGTCGGGTGTGCCACTTTTACATCTCATCTTCATCTGTGCAGTCGGCTGTGCCACCTTTACATCTCACCTTCGTCAGTGCAGTCGGGTATGCCACTTTTACATCTCACCATCAGTGCAGTCGGGTGTGCCACTTTTACATCTCACCAGTGCAGTCGGGTGTGCCACTTTTACATCTCATCTTCACCAGTGCAGTCGGGTGTGCCACCTTTACATCTCACCAGCAGTGCAGTCTGGTGTGCCACTTTTACATCTCACCATCAGTGCAGTCGGGTGTGCCACTTTTATATCTCATCTTCATCAGTGCAGTCGGGTGTGCCACTTTTACATCTCATCTTCATCAGTGCAGTCGGGTGTGCCACTTTTACATCTTACCATCAGTGCAGTCGGGTGTGCCACTTTTATATCTCATCTTCATCACTGCAGTCGGGTGTGCCACTTTTACATCTCACCTTCATCAGTGCAGTCGGGTGTGCCACATTGACACGTCACCATCAGTGCAGTCGGGTGTGCCACTTTTACGTCTCACCATCAGTGCAGTCGGGTGTGCCACTTTTACATTTCACTATCGGTGCAGTCGGGTGTGCCACTTTTACATCTCACCATCAGTGCAGTCGGGTGTGCCACTTTTACATCTCACTATCAGTGCAGTCGGGCGTGCCACTTTTACATCTCACCATCAGTGCATTCGGGTGTGCCACTTTTACATCTCACTATCAGTGCAGTCGGGCGTGCCACTTTTACATCTCACCATCAGTGCAGTCGGGTGTGCCACTTTTACATCTCATCTTCATCAGTGCAGTCGGGTGTGCCACTTTTATATCTCATCTTCATCAGTGCAGTCGGGTGTGCCACTTTTACACCTCACCATCAGTGCAGTCGGGTGTGCCACTTTTACATCTTACCATCAGTGCAGTCGTGTGTGCCACTTTTATATCTCATCTTCATCAGTGCAGTCGGGTGTGCCACTTTTACATCTCACCATCAGTGCAGTCGGGTGTGCCACTTTTATATCTCATCTTCATCAGTGCAGTCGGGTGTGCCACTTTTACATCTCACCTTCATCAGTGCAGTCGGGTGTGCCACATTTACACCTCACCATCAGTGCAGTCGGGTGTGCCACTTTTACATCTCACCATCAGTGCAGTCGGGTGTGCCACTTTTACATTTCTCTATCGGTGCAGTCGGGTGTGCCACTTTTACATCTCACCATCAGTGCAGTCGGGTGTGCCACTTTTACACCTTACCATCAGTGCAGTCGGGTGTGCCACTTTTATATCTCATCTTCATCAGTGCAGTCGGGTGTGCCACATTTACACCTCACCATCAGTGCAGTCGGGTGTGCCACTTTTACATCTCACCATCAGTGCAGTCGGGTGTGCCACTTTTACATTTCTCTATCGGTGCAGCTGGGTGTGCCACTTTTACATCTCACCATCAGTGCAGTCGGCTGTGCCACGTTTACATCTCATCTTCATCAGTGCAGTCGGGTGTGCCACTTTTACATCTCACCTTCATCAGTGCAGTCGGGTGTGCCACTTTTACACCTTACCATCAGTGCAGTCGGGTGTGCCACTTTTATATCTCATCTTCATCAGTGCAGTCGGGTGTGCCACTTTTACATCTCACCTTCATCAGTGCAGTCGGGTGTGCCACTTTTACACCTTACCATCAGTGCAGTCGGGTGTGCCACTTTTATATCTCATCTTCATCAGTGCAGTCGGGTGTGCCACATTTACACCTCACCATCAGTGCAGTCGGGTGTGCCACTTTTACATCTCACCATCAGTGCAGTCGGGTGTGCCACTTTTACATTTCACTATCGGTGCAGTCGGGTGTGCCACTTTTACATCTCACTATCAGTGCAGTCGGGCGTGCCACTTTTACATCTCACCATCAGTGCAGTCGGCTGTGCCACTTTTACATCTCATCTTCAACAGTACAGTCGGGTGTGCCATTTTACATCTCACCTTCATCAGTGCAGTCGGGTGTGCCAATTTTATTTCTAACCATCAGTGCAGTCGGGTGTGCCACTTTTACATCTCGTCTTCATCACAGCAGTCGGGTGTGCCACTTTTACATATCACCATCAGTGCAGTCGGGTGTGCCACTTTTACATCTCGTCTTCATCACAGCAGTCGGGTGTGCCACTTTTACATATCACCATCAGTGCAGTCGGGAGTGCCACTTTTACATCTCATCTTCATCAGTGCAGTCGGGTGTGCCACTTTTACATCTCACCTTCATCAGGGCAGTCGGGTGTGCCACTTTTACATCTCACCCTCATCAGGGCAGTCGGGTGTGCCACTTTTACATCTCACCATCAGTGCAGTCGGGAGTGCCACTTTTACATCTCGTCTTCATCACAGCAGTCGGGTGTGCCACTTTTACATCTCACCATCAGTGCAGTCGGGTGTGCCACTTTTACATCTCACCTTCATCAGGGCAGTCGGGTGTGCCACTTTTACATCTCACCTTCATCAGGGCAGTCGGGTGTGCCACTTTTACATCTCATCTTCATCAGTGCAGTCGGGCGTGCCACTTTTACATCTCACCATCAGTGCAGTTGGGTGTGCCACCTTTACATCTCACCTTCATCAGGGCAGTCGGGTGTGCCACTTTTACATCTCACCTTCATCAGGGCAGTCGGGTGTGCCACTTTTACATCTCATCTTCATCAGTGCAGTCGGGTGTGCCACTTTTACATCTCACCATCAGTGCAGTTGGGTGTGCCACCTTTACATCTCATCTTCATCAGTGCAGTCGGGTGTGCCACTTTTAAATCTCAACATCAGTGCAGTCGGGTGTGCCACTTTTACATCTCACCTTCATCAGGGCAGTCGGGTGTGCCACTTTTCAATCTCATCTTCATCAGTGCAGTCGGGTGTGCCACTTTTAAATCTCAACATCAGTGCAGTCGGGTGTGCCACTTTTACATCTCACCTTCATCAGGGCTGTCGGGTGTGCCACTTTTATATCTCACCTTCATCAGGGCAGTCGGGTGTGCCACTTTTACATCTCACCTTCATCAGGGCAGTCGGGTGTGCCACTTTTCAATCTCATCTTCATCAGTGCAGTCGGGTGTGCCACTTTTAAATCTCAACATCAGTGCAGTCGGGTGTGCCACTTTTACATCTCACCTTCATCAGGGCAGTCGGGTGTGCCACTTTTAAATCTCAACATCAGTGCAGTCGGGTGTGCCACTTTTACATCTCACCTTCATCAGTGCAGTCGGGTGTGCCACTTTTACATCTCACCTTCATCAGGGCAGTCGGGTGTGCCACTTTTCAATCTCATCTTCATCAGTGCAGTCAGGTGTGCCACTTTTAAATCTCAACATCAGTGCAGTCGGGTGAGCCACTTTTACATCTCACCATCAGTTCAGTCGGGTGAGCCACTTTTACATCTCATCTTCATCAGTGCAGTCGGGTGTGCCACTTTTACATCTCACCATCAGTTCAGTCGGGTGAGCCACTTTTACATCTCATCTTCATCAGTGCAGTCGGGTGTGCCACTTTTACATCTTACCATCGGTGCAGTCGGGTGTGCCACTTTTACATCTTACCATCGGTGCAGTCGGGTGTGCCACTTTTACAGCTCATCATCATCAGTGCAGTCGGGTGTGCCACTTTTACATCTCACCTTCATCAGTGCAGTCGGGTGTGCCACTTTTACATCTCATCATCAGTGCAGTAGGGTGTGCCACTTTTACATCTCACCATCAGTGCAGTAGGGTGTGCCACTTTTACATCTCACCATCAGTGCAGTTGGGTGTGCCACTTTTACATCTCACCATCAGTGCAGTCGGGTGTGCCACTTTTACATCTCACCTTCATCAGTGCAGTCGGGTGTGCCACTTTTACATCTCATCATCAGTGCAGTAGGGTGTGCCACTTTTACATCTCACCATCAGTGCAGTCGGGTGTGCCACTTTTACATCTCACCTTTATCAGTGCAGTCGGTTGTGCCACTTTTACATCTCACCATCAGTGCAGTCGGGTGTGCCACTTTTACATCTCAGCATCAGTGCAGTCGGGTGTGCCACTTTTACATCTCACCATCAGTGCAGTCGGTTGTGCCACTTTTACATCTCAGCATCAGTGCAGTCGGGTGTGCCACTTTTACATCTCACCATCAGTGCAGTCGGGTGTGCCACTTTTACAGCTCATCATCATCAGTGCAGTCGAGTGTGCCACTTTTACATCTCACCATCAGTGCAGTCGGGTGTGCCACTTTTACATCTTACCATCGGTGCAGTCGGGTGTGCCACTTTTACATCTCACCATCAGTGCAGTCGGGTGTGCCACTTTTACATCTCACCTTCATCAGTGCAGTCGGGTGTGCCACTTTTACATCTCACCATCAGTGCAGTCGGGTGTGCCACTTTTACATCTCACCATCATCAGTGCAGTCGGGTGTGCCACTTTTACATCTCACCTTCATCAGTGCAGTCGGGTGTGCCACTTTTACATCTCACCATCAGTGCAGTCGGGTGTGCCACTTTTACATCTCACCTTCATCAGTGCAGTCGGGTGTGCCACTTTTACATCTCCACATCAGTGCAGTCGGGTGTGCCACTTTTACATCTCACCTTCATCAGTACAGTCGGGTGCGCCACTTTTACATCTCATCTTCATCAGTGCAGTCGGGTGTGCCACTTTTACATCACATCTTCATCAGTGCAGTCGGGTGTGCCACTTTTACATCTCACCTTCATCAGTGCAGTCGGGTGTGCCACTTTTACATCTCACCATCAGTGCAATCGGGTGTGCCACTTTTACATCTCACCATCATCAGTGCAGTCGGGTGTGCCACTTTTACATCTCATCTTCATCAGTGCAGTCGGGTGTGCCACTTTTACATCACATCTTCATCAGTGCAGTCGGGTGTGCCACTTTTACATCTCACCATCATCAGTGCAGTCGGGTGTGCCACTTTTACATCTCACCTTCATCAGTGCAGTCGGGTGTGCCACTTTTACATCTCACCATCAGTGCAGTCGGGTGTGCCACTTTTACATCTCACCATCATCAGTGCAGTCGGGTGTGCCACTTTTACATCTCACCATCAGTGCAGTCGGGTGTGCCACTTTTACATCTCATCTTCATCAGTGCAGTCGGGTGTGCCACTTTTACATCTCAGCATCAGTGCAGTCGAGTGTGCCACTTTTACATCTCATCTTCATCAGTGCAGTCGGGTGTGCCACTTTTACATCTCACCATCAGTGCAGTCGGGTGTGCCACTTTTACATCTCATCTTCATCTGTGCAGTCGGGTGTGCCACTTTTACATCTTACCATCGGTGCAGTCGGGTGTGCCACTTTTACAGCTCATCATCATCAGTGCAGTCGGGTGTGCCACTTTTACATCTCACCATCAGTGCAGTCGGGTGTGCCACTTTTACATCTCACCTTCATCAGTGCAGTCGGGTGTGCCACTTTTACATCTCACCATCAGTGCAGTCGGGTGTGCCACTTTTACATCTCACCATCATCAGTGCAGTCGGGTGTGCCACTTTTACATCTCACCTTCATCAGTACAGTCGGGTGCGCCACTTTTACATCTCATCTTCATCAGTGCAGTCGGGTGTGCCACTTTTACATCACATCTTCATCAGTGCAGTCGGGTGTGCCACTTTTACATCTCACCTTCATCAGTGCAGTCGGGTGTGCCACTTTTGCATCTCACCATCAGTGCAGTCGGGTGTGCCACTTTTACATCTCACCATCATCAGTGCAGTCGGGTGTGCCACTTTTACATCTCATCTTCATCAGTGCAGTCGGGTGTGCCACTTTTACATCACATCTTCATCAGTGCAGTCGGGTGTGCCACTTTTACATCTCACCATCATCAGTGCAGTCGGGTGTGCCACTTTTACATCTCACCTTCATCAGTGCAGTCGGGTGTGCCACTTTTACATCTCACCATCAGTGCAGTCGGGTGTGCCACTTTTACATCTCACCATCATCAGTGCAGTCGGGTGTGCCACTTTTACATCTCACCTTCATCAGTGCAGTCGGGTGTGCCACTTTTACATCTCACCATCAGTGCAGTCGGGTGTGCCACTTTTACATCTCACCTTCATCAGTGCAGTCGGGTGTGCCACTTTTACATCTCACCTTCATCAGTGCAGTAGGGTGTGCCACTTTTACATCTCACCATCAGTGCAGTCGGGTGTGCCACTTTTACATCTCACCATCAGTGCAGTCGGGTGTGCCACTTTTACATCTCACCATCAGTGCAGTCGGGTGTGCCACTTTTACATCTCACCTTCATCAGTGCAGTCGGGTGTGCCACTTTTACATCTCACCTTCATCAGTGCATTCGCGTGTGCCACTTTTACATCTCACCTTCATCAGTGCAGTAGGGTGTGCCACATTTACATTTCTTCTGTGCAGTTGGGTGTGCCACTTTTTCATCTCACCATCAGTGCAGTCGGGTGTGCCACTTTTACATCTCACCATCAGTGCAGTCGGGTGTGCCACTTTTACATCTCACCTTCATCACTGCAGTCGGGTGTGCCACTTTTACATCTCATTAAACAAAATAAATTGGAAACAGTTTTCAGAGAAACTTTGTTTTTATACTCTTAGAGCCCAAAATTCCTGGAGATGGGTGGGTGGGCACAAACAG
Organism: Heterodontus francisci; assembly: GCF_036365525.1. Lineage (NCBI taxonomy): Eukaryota > Metazoa > Chordata > Chondrichthyes > Heterodontiformes > Heterodontidae > Heterodontus > Heterodontus francisci. The sequence goes on from NC_090376.1 coordinate 8,511,864, forward strand.
GGCTGATGGACCTCCTTAATTTGGGGTGGAGCCTAGTGTCACTGGATCTCTGCCCCTTTTTTCAGAGTGATATTGATACTGCTGTGTCAGCCAGTGAGTTGGAGAAAGGACGGAGCAAACAGGCTCCAAATTCATGTACGAAACTTCAGCAAAGTCTTCTGATAAAAGCAGGATTATTTCTCCCAACAAAATGCAGTGTGGAGGATAGCTACGTAATACAAATTACGTGCATAAAATCAATCTCAGCCACTTGCAGCAGTGCGGTCTCCTGGCGGGGGAATTACCCAATGACTTCCATTCATTGAATCATACAGCGTGAAGACGGCCATTCAACCTATTGAGCCTGTGCTGAATCTTTGGTAAAGGTATCCAATTAATACCATAGCCATTTCATAGGAGTGTGTCTTCTCTGTACCCGAGCCATCACTTTGCAGATCTCCATTGTTCAATTACTGTCTTGCCTACCAGTTTTTGGTTCCAGTCCACTGGGCTCAGATACCTTTTCAACTCACTCAAGTTAGGTCTCTTCCAGTTAATTATTTTTGCCAATGATTGTACTTTATCCTTTTCTATAACTATACTAATCTGATGACGTTCATTGTGGTGTGTCCATATCCAAATGTTTTCTAATGTTGCAAAATCCTTTGCACTTTACACATCCATGCTGCCAGTAGGTGGTGGTCATCACCAGAGAAGGTGGGATGGCTTCACCTGTCAGAAGACTTGTCACTTCTGCCTTGCTTTATCTGTCTTTTGGAGCTGAGACGTTCAACTGAGGCCCCGTCTGCTCTCTTGGGTGACCATAAATGCTCCCACAGCTACTATTTTGAAGAGCAGGGGAGTCACAAGAAAACAAGTAACAAGAGCAGGAGTAGACCGTATGGCCCATCGAGCCTGCTCCACCATTCAATACAATCATGGATGATCTTGGGCTTCAATTCCACTTTCCTGCCCACTACCCATAACCCTTGATTTCCTGCGAGACCAAAAATCTAGCTATCCCAGCCTTAAATGTATTCAACGATGGAGCATCTCCAGTCCTCTGGGATAGAGAATTCCAAAGATTCACAACCCTTTGCGTGTAGTAATTTCTCCTCATCTCAGTTCTGAATGATCGGCCCCTTATTCTGAGACTCTGCCCCCATGTTCTAGATTCCTCGACCAGCAGAAACAATCTCTCAGCTTCTACCCTATCAATCCCTTTCAGAATCTTGTATGTCTCACTTAGATCGCCTCTCATTCTTCTAAACTCCTCCCTGGTGTCCTGCCCAACATTTATTCCTCAGGCAACATCATTAAACAGATAATCTGGTCGTTATCACATTCCAGTTTTTGGGATCTTGCTCTGCTCAAATTGGCTGCCCCGTTTTCTGAAAAAACAAGCCAACTTTCACAACCTCGGGATATCCTAAAACACTTCGCAGCCAATGAAGTGCTTTTGAAGTGTAGTCACTGTTGCAGGAAACTCGGCAGCCAATTTGCACACAGCAAGCTCCCACAAACAGCAGTGTGATCATCTGTTTTTAGTGGTTGATTGAAGGACAACCGGGGAGAAACCTCCACCACCACACCCCCCCCCCCCCCCACCCAGTTCTTCAAAATAATGTCTTGGTATCTCTTATGCCCACCTGAAAGAGCAGACGGGGCCTCGGTTTACTTCTCTTCCGAGACGCGGCACCTCTGACAGTGTTGCACTCACTCAGCACTGCATTGGAGTGTCAGCCTAGATTTTTGTGCTCAAGTCTTTAGAGTGGGACTTGAATCCACATCGTCAAACACAGCGGTAACCGTACTACAACTGCCCAGGCTGATGTTGCTACATTATCACAAGGTTTGGCATCAATGATGACAGTAAAGCAACTAATATAGTTGACAGAAACTGAATCCAGAGTCTGTGTAATTAAGCTGCCTTCGCACAATTACAATCACTCGGCAATTGAACCAATCCGCAAATTCAATCCATTTTCATCAATCATTTCAAAAAAGATGATTCAGCTAGAAAATAACTGAAGCATGGATGGCAAATGACTCTGTAATAGTGTAATTTTAGGCTGACATGCTAAGGTGCTATCTGAATGAAGGTATGTCTATGTTGGTCAAGTTGCTATTGCCAGTCTAGTCAACCTCAGCAGCAGTGTACTTGCTAAGCTGCGTGCGTGCATGGCCAATCAGTAATCTGGACGGTCATGCCCTGGCTGTTCGCAAAGTTGATTCTTGTAAGATACCGTGCGTGCGCTGCCCTGCAAAATGTTTAAAGATACGGCACATCGAAATTGGAAAAAAGGAAATTTGAAAAGAATGCTGATCAGCACCACAACCAAACCTCATCCTGTTATCTATCAACATCTGCATATCCACATTAGCAAGTTGGGATCACTTGATTGCCTTCGATAGGAATTCTGGTCCATTACTATACAATACATGAATACACAATAAACGGGAGGATATTGAGAGGGGTAGAAGAAGTGTGAGACCTTGGAGTGCATGTCCACAGATCCCTGAAGGAGGCAGAACAGTTGGATAAAGTGGTGAATGCGGCATGTTTAGTTTAGTTTAGTTTAGAGCTACAGCACTGAAACAGGCCCTTCGGCCCACCGAGTCTGTGCCGACCATCAACCACCCATTTACACTAATCCTACACTAATCCCATATTCCTACCACATACCCACCTGTCCCTATATTTCCCTACCACCTACCTATACTAGGGGCAATTTATAATGGCCAATTTACCTACCAACCTGCAAGTCTTTTGGCTTGTGGGAGGAAACCGGAGCACCCGGAGAAAACCCACGCAGACACAGGGAGAACTTGCAAACTCCACACAGGCAGTACCCAGAATTGAACTCGGGTCGCTGGAGCTGTGAGGCTGTGGTGCTAACCACTGCGCCACTGTGCCGCCAGATGGCAGAAAAGTGGCAAATGGAATTCAAGGAGAAGTGTGAGGTGATGCACTTGGGGAGGTCAAACAGGGCAAAGGAATACACGATTAATGGGAAAATACTGAGAAGTGTAGAGGAAGTAAGGGACCTTGGAGTGAATGCCCACAGATCCCTGAAGGTAGCAGGACAGGTCGATAAGGTGATTAAGAAGGCATATAGAATTCTTTCCTTTATTAGACGAGGTATAGAATACAAGAGCAGGGAGGTTATGCTGGAACTGTATAACTCATTGATTAGGACACAACTTGAGTACCGTGTGCAGTTCTGGTTACCTCATTACAGAAAAGATATAATTGCACTAGAGAGGGTGCAGAGGAGATTTACGAGGATGTTGCCAGGACTGGAAAATGCAGCTATGAGGAAAGACTGGATAGGCTGGGGTTGTTCTCCTTGGAACAGAGAAGGCTGAGGGCAGATCTGATTGAAATGTACAAAATTTTGAGGGGCCTGGATAGGGTGGAGGTGAAGAGTCTATTCACCATTGAGGTCAGTGACGAGTGAGCATAGATTTAACGTAATTGGTAGAAAAATTAGAGGGGAGATAAGGGAAAACCTTTTCACCGAGAGGGTGGTGATGGCCTGGAACTCACTGCCTGAAAGGGTAGTTGTGGCAGAAACCCTCAACTCATTCAAAAGGAGTCTGGATATGCACCTCAAGTGTCGTAATCTGCAGGGCTACGGACCAAATACTGGAAGGTGGAATTAGAATAGGTGGATCGTTTTTGGTTGGCACAGACACGATGGGCCAAGTGGCCACTTTCTGTGCCTTAAACTTTCAATGATTCTATGATTCTAAGAAGGCAAAGCCTTTGCATGGCTCAGCAAAGCACTGAGAGAGGGTTCAGGATCGACCTGCCCACTACTAACTCTCCTGGAAAAAACATCACCTCAACAGGAACAAAACCCTAGACTGTCATGGTAATGGGCAAACTGAAGAAAAGCTTCCCCAAAGAACCACACGGCTACTGGATGCCAAAAAAAGGGAAGTTAAAGCAGCACTGGCACCCAAAAAAGACAACTTTAATAAGCTTTAAGACTGATGAATGAATGGAAATGAATGAGCGAAATATGGAATGCTTTCCTTTATTGGCCAAGGTATAGAACACAAAAGCAGGGATGTAATGCTGGAACTGTGTAAGATGCTGATTAAGCCACAGCTGGAGTATTGCGTACAGTTCTGGTCACCACATTACAAAAGGGACATAATAGCTCTGGAGAGAGTACAGAGGAGATTTACGAGAATGTTGCCAGGGCTTGAAAGTTGCAGCTATGAGAAAAGATTGGATCGGCTAGGGTTGTTTTCCTTATAACAGAGGCGGCTGAGGGGTGACTTAATTGAGGTGTATAAAATTATGAGGGGCCTAGATGGAATAGACAGGGAGGACCTGTTTCCCCTAGCGGAGAGGTCAATTACCGGGGGCACAGATTTAAGGTGATTGGTAAAAGAATTAGATGGGACATGAGGAAAAACCATTCCACCCAGCGGGTGATGGGTGTCTGGAATTCACTGCCAGGAACGATGGCGGAGGCAGAAACCCTCAATTCTTTTAAAAGGTAGCTGGAGCTGCACCTGAAGTGCTGTAACCGGCAAGGCTATGGACAAGGTGCTGGAAGGTGGGATTAGATTAGGCGGCTAGTTTTTTCAGCCAGCGCAGACATGATGGGCTGAATGGCCTCCTTCTGTGCCGTAACCTTTCTCCGGTTCTCTTACTGCTGACTCTCCTGCCCTTCAATGAACCTAACGCTTTGTAAGGACTGGAGGGAGGAGTGGGTGGAATGAAAGCACAAACCTATCCACATATCCTGTTGCGTGTCCTCCTCTTCACCCCCATCCATCCCCAGCCTAGTGATGCCCGCTCAATACCGCTTAGGAATTGACATTGAGACCTGCTGGCTGTGGCTCAGTACTACACCATCAAGAAGGCTGAATAACTCTCCCCTTCTATAGGAACCAGTGGATAATTAATTCACAGAGCAACTCCTCCAGGCTCCGCTATCAAACAACCACCTAAAACTTTTCTGTTTAGTATGAATTTTTTTTTTGCTTATAAGTTGTGGAATGTAAGCCTTCGGCACCCAGTATTAACAGAGCCATTCGAAGGGTAGCGATCCCTCTGTTTTGCTGGAACAATGGAGTGAAATCAGCCTTTGACGGTACCTGAAAATGAGTGACAGCTATTCGGAAGCCAACTGAAAGGAGAATAGAGTGGGCGTACAACAGGCTTGTGATCAGTCATCACATGTGGGGAAGCATGTGGCCATCCACTATAAGCCTAAGAAAGATTGATCAGGGCATTTCTACATGATGAGAAGCTAGGAGCTGTGAAGGAGCCGAGAGATTAGGGGTCCATGTACAGTATTCACCAACAGCTAGTGGAAAGGTACAAAAATAATTGATAAGGGCAGTGGAATGATGGCCTTTATCTCAAGGGGGTGGAAACTATGTTACAGTTGTATAAAACTGGTTAGACCCCCATCTGGAGCATTGCTTCAGTTCTGCGCACTGCCCCTCAGGAAGGAAGTATTGGCCTTGGAGAGGGTGAAGTACAGATTCATCAGAATGACAGTGGGGCAATAGGGTTAAATTGTGAGGACAGGCTGTATTCCCTTGTAATTATGGTTAATGTAATGTGATGTAATTGAGGTGTTTACAATGATTGGATAATGTAATAGAGTCATGGAGAGATACAGCACTGAAACAGGCCCTTAGGCCCACTGAGTCTGTGCCGACCATCAACCACCCATTTATACTAACCCTACATTAATCCCATATTCCCTACCACATCCCAACCTTCTCTCAATTCTCCTGCCGCCTACCTACACTAGGGGCAATTTACAATGACCAATTTACCTATCAACCTGCAAGTCTTTGGCTGTGGGAGGAAACCGGAGCACCCGGCGGAAACCCACACGGTCGCAGAACTTGCAAACTCCGCACAGGCAGTACTCAGAACTGAACCCGGGTTGCTGGCGCTGTGAGACTGCAGAGCTAACCACTGCGCCGCCCCCGAGGGGAAATAATTCCTCCGATGGGCAATTCCCAAAGAAGGGGATGTAACCTTAAAATTCGAGCCAGGCCATTCATGGGTGATGTCAGGAAGCTCTTATTCACACAAAGGGTAGTGGAAATCTGGAACTCTCTTCCCTTAAAAAACTGTTAGGGTTGGAAGTCAGTAGAAAATTTCAAAACTTGTTGGTGAAGGATTTTAGATTTTTCAGTACTAGTTTAAAAAAAACTAAATGATTGACTGGAAATCTGGATCAATTATCTGCTAAAGGTGCTGAGTTTAGCTAAAAGTTTGTATTAAACTCACTGAGGGCAGCATGCTGGGAAGGTTGACCGAATAACAGAGTCGTATTCAGTCTCTCTGAAAGGCTATGGATAAATAGGCCTTAAGTGACTGTGAGAAACGGTTATAAACACCAGGTGCTGCTGTTTTGGTAGCAACAGTCTGTGCAGATGTGGGAAAATGACAGCAGAAACATGTTTTCATATGTGAGAAATTTTGCTTTATCGTTTCCTTAAAATTCTGATCCATCTTTCCAAATTTCTGCATGGCCTCGACCCTCCCTATCTCTGTAATCTCCTCCAGCCCTACAACCTACCGAGATATCTGCGTTTCTCCAATTCTGGCCTCTTGATTTTAATTGCTGCACCATTGGTGACCGTGCCTCAACTGCCTGGGCCTTTGGCTCCGGAATTCCCTCCCTAAACCTCTCCGCCTCGCTTTCCTCCTTTAAGACGCTCCTTAAAACTTAGATCTTTGACCAAGTTTTTGGCTACCATTTGTGCTTGATCATTGCTCCTGCGAAGTGCCTTCGGACAATTTTACTACGTTAAAGGTGTTATATAAATGTGAGTTACTGTTGAGAATGATATAGGAGCGGTTATTCTAAAGTGAAAGATGAAAGGGAAACCGCCGAGACAGAGCAGAAGAACATCTCACAGGCTGTTGATGGGGAATTAACCTTCCCAATCTCTCAAAGCAGAAAAATTGGCCTTTCTGATTGTTGAGTTGCAACACTGACCTAAGAGTTATATGACTCTCGATCTGAAAAACTTCTTGTATTTTAATGCTAATTATACCAATTGTTAAGAAAGTTTAAAGCCATGGCTGATCTTACCTCTACCCTAAAGAGTTCAAAAACTCTACACTAAGAACCAGTTCAGGCCACGGGGGACATCGTTTCAAAATAAGGGGCCTCCCTTTTAAGATGATGAGGAGGAATTTCTTCTCTCAGAGGGCCGTTAATCTTTGGAATTCTCTTCCCCAGAGAGCAGTGGAGGCTGGGTCATTGAATATATTCAAGGCTGAGATAGACAGATTTTTGATCTACAACTGATTGGGATAAATCTTGGAATGAAAGTCGCCCCTGAATATTTGGGGCCATTTCGGAGGTAGGAATGGGCAGCTCCAGACCAATGAAACTCAGAGCCATCTGTCACTGCTCTGGGGGTCTGTATCAGCCCCTTGAGTCTGCTCTGCCATTCAATCAGATCGTAGCTGATCTGAAGTTAAACTCCATTTATTTGTCTTTGCTCCATACCTCTAGATACCCTTACCCAATAAATCTCAATTGATCTCCGTATTGAAAATTTCATTTGATCCTGCAGCACAGGATGGGGCGGCACAGTGGCGCAGTGGTTAGCACCACAGCCTCACAGCTCCAGGGACCCGGGTTCAATTCCGGGTACTGCCTGTGCGGAGTTTGCAAATTCTCCCTGTGTCTGCGTGGGTTTCCTCCGGGTGCTCCGGTTTCCTCCCACATGCCAAAGACTTGCAGGTTGATAGGTTAATTGGCCATTATAAATTGCCCCTAGTATAGGTAGGTGGTAGGGAAATATATAGGGACAGGTGGGGATGTGATAGGAATATGGGATTAGTGTAGGATTAGTATAAATGGGTGGTTGATGTTCGGCACAGACTCGGTGGGCTGAAGGGCCTGTTTCAGTGCTGTATCTCTAAACAAAACATCCACAGCCTGTTTGGAGGTGCGAGCTCCAGTTTTCTATAATCCTTTGAAATAAAGAGGAAGAAAGACAGTCTTGCATTTATATAGCGCCTTACACAACCTTAAGAAGTCCCATAGTGCTTCACAGCTAATGAATTACTTTTGTAGACGCTAATGTATGAAAATCACAACCGATTTGCACACAGTGAGCTTCTATGAACTGAAAAGTGATCATTACCCAATAGCCTTTTCCAGGTGTTAGTTGAAGGATAAATATTGGCTCAGGACACTGAAGTGAACTCTTATGCTCATCTTTGAAATAATAGCTGTGGGATCTTTTATGTACACCTGAGAGGGCAGATGAGGTCTCACCTTAACATCTTATCCAACAGATTGTATCTAGACAGTGCAGCACTCCCTCAGTGCTGGGACTGGGAGTGTCAGCCTTGAACTGGGCTCAAGTTTCTGGAGTGGGACTGTTTTTTTATTTGTTTGTGGGATGTGGGCGTTGCTGGCCAGGCCAGCATTTATTGCCCATCCCTAATTACCATTGAGAAGGTGATAGTGAGCTGCCTTCTTGAACCGCTGCTGTCCTTGGGGTGTAGGTACACCCACAGTGCTGTTAGGAAGAAAGTTCCAGGATTCTGATCCAGCGACAGTGAAGGAACGGTGATATAGTTCCAAGTCAGGATGTTGTGTGACTTTGAGGGGAATTTGCAGGTGGTGGTGTCCCCATGTATTTGCTGTCCTTGTCCTTCTATGTGGTAGAGGTCGCGGGTTTGGAAGGTGCTGTCAAAAGAGCCTTAGTGAGCTGCTGCAGTGCATCTTATCGATGGTACACACGGCTGCCACTGTGCGTTGGTGGTGGAGGGAATGAATGTTTGTGAATGGGCTGCCAGCCAAGCAGGCTGCTTTGGCCTGGATGGTGTAGAGCTTCTTGAGTGTTGTTGGAGCTGCACCCATCCAGGAAAGTGAAGAGTATTCCATCACACTCCTGACTTGTGCCTTGTAGATGGTGGACAGGCATTGGGGAGTCAGGAGGTGAGTTACTTGCCACAGAATTCCCAACCTCTGACCTGCGTTTTAGCCACAGCACTCATGTGGCTGGTTCAGTTCAGTTTCTGGTCAATGGTAACCCCCAGGATGTTGATAGTGGTAATGGCTGAATGGGGAGATGGTTAGATTCTCTCTTGTTGGAGATGGTCATTGACTGGCACTTGTGTGGCGCGAATGTTACTTGCCACTTATCAGCCCAAGCCTGGATATTGTTCAAGTCTTGCTGCATTTCTACACAGGCTGTTTCAGTATCTGAGGAGTCACGAATGGTGCTGAACATTGTGCAATCATCAGCGAACTTATGTTTGAAGGAAGGTCATTGATGAAGCTGCTGAAGGTGGTTGGGCCAAGGACACTACCCTGAGGAACTCCTGCAGTGATGTCTTGGAGCTGAGATGATTGACCTCCAACAACCACAACCATCTTCTTTTGCACTAGGTATGACTCCAAACAGGGGAGAGTTTTCCCCGATTCCCATTGACTTCAGTTTTGTTGGGCTCCTTGATGCTGTACTTGGTCAACTGCTGCTATGATGTCAAGGGCAGTGACTCTCACCTCACATCTTGAGTTCAGCTCTTTTGTCCATGTTTGGACCATGGCTGTAATGAGGTCAGGAGCTGAGTAGCCCTGGCGGAACCCAAACTGAGTGTCAGTGAGTAGGTTATTGCGAAGCAAGTGCCGCTTGATAGCACTGTCGACAACACCTTCCATCACCTTATTGATGATTGAGAGTGGACTGATGGGGCGATAATTAGCCAGGTTGGACTTGTCCTGCTTTTTGTGTACAGGACATACCTGGGCAATTTTCCACATTGCCAGGTAGATGTCAGTGTTGTAGCTGTACTGGAACAGCTAGGCTAGGGGCGCGGCAAGTTGTGGAGCTCAGATATTCAGCACTATTTCCGGAATGTTGTCAGGGCCCATAGCCCTTGCAGTATACAGTGCCTTCAGTCATTTCTTGATATCACGTGGAATGCATCGAAAAATTGGCTGAAGACTGGTATCTGTGATGCTGGGGAATTCAGGAGGAGGCTAAGCTGGATCATCAACTCGGTACTTCTGGCCGAATATTGTTTCAAATGCCTTATCTTTCACACTGATGTGCTGGGCTCCCCCATCATTGAGGATGGGGATATTTGTGGAGCTCCCTCCTCCAGTTAGTTGTTTAATTGTCCACCATCATTCTCGACTGGATGTGGCTGGACTGCAGAGCTTCAATCTGATCTGTTGGTTATGGGTTAACTTACCTCTGTCTATCGCATGCTGCTTACGCAGTTTGGCACGCAGATAGTCCTGTGTTGTAGCTTCACCAGGTTGACACCTCATTCTGAGGTATACCTGGTGCTGCTCCTAGCATGCCCTCCTGCACTCTTCATTGAACCAGGGTTGGCCTGGTGGTAATGGTAGAGTGGGGGATATGCCGGGCCATGAGGTTACAGATTGTGGTTGAGTACAATTCTGCTGCTGCTGATGGCCCACAGCACCTCATGGATGCCCAGTTTTGCATTGCTAGCTCTATTCGAAATCTATCCCATTTAGCATGGTGGTAGTGCCACACAATACGATGGACGGTACCCTCAATGTGAAGGCGGGACTTTGTCTCCACAAGGACTGTGCGGTGGTCACTCCTACCAATACTGTCATGGACAGATGCCTCTGCGGCAGGCAGATTGGTGAGAATGAGGTCAAGTATATTTTTCCTTCTTGTTGGTTCCTTCACCACTTGCCGCAGACCCAGTCCAGCAGATATGTCCTTTATAACTCGGTCAGTAGTGGTGCTACCGAGGCACTCTTGGTGATGGACATTGAAGTCCCGAACCCAGAGTACATTCTGCGCCCTTGTCACCCTCAGTGCTTCCTCCAAGTGCAATTCAGCATGGAGGAGTACTGATTCATCAGCTGAGGGAGGGTGGCAGGTGGTAATCAGCAGGAGGTTTCCTTGCCCATGTTTGGCCTGATGCCAAAAGACTTCATGGGGTCTGGAGTCAATATTGAGGACTCCCAAGGCAACTCCCTCCCTACTGTATACCATTGTCCTGCCAGTGGGACAGGAATTACCCAGGGATGGTGATGGCAGCGTCTAGGACATTGTCGGTAAGGTATGATTCTGTGAGTATGACTTATGTCAGGCTGTGGGGACAGCTCTCCCAACTTTGGCACAAGCCCCCAAATGTTAGTAAGGAAGAGGTCAGTCTGGCATCTGACCAGAGTTTTATATACAATATGGCAAAGCCAGTGCCCATTATGTGTAGGGAGCCACACAGACCTGAAGGTGCTGAGCTCCCATTCTGCGTTAACTTAACTGATCTGAACTATGGCTAGAAAAACAATTTGCATTTTATACTGCGTTATAACATAATAAACTGTCCCAAGTTGCATCACAGTACAGTCATCGACCAAAAATTGACACAGAGCCAAAGATGGAGACATTGGTCAAAAAGGTAGGGTTTAAGGAGGAAATTGCAGAGTTTAGGGTCTAGACAGCTGAAGGTACGGCCGCTAGCAGTGGGACAATGGAAGCGGGGGATGCACAAGAGGCCAGATTTGGAGAAAGGCCGAGATCGCAGAGGGTTTTCAGACCTGGAGGAGCTTTTCAGAGATAAGGAGGAGGCGAGGTCATGGAGAGATTTGAACACGAGGTTAAGAAGCTTAAAATTGAGGCATTGCCAGCTCGGGAGCCAATGTAGGTCAACAGGCACAGAGGGTGAGGGCTGAATGGGGTCTTGATGTGAGTTAGAATGCGGACTGCAGGAGTTATACAGTACCTTGGGCTGTTGGGAAAAGGAGTCAGGGTTGTCACTCCCTCTTGCTGCCTGCCGATATTTGGTGGTCATTGAATTGAGGTTTGTATATAGCTAATTTAATGAGAAAAGTAAACAACTTCACTCTTATGGCTGATTATCAGGATTGGACTGTTGACACTGGGATTGTGTTGGCAATGAAAGAGTTTTATAGGTCTGAGCCAACGGTCATTAATCAGTTCCTATCACCTGTGTTTGCACAAGGCTTGGATATTGCTGTCAGAAAGCAACTCTTAAAGCAATGCTGAAGAATGCACAATAGACTGGTAGATAAAAGCACTGCTTCATGTGTCACTGAGCCATTTAAAGCCAGGAAACCTCTGAAATGGTACAATTTTAAAGGGGGTGCAAGAAGTGAGAGACTTGGGGGTGTTTGTGCACAAATCTTTGAAGGTGGCAGGACAGGTTAACAAAGCTGTTCATAAAGCATATGGGATTGTGGACTTTATAAATAGAGGCAAAGAGTACAAATGCCAGGAAGTAATAATTGAGAGCTCAGTGGCACAGAAACTTAAATTTATTGCACTCATTAAGACATAATTTGCAATCAGAGAAATTGCACTGTTGGATCTGGAGCTTGCTCCCTTGTTGAGTCTCTTCACCTGAGGCCAGTTTGAACCTGCATGAATAGAAGGCAGTGTCGTCTTTTATTACTTATTCAGTGGATGTGAGCATTTCTGGCTAGGCCAGCATTTATTGCCCATCTCTAATTGCCATTCAGAAGGTGGTGGTGGTGAGCTGCCTTTTTGAACCGCTGCAGTCCATGTGGGGTAGGTGTACCCACAGTGCTGTTAGGAAGGGAGTTCCAGGATTTTGACCCAGTGACAGTGAAGGAACGGCGATATAGTTCCAAGTCAGGATGGTGTGTGACTTGGAGGGGAACTTGCAGGTGGTGGTGTTCCCATGCATCTGCTGCCCTTGTCCTGCTATGTGGTAGAGGTCGCAGGTTTGGAAGGTGCTGTCGAAGGAGCCTTGATGAGTTGCTACAGTGCATCTTGTAGGTGGTGCACACTGCTGCCACAGAGCGTCGGTGGCGGAGGGAGTGAATTTTTAAGGTACTGGACAGTGTGCCGCTTTGTGGACTGGATGGTGTTGAGCTTCTTGAGTGTTGTTGGACCTGCACTCATCCAGGCAAGTGTAGAGTATTCCATCACACTCCTGCCTTCTCACACAGGAACACATCTCCAACAGCAAACATTGCTCCAGGTGATAAGCCTCCACTTGTATCTTGTTCAGCAGCGACCCAAGTGTCGAATGAGCATTTTGAGATTGTGCCCCCTTGTTCTGGACTACCCACCCCCCCACCCCCCCCCCATCAAAATAGTTTCTCTCTATCCTATAATATCTTTGAATCATCTTAAACAGCTCAATAGGTCACCCACTTAATTTTCTATGCTCAAGGGGGATACAAGACGAAGCTTTTTGAACCCTTAACAATAATTAAACTCCTTTAACCCCCAGTATCTTTCATCCTGGTGAATCTACACTACACCCCTTCCAAGGCCAACATTTAATTCCTGAGATGTGGTACCCAGACTGAGCACACTGCTCTAGATGGGAGTCTAACCAGAGCTCTGCACAGCTGTAACGCAACTTCCAGCCCCCTTGAGATAAAGGTCAACATTCCATGAGCCTTTTTAACTATTATACGAGCTGCTTTGCAATATTTGACCAAGTGTGTGGGTTGACATATGGTAGCATGTCTTCCTTTTCCCGTTTTTCTATACAAAAGAATTTAATTCACATTTGTGGGGTGACAACGGAGAATTCTTTAGCTTTTTTATTCATTTCAGTTTGATTTGTTCTTGGAGGAAATGGGACAGTGGCTGAATTCAAAGATTTCAAGGAGTGACATCAGGTGTTTAGACCCTAAATTCTTGAATTAGAAAGACACAGCACCATTTTTAGCTTGATTAAAAAGTTTTTTTTTTGGAGAGTAAATCCCCAGTCCAGTGATTCTGGTACGTTGCATTTAAGCATCAGTTTGAGACAGTAAAAGCAACCATGAGTGAACAACTATATTAAGGGACTCTTGTAGTCACAAAAAACAGAAGCTACTAGGAATAGATTCACCTATTGTGTGATCATGTGATCACAGTTAGGAATATTAGATGAAAATTCTTGGAGTGCGATTACGCGAGTGTAATATTGGTAATGTACAGTCTTGCCATTATGCCCAGACTTCCAATCTACCCTCTGATAGACAAAGCAGGACTACAATATTGGAAAATTCCATTCCACCCCTCCACCATTGTCTGTTGGGAATGGGTCAATCCTCATGTTTGGAAGCATGGGAAAAATCAGATTTGAAAATCAAAGTTTCCATTAAAAGGGAGTCAGAGGTTGTTTGTGTAGAATGATAATTTTATTCTAGCACATCCATACATTTTCATTATGATATAATTCGTTACAAAAAGCAAACAGAATACTCAACACTAACAATTTTTTTAAAAAATCAACATTACTTTTTTTTGATAATTCCCCTGACCCCATTTACTTTAAATGAGTTAAGGCCTCTTAGGATAGGAGGGGAATTATGGAGGAGCACATTAAGTGCTTGTACTGTTGTGGACCAACATTTCCCATCCTCATTCAGAGTGAACCTGTTCCCCCAAAGTTGCTGTTTGCTCTGCTGTTTAATTATTAGCTCCTGTACCATGTCAGCGTTCAGTGTGTCTCAGTGGTAGGGTCAGAAATTCATGTGTTCAAACCACAGGACTTGAGAAAAGAATCTGGACTACAGCGTACACTGAAAATCTGAAATATCAACAGAAAACCCTGGAAAAACTCAGCAGGTCAGACAAGGTTATCACTTTACCTTGGTTAGAGCACACTTGCACTATTGTGTACAGTTCTGGTCACCATATTATAAAAAAGGTTATCGAGGCACTGGAGAGTGTGCAATAAAGATTTACAAGGATGATACCAGAAATGTGAGGTTATAAGTATCAGGAAAGGATGAAGAGGCTGGGTCTTTTTTCTCTTGAAAAGAGAAGGCTGAAGGGTGACCTAATAGAAATCAGAAAAGAAAACATTTGCAGGGCTACGAGGAAAAGGTGAGGGAGTGGGACTAGGCGCGTTGTTCTTGCAGAGAGCTGACACAGACATGACTGGCTGAATGGCCTCCTTCTGTACTATAACTATTCTATGAAATTGTGAAAGGTGTTGGTAGGGTTGACAGAATGTTTCCACTTGTGGGGAAGAGCAAAACTAGGGGCCATCAATATAAGATAGTCAACCAAGAAATCCAATTGGGAATTCAGAAGAAACTTCTTTATCCAGAGAGTGGTGAGAATGTGGAACTTACTAGCACAGGGATTGAATGAGGCGAATAGTGTAGATGCATTTAAGGGGTATCTAGGTAAGTACATGAGGGTGAAGGTTCGAGTGGGGCATAAAAGTCCCCATGGACAGGTTGGGCCGAGTGGCCCGTTTCCGTACTGTATATTCTATGTAAGTTTCTACCAGATTCTGAAATTTCAACCAAACACAAATGTTTCCTGAGGACATTCAAAAGCAAATAGCATCACTGAGAATGTTTAAGTTCCAAAATCACAGGAGCTTTTAGTTAACAATGAGCACATTTATTCTCAATTGAAACGGATGCCTCAAACAAACAAGGGAAATAAGTTTTTTCCTGTCGTTAGAGTCAAAGAATGATACAGGCACAGAAGCCATCCAGCCCATTTTGTTTGTTAGAATTGTGATTTTTTTTTTTTTTTTTTAACAATAATGATAGTATGTGATACAGTAGCATAGAGGTTACGTTACTGGCCAAGAGGCCTAATCATCCAGAAACAATAGTTCAAATCCCACCATGCCAGCTGGGGAATTTAGAGTCAATTAAAGGAAATCTGGAATAAAGAGCTACTGACAGTAATGGTGGCCATGTAACTACCAGATTGTTGTAAAAACTCATCTGATATTGGGGGAGGGAATCTGCCTATATGTGGCTCCAGATCCCACAGTAATGTGGTTGACTCTTAGCTGACATAGCGTAATGTGATGCAGCAGTGACTTCACCTTTAAGAGATCAGGCAATTGATGTCATTAGACATGTATAAAAGGAGGAGACACCATTTTGAGAGGCACACAGCTTTACAGAGAGCAGACACACACCAGCAAGGAAAAGACCTGTACCTGAAATCATGCAATGTAGATAAGAAAGGCAATAAATAGTGTGTTGAATTGAATATGAGGCCTATGCCTATCTTTAAATACTGAAGAGAATGCAGCACAACCCTACAATTTCTGGCGACGAGGAGAAAAAAAAAAGGGGAGGCATGGTTAATGAACGCAAGGAAAAAAAGTAGAGAGAAAATGTGGACTGGAAGGGGAAAAAAAGTTTTGCAGGTACACAGAAATAAGGAAAATAAATGTGATGCAGCTATACATTAATTATTAAAAGGGATGCAAACCTGAACACACTAGCCATTTCAAGGTGAAAAAGGGGGTTACGAGAAGGAAAACCACACAGACAACCTAGGGATATATAGAAGACTTGCATCGAGGATTCCAAATTTAAGCAAAAACAAATCACCATGCGTGTGCAACAACAGCCAGTCTTTCCAGCCTTTACAGAGGAGATGGCTCGCAACATTCAAACTTAATGGTGGCACTCTATTAATATAGCCCGAAGAAAGAGAGCGTTATTCCTACACTAGGCTGGACCAAATGTCAACAGTATCTTCGATACGCTCGCAGACACCAGAACTGATGATGATTATGATGCAACAAAGAATGCTCTACAAGATATTTTCAATCCAGGCCAAATCATCACTACGAAACTTAGGTCTTCAGGCAAGAAAAGCAAGATAATTGCGAAACCCTTGACCACTATGTGACGAGACTCAGAAATCTGAGCTAGAACTGCAACTTCACAGACATGGACAAAGAAATTATCTCACAGATCATTCAGACCTGCCAATCACCAAGACTAAGAAGGCAAGCTCTTAAAGAGGGCGAATCGTTAAACTTGCAAAGGTTACTCGATATTGGCAGAACGCTGGAAACCAGCGAAAGACAAGCTGAAGTCTTAGAAGGAAAGCAGGCAAATAACATTAAGATGAGATTCCCTTGAGGCCAGGTCAGGATCGTCTGAATTGGTGAATGCCACAAGAGGAAGGATTCACCACAGAAACACGCAAAACATAAGAACACAGAGGAAACCCAGAGAAAGGTCTGAGGCACGTCAAGGAAGACCAAAACAGGGATTACAATCACCTCACATTTGAACAATATGCAATCATTGCAATAGCGCATATCCTCACTACAAAACTTGTCCTGTGAGAGGAAAGAAGTGTAAAGCCCACAGAAAAATGTGACATTTCGCAAGATTATGCCAATTGAAACCTGCACAAGACATTAATGGAGTTAAATGCCAGAAGGAAGATTACATCTTCACAGCACAAGAGAAGATCTTTGTTTCTCACAACCACAAGTACTGACGCCTGCCCACGTGTGATCTGTTCATAGGCAATTCGACAATCTCTGATGGAATTGTCTCAGGAGCAACAGTCAACGTAATAGATGTCCCGACATTCGACAAGTTACAGCGAAAACAAACTGCAACTGAACAAGCCGGCATCCAAAATCTTCTCCTTCGAATCAAATTCTCCTGTAGGTCCAGATGTCAGACTGCGTTCCATGTTGTAGACTCAAGCAAAGGAAATCTGCTAAGTTTCGAAATTGCCAGTGAATTGAAGCTGATCATGATCAACAGCATCAGCGTCAGAACTCCTTGACGAAAGAAGACAACCTGAGGAAATTTCCACAATTATTTGAAGGCATCGGCAAAGTGAAAAACAAGAAAATCAAGCTCCATATAAATGAGTCAGTCCAACCCAAACAACAGAAACATAGGAGCATTCCATACCAGAAAAGATTGAAAGAATTGGACAGACTGGAAAAGTTGGACATCGTTGAAAAGACAGAAGGCCCAACACCATGGATCAGCCCAATCGTTGTCGTCCCCAAACCCATAGGACAAATAAAATTAGCACGGATATGAGCCAGGCCAAAGCAATAAAATGAGAAAGGCACCCAGTGAGATAATTGAAGATGTGAATGGGTCAATAATCTTCAATACCTTAGACTGACCACTGGATATCACCAATTTGAGTTAGACAAGTCCAGCTGATACACAACTAACTTTAGTGCCCATGTTGGATTAAGAAGTTAAAGCATTTAATGTCCGGGGTAAGCGCAGCCTCTGAAATTTTTTTTAAAATCGGCAGTAACAGAACTATTTACAGGCCCGAATGGAGAACAAGAATATCTCAGATGACATTATTGTCTTCGGGAGAACACAAGCAAAACATGACAAGCACTTACAAGCAGCGTTGGATCGACTCCAAGTGCACAACTTGCGATTAAATAAAGATAAATGTACTTTTTCAGCTACGGAAGTGAAGATCTACAGAGACATATTTAATGAAAAATGTCAGTCTCATCTCCAGATTCTAAAAAGGTGAAGGCAATCTTGAAAGCAGATCCTTCCACGAATGCAAAACAAGTCAAATCTCTCCTAGGATTAGCATCATACATCATGAGATTTATCCCAGAGCAAGTCTCCATCACAGCCCCACTTCAACAGCTCACTCGACAAGATGTCAATCGGAAGCGGGGTGAGACAGACTGCAGGTATTTCATAACTTAAAGAAAGCTCTGGCAAACACATAAACAATGCCTTAATTCAATCTCAGAAGACACACCGAGTTGATAATAGATTCTAGTCCAGTTGGTTTTGGAGCTATGCTCTGCCAAGACAGCAAACCAATATTGTATGCCAGCAGATCATTGACTGACAGACTTAGAAAGAGGAATGCTCACAGTTGTATGGGGAGAAGAACATTTCCTATACCTATACAGAGCAAGGTTTAATGGCGTGACAGATCACAAACCATTGCTGGGCGTTTTTACAAAACAGAAACCAACCAGTGTCTGCAAGGATCGAGAGACAGAGATCGAGACTGATGCTGTGGTGGCGCAGTGGTTAGCACCACAGCCTCACAGCTCCAGCGACCCGGGTTCAATTCTGGGTACTGCCTGCGTGGAGTTTGCAAGTTCTCCCTGTGTCTGCGTGGGTTTTCTCCGGGTGCTCCGGTTTCCTCCCACATGCCAAAGATTTGCAGGTTGATAGGTAAATTGGCCATTATAAATTGCTCCTAGTATAGGTAGGTGGTAGGGAAATATAGGGACAGGTGGGGATGTGGTAGGAATATGGTATTAGTGTAGGATTAGTATAAATGGGTGGTTGATGGTCGGCACAGACTCGGTGGGCCGAAGGGCCTGTTTCAGTGCTGTATCTCTAAATCAAAAAAAAAAATCAAATCTAAATCAAACTGTCAACTAATATACAAACCAGGCAAAGACGAAGAGAACTCTGCTGATTTTTTAAAAAGTCAAAATCCAATCAAAGAAAATCCTTCTGAGCCTGAACTAGACATTGACTACCTAAATTACATATGCAGTCACGCTGTGCCTCAGGCCATGATGATACAGAGAAGAAACAGGAAAAGATGAAACGCTACAACTTCTCATGAAAGCCTTACAAACATAGAAGCATGACGATTGATATACTTTTACATCAGGGTGTTTCCAATCATGCAAAGACGAGTTCACAGTACTTGGTGTGTCATACTTGTCCTCCCGACATCTTTAAAGAGAAAAGCAGTTGAGATTGCATATGCAACGCATCAATGACAAAAAGCCTCTACAAGAGAAGACTTGGTTCCCTAGAATTGACAACATGGTAGAAGAAGCAGTAAGAGAATGCACCATTTCAAGCAGCCACGGATGAAGGTACAGAGAAGCCCAAACCACTTAGGGTAACACCCTTGCCCGAGAGACCCTGGAAGGAAGTGACAGCTGATTTTTCTTTTAGGACCTTTTCCCTCTGATGAATAGATTTTAGTCATAATAGATGACTACAGCAGTTATCCAAAGGTAGAAATAGTGACATCGACATTTGCAAGAGCAACTCTACCTAAATTTGATGCCATCTTCGCAAGACCAGAGGTACCTGATACATTAAGAACGGGCAACTGAAATGGCTACTGATTTAGGATTCACCCACCAAAGAATCACACCCTTGTGGTCGAGAGCGAATGCAGAGGTAGAACATTTTAATCGCACCCTAGTGAAAACAGCTCACACTGAAAAGATGGAAACAGCAACTCTCTCGATTTCTAAGAGCCTACAGGGCAACCCCTCATTTCGACCACAAATATATCACCAAGCTTCGCTCTAAACAGAAGACAGACAAGTGCAAACTGCCACAATTCACACCTATGCGACCGTACATACAGACCGGAAAGCTTGAGGGACAGAGAAAAGAGTCAAAAACAGAGGATAAAGACACATGCAGACCGACTGATGCATGCAAAAGATACAGAGATAAAAGCAGGAGACAAAGTCCTGGTTCAGCAAGCAGAAACATGGAAAATTAGCTCACCATTTGACCCAAGAGTGCTTACGTTAATTCTGAGAGAAGGAAATGCAAAGAGAGGTATCTACGTTGTGAAGAGAAATGTAACTTTCTTCAAGTCAATGCTAAACCATTCCAGAAGAAAGTGACAGACAACTTTGATGAGTTCATGCCTCCAACAACTCAAGCAGCAGCTCAGCCAAATCAAGTACAGCAGAGATCAATACTGCAACATCCACAGAGAAGATTATCGAGACCTCATCGATTACCTACCCCATTTATACATCGATGATGAATGGAGCCAGGCGGGAAGAAAGTCTGGTATTGAGGGTGAATTGCCTGAAACCTCTCCCCTCTAAGTTTCAAATGTCAGTTCAACTGAGTTTTGTTCAATGTAATTTTGCAATTGCAAATCTTTTAAAGGGTAGGGTAATGTAATGTGGTGCACTGGTGACTTCACCTTTTAAGAAATCAGGCCACTGATGTCATCAGACATGTATAAAATGGAGACACACCCAACCCATGGCTTTGCAGAGAGCAGACACACACCACCAGGAAAAGACCTCTACCTGAAATCATGCCATGAAGTAAGACAATAAATATTGTTTGCATTGAATGCGAATATAAAGCCAGCGTCTATCTTTAATGAAGACTTAAGAGAATGCAGCACAACACTACACCTAGAAAGCCACTGAGTTGTGTTCAAGAAGGTGGCTCACCAACACCTTCTGAAGGACAATTAGTGATGGACAATAAATGCTGGCCTTGCCAGTGACAGCCCATCCCATGAATGAATTTAGAAAAAACAAATGTGATAAGTGATATCATTGCTGCAAGCCTTTTGAACACTTTAGAAAAAGAATGCCATTTGTACAAACTGCATTTCATCCTATGCTGCTCATCATGCGTCTGTTAACTGATTTGTCTTTTGCAAAATTATAAGCTGAAACTACTGAACAATAAAATAATTCAGGTGGGTTGCCAGTTTCCTGTACTTCAAAACTCAGCTTAAAAAAAGGCATGATCACTTGGAGCTTTGTAGAACGTCATACTCAAAGTGTACAAGATGTTCCCTTTGTTAAAAAGGAGGGAATTACTCAGTTCATTTTTCAACTTAGTAGAAAATGAGTGCACAAAAACCTGTGCATCATGTGCCAAGAAGTTAGAACATAGAACATAGAACATACAGCACAGAACAGGCCCTTCGGCCCACAATGTTGTGCCGATCCTTTGTCCTCTGTCAAGGACAATTTAATCTATACCCCATCATTCTCCTTTATCCATATACCTATCCAAAAGCCTTTTGAAAGTCCCTAAAGTTTCTGACTCAACAACTTCCCCGGGCAAGGCATTCCATGCCTCGACCACTCTCTGGGTAAAGAACCTTCCCCTGACATCCCCCTTATATCTCCCACCCTTCACCTTAAATTTATGACCCCTTGTAACGCTTTGCTCCACCCGGGGAAAAAGTTTCTGACTGTCTACCCTATCTATTCCCCTGATCATCTTATAAACCTCTATCATGTCACCCCTCATCCTTCTCCTTTCTAATGAGAAGAGGCCTAGAATGTTCAGCCTTTCCTCGTAAGACTTATTCTCCATTCCAGGCAACATCCTGGTAAATCTCCTCTGCACCCTCTCCAAGGCTTCCACATCCTTCCTAAAATGAGGCGACCAGAACTGCACACAGTACTCCAAATGAGGCCTTACCAAGGTCCTGTACAGCTGCATCATCACCTCACGGCTCTTAAATTCAATCCCTCTGCTAATGAACGCTAACACCCCATATGCCTTCTTCACAGCCCTATCCACTTGAGTTGCAACTTTCAATGATCTATGCACATAGACCCCAAGGTCTCTCTGCTCCTCCACATGCCCAAGAACCCTACCGTTAACCCAGTATTTTGCATTCATGTTTGTCCTTCCAAAATGGACGACCTCACACTTTTCAGGGTTAAACTCCATCTGCCACTTTTCAGCCCAGCACTGCAACCTATCCAAGTCCCTTTGCAGACGACAATAGCCCTCCTCGGTATCCACAACTCCACCAACCTTTGTATCATCTGCAAATTTACTGACCCACCCTTCGACTTCCTCATCCAAGTCGTTAATAAAAATCACAAACAGGAGAGGACCCAGAACTGATCCCTGTGGCACGCCACTGGTAACTGGGCTCCAGGCTGAGTATTTACCATCTAAGACCACTCTCTGCCTTCTATCAGTTAGCCAATTCTTAATCCAACTGGCCACATTCCCCACTATCCCATGCCTCCTGACTTTCTCCATAAGTCTACCATGGGGGACCTTATCAAATGCCTTACTAAAATCCATGTACACCACATCCACTGGTTTACCCTCATCCACTTGCTTGGTCACCTGCTCAAAGAATTCAATCAGGCTTGTGAGGCAAGACCTACCCCTCACAAAACCGTGCTGACTGTCCCGAATCAAGCAGTGTCTTTCCAGATGCTCAGAAATCCTATCCCTCAGCACCTTTTCCATCAACTTGCCTACCACCGAAGTAAGACTAACTGGCCTGTAATTCCCAGGGTTGTTCCTATTCCCTTTCTTGAACAGGGGCACAACATTTGCCACCCTCCAATCACCTGGTACCACCCCCGTCAGCAGAGAAGATGAAAAGATCATTGCCAGCGGCTCTGCAATTTCATCCCTTGCTTCCCATAACATCCTTGGATATACCCCGTCAGGCCCGGGAGACTTGTCTATCTTCAAGTTATTCAAAAACCCCAACACATCTTCCCTCCTAACGAGCACTTCCTCGAGCTTACCAGTCTGCTTCCCACCGTCCTCTTCAGTAATACACCCCTTCTCATTCGTAAATACCGAAGAGAAGTACTCATTCAAAACCTCACTTATCTCTTCCGGCTCAACACACAGTCTCCCGCTATTGTCCTTGACCGGACCTACGGTCCCCTTAGTCATCCTCATATTTCTGACATACGCGTAAAAGGCCTTGGGGTTTTCTTTTATCCTACCCGCCAAGCATTTTTCATGCCCTCTCTTAGCTCTCCTAATCCCTTTCTTCAGATCCTTCCTGGCCATCTTGTATCCCTCCAGAGCTATGCCTGTGCCCTTTTTCCTCAACTTTATATACGCATCCTTCTTCTTCCTAACAAGACTCTCAACCTCTCTTGTCAACCACGGTTCCCTCACATGACCATCCCTTCCCTGTCTGACAGGGACCTGCTTATCAATGGCCCCTACTATCTGCTCCTTGAAAAAGTTCCACATTTCGACCGTGCCCTTCCCTGCCAGCATATGCTCCCAACTTATGCTCCTCAGTTCCTGCCTGACAGCATCATATCTACCCTTCCCCCAATTGTAAACCTTGCCCTGTTGCACATACCTATCCCTCTCCATTACCACAGTGAATGCTACAGAATTGTGATCACTATCTCCAAAGTGCTCGCCCACCAACAGCTCTATCACTTGCCCTGGTTCATTACCTAGTACCAAATCCAATATTGCCTCCCCTCTGGTCGGGCAGTCTACATACTGAGTCAGAAAAGCTTCCTGGACATACTGCACAAACACTACCCCATCCAAACTATTCGATCTAAAGAGTTGCCAATCAATATTTGGGAAGTTGAAATCCCCCATAATTACTACCCTGTGACTTCTGCTCCTTTCCAAAATCTGTTTCCCAATCTGCTCTTCCACCTCCCTGCTGCTATTGGGGGGCCTATAGAAAACTCCCATCAAGGTGACTGCTCCTTTCCTGTTCCTGACCTCAACCCACAGTGCCTCAGTCGGCAGATCCTCCTCGAAAATTCTTTCAGCAGTTGTTACACTATTTCTAACTAACAATGCCACCCCCCCACCTCTTTTACCACCATTCCTAATCTTATGAAAACATCTATAACCAGGTACCTCCAAAAACCATTCCTCCCCCTCACCTATCCACGTTTCAGTGATGGCCACAACATCGTAGTCCCAAGTGCCCATCCACGCCTTCAATTCACTCACCTTATTCCTGATGCTTCTTGCGTTGAAGTATACGCACTTTAACCCTTCTCCGTGCCCATCTGTCCTCTGTGACAGTGCTACCTTCCCCAATACCTCACTACACTCTTTGTTTTTCTGAGTGGACCCACTGGTCCCTGGATTACAAGTCCGGTTCCCATCCCCCTCCCAAACTAGTTTAAACCCTCCCGAACAGTACTAGCAAACCTCCCTCCCAGGATATTGGTGCCCCTCTGGTTCAGATGCAGCCCGTCCTGTTTGAACAGGTCCCATCTTCCCCAGAATGCAGTCCAATTATCCAAGAACTGGAAGCCCTCCCTCCTACACCATTCCTGCAGCCACGTGTTCAGCTGTGCTCTCTCCCTATTCCTAGCCTCACTATCACGTGGCGCCGGCAACAAACCAGAGATAACAACTCTGTCCGTCCGAGCTTTCAGCTTCCAGCCTAACTCCCTAAACTCACTTCTAACATCTGTGCCACCCTTCCTTCCTACGTCGTTGGTGCCAATGTGCACCACGACCTCTGGCTGCTCCCCCTCCCCTTTAAGGATCCTGAAGACGCGATCACAAACATCACGGACCCTGGCACCAGGGAGGCAACAAACCATCCGTGCGTCTCGCCTGCGCCCACAGAACCGCCTGTCCGTACTCCTCACCATCGAGTCCCCGATGACTAGTGCTCTCCCATTCTCTCTCCTTCCCTTCTGAGCCACAGTGCAGGACCCCGTGCCAGAGGCCCGGTCACTGCAGCCTGCCCCCGATAGGCCGTCCCCCCCAACAGTATCTAAAACTGTATACTTGTTGATGAGGGGAACGACCACAGGAGATCCCTGCACTGACCTCTTCCCACCTCTAACTGTTACCCAGCTGCCTTTGATTTGTGGAGTAACGACCTCCGTGTAGCTTCTATCTATCAACCCCTCAGCTTCCCGAATGATCCTCAGTTCATCCAGCTCCAGCTCCAATTCCCTAACACGGTCTGATAGGAGCTGGAGACGGATGCACTTCCAGCAGGTGAAGTCGGCAGGGTCACCGGAGGTTTCCCCCACCTCGAACATTCTGCAGGAGGAGCAATACACTACACTGGCTGCCATTTCTTTTATTCAATTACCCCTTAGTTAAGTACAACTCTAGATATTAACAAAAACAGTAAATAGCTTACCTGCTCAGTCCTTTTTGGTTAGAGGAGGAGGGTAAAAAGGGTCTTATTATTAGGTTAGAGGAGGAGGATGGGTGGGAGACACTACATGTGTAGGGGCTCGGGTTTACTCAGCTCCGCACCTTTAAGGAAAATACCTACCCAGGAGTCCTAGCTGCCGACCAGCTTCCGGTTCCTCCGGCGCCAAAGACAAGGAAAACAGTAAGTAAAACAGTAAGTACTTACTTTTAAAACACAGCTCCTGATGCCTTCACTCACCCACCGAAGAGTCGCTACCTTCTCCTGCTGCTCCGCCGGGAAATGAGGCCGAGTCCACGGAGCTCCGCACCTTTAAGGAAAATACCTACCCAGGAGTCCTCGCTGCCGACCAGCTTCCGGTTCCTCCGGCGCCAAAGACAAGGAAAACAGTAAGTAAAACAGTAAGTACTTACTTTTAAAACACAGCTCCTGATGCCTTCACTCACCCACCGAAGAGTCGCTACCTTCTCCTGCTGCTCCGCCGGGAAATGAGGCCGAGTCCACGGAGCTCCGCACCTTTAAGGAAAATACCTACCCAGGAGTCCTCGCTGCCGACCAGCTTCCGGTTCCTCCGGCGCCAAAGACAAGGAAAACAGTAAGTAAAACAGTAAGTACTTACTTTTAAAACACAGCTCCTGATGCCTTCACTCACCCACCGAAGAGTCGCTACCTTCTCCTGCTGCTCCGCCGGGAAATGAGGCCGAGTCCACGGAGCTCCGCACCTTTAAGGAAAATACCTACCCAGGAGTCCTCGCTGCCGACCAGCTTCCGGTTCCTCCGGCGCCAAAGACAAGGAAAACAGTAAGTAAAACAGTAAGTACTTACTTTTAAAACACAGCTCCTGATGCCTTCACTCACCCACCGAAGAGTCGCTACCTTCTCCTGCTGCTCCGCCGGGAAATGAGGCCGAGTCCACGGAGCTCCGCACCTTTAAGGAAAATACCTACCCAGGAGTCCTCGCTGCCGACCAGCTTCCGGTTCCTCCGGCGCCAAAGACAAGGAAAACAGTAAGTAAAACAGTAAGTACTTACTTTTAAAACACAGCTCCTGATGCCTTCACTCACCCACCGAAGAGTCGCTACCTTCTCCTGCTGCTCCGCCGGGAAATGAGCTGTGCTTTCTACCTGTGGTAGAGCGAGTCCTGCAATGCTGGCCTCAAAGAAATATTTTGTTTCGGAGTGGGGTGGGGGGTGGGGGTCGTCACAAGAGAGTTTATGCAGTCATACAGGAAGCATTATTAAGAACACAAGAAATAGAAGCAGACCCCTTGAGCCTACTCTGCCATTCAACATCGTGGCTGATCTACTACCTCAACTCCACCTTCCTGCACTATCCCCATATCCCTTAATACACAAAAATCTATCGATCTGTCTTGAATATACTCAACAACGGCTCTCTGGGGTAGATAATTCCAAAGATTCACAACTCTAAAGAAATTTCTCCTCATCTCAGTCCTAAATAGCCGATCCTGAGTCTGTGATCCCAATTTCTCAACTCCCAGCCAGTGGGAAACAGCCTGCCAGATTCTACCCTAACAAGCCCCTTAAGAATTTTATACGTTTCAATATGATCATTCCTCTTTCTTCTGAAGTCTAGTGAATATAGGCCTAGTCTACTCAATTCAATGAGGATGTTTAGGAGTCTCATCCCTGTTATATTTACTTCCTGCATAACCGGATGAGAATATTGCATGAAGCATTCACAGGGCTAAGAATGCAGCAATGCCACTGGCACAGAACTACAGCCATGGAATGTTTGTTCTAAATTGCAGAGGAGGAAATTGGACAAGTTGTTTGGGCAATCAGCTCAGTCTATATTAGGCAATGCCTCTCGAGTGAAGAGAACATTTAATAAGGAAGTGAGATAACATTGTCAAGATGCATTGCATAACTTTATAATTGATATTCGTTTCCAGACATCTTTTCAAACCTCTCACTGGATGGTGCAATGAAATGGTCTGACATTGAGAAGCTGGCTGAAGGCTTTAGTGTTCAGATTAACTTTGACAAGCTATATGACTTCTGCATTTACAGCACACGGAGATATAATTCCAAAGGAGAAAAATAATTGGTCAAAAGTGATGGAAGCAGTTTTCCAATGAGCATCACAGCATGAAAGCAGCCAAAATTTATTTTACTCTCTCAATTCTAGTCTCAAATGCAGACAGCCAAAGGCTTTTCAGTTTAATGATTCAGCTTTTCAGAAAAGTGAAGAACCAGTTAAATGAAAATCTTGTGAAAGCAGAGTTCCAGGTGCAGCTGAACTGGAGTATATCTTTTATTTATTTAGAGATACAGCACTGAAACAGGCCCTTCGGCCCACCGACTCTGTGCCGACCATCAACCACCCATTTTTATACTAATCCTACATTAATCCCATTACCCTCTCACATCCCCACCTTCCCCCTACCACCTACCTATACTAGGGGTAATTTATAATGGCCAATTTACATATCAACCTGCAGGTCTTTGGCTGTGGGAGGAAACCGGTGCACCCGGTGAAAACCCACGCGGTCACAGGGAGAACTTGCAAACTCTGCACAGGCAGTACCCAGAATCTCACAAACATGCCAAACATATCTCCTGAATTGCTAAAAGCAGCAAGAAGTCAACTTAAGTATAAGTTTAAGAAACAAACTGTGAGAAAAAGCACTGAACTATTGGGGAATAAGGTGGGTGCAGTAACATTTGAAAACTTCAGCAATCGTGTCATGTGATCTCCAATTAGAACTGGCAATGTTAGGCCAAAAGGCTGCAAGGTGACTCTTCGAAAGATGAGGTACTGTTCCTCAAGCTTGCATTGAGCTTCACTGGAACAGCATAGGAGAGAGTTGGGAGTGGTGGTGGAATAACCCGGACTGACACTTCATTGCTGTACTGGGGGAAGTGCTGCTTTATCCAAGATGCTGTCTTTCAGATGAAACACTGTATTGAAGTCCTGATGCTTGTTCAGATGGGTGGGAGGATCCCACGACACTAATTAAGAGAGCTTTCCTAGATTACATTCATCCCTTAATCTAATCAGTGATGTTCAGTTTGTGGGAGCTTGCTGTGTGCAAATTGGCTGTTGTATTTCCTACATTTCAACAGTGACTACATTTCAAAAGTACTTAATTGGCTGTAAAGTGCTTTGGGAAATCCTGAGGTTGTGAAAGGCAATATGGGAGGTCAGAAAACTAATTGCAAGTCTGACACCTCAATTTTAAAATTCTCATCCTTGTGTTCAAATCCATCCACAACCTCCCTCCCTCATCTCTGTAACCTCCTCCAGGACTACATCCTTTCCAAGATCGCTATACTCCTCCAATTCTGGTCTCTCACACATCCCCGATTTCTACTGCTTCAGCATTGGAGACCAGGCCTTCAGTTGCTGAGCTCCTAAACCCTGAAATTCCTTCGCAAAACTTCTCTCTCTCCTGCTTTATGACTTTCCTTAAACCTGCCACTTTGACCAAGTTTTTGGTGACCTGCCATTATATCTGTAAGTGGCTTAATGTCAAATTTTATTTGATTAGGGTCCTATGAAGCTTTGTGGTGATGTTAACTACATTAAAGAAGCTGCATAAATAAAACATGTTGCTTTAATGGTGAGTGTTTCTCGAAGTTCAAATGGACACACTGCACTCTGAAATACAAGTGACAACACTGTGATGGAGTAGGAGCAGGAAGACTTTTGGAAGTTATGCATCAGCAGGTTCTCTTTGACTCAATTTTTTTTATTCCTATATCCTATATTTTAAAAAAAATTCACAGCTCACTACTGCACCTGCCTTTCAACATAGCAATTGAGCTTGTGAATTTTCCAAAAATTCACATTCCAAAGCAAACATTTTGAAAACCAAATGTCAGTCCCTTAGCAACAAACACAAAGGAACAAACAGGAGCGAAACTGCTTTGAAGATATGATACAGAAAGGAAGATCATACAAGCCCATTTCATTCTGTCCCCCCCCCCCCCCCCCCATTCTCATGGGAGGGTCACAAATCAATGGCCAAGTGGGTGAGGCAGCAGAGGTCAGCTGGTACCAATGGCCCAACGTGAGTTAGCATCTTCTGGCAGATGAGGTGGAGAGGGGAAAACATTGGGATAGATTAAACGAAATAGAAGATTTCAGACTCTCACTTTCTGAGGAATCACTTGTGAGCAGCAAAGATAGTGAGATCCCAGCAGATTAACACATAAAAGGGGTATAAATCCATCCAGAACAAGGGGGCACAACCTTAAAATTAGACCTAGGCCATCTGGGGTGATTCAGGAAGCATTTCTTCACAAAAAAGGTAGTGGAAACCTGAAGAACTCTCCCACAAAAGATGTTGAGACTAATTGAAAATTTCCAAACTGTGACTGATAGATTTTTGTCAGACAAGGATATTGAAGGATCTAGAAAACGGCGGGTAATAATTGTGACAGAAACCACACGTGCCATATGGAACACTATTTGAACTCGTACTGGACATTGAACATAACTTGTTTAAAAAGATCGCAGAGCAGTGGCTGAAAACATGGCTGTACATTTGCATTCTGAGAGACAGTTGCCTAGAGAGACAATGGAAGTGCTCCATGATTCAATTAGGGTTTTGTCAATAGTGATGATCAAAAGACATTAAGAGTCATTGTCTGTGTAAGAGCCAGCATTCCACCTCCACCCACGTCCCCATCCCCACTGAGTGTGTCTAGTAAGCTTTGAAGAATCAAAAATCCTCACAGGCGATGCTGTTTCAAACAAAGAGCTAGTCACATGACCAACCTGGTCAACCTGGGAATTGATTGAATTGTGCATCACAGAAATGTTTTGGGACAGACTGCAATGTGGAGACCAAAGTGAAGCAAAGTCTGTCTCTCTCTCATGCAAAGTTCCAGGGACCCACGGAAGTAACTTAAACCTCAAGACAGAAGACCCCTGCAGACTTCAGGTACCAGTGAAACAAGTTTGAAAGTGTGCACTGGGCCCCAACGAGAACGGCAAGATTTAATTTCAAAGACTTCACAGCAAAACCAAAAATCAGTAACTGAATTCCATCTACTACTTCAAACCTTCCCCCTTTAATTCTTTGTCCTCCTCTGTATCTATGTGTGTGTTTATCACGTATGCATGCTAACATGGTTGCGTCAGGTATTTTTAGTAATTTTAACTGAGGTAGAGTGTTAAGGTTAATAAACTTACACCTTTCTTGTTTAAACCTGAGAAAGCCTGTCTGAATGATTCCTTTACAATTACAATTCGAGAGCAGTGAGCAAGGACTCATTGAGGTGAAGCTAAACATACTGTGTTTTAAAGGTTAAACCCTGTTACAACCAAACCAAGAAAGGGGCAAGAGGGCAGCCTGAGACCCCTTCCTCACCTGGTCGTAACCCAGTTAGAATACAGATCAGCCATTTGAATGGCAGCACAGGTTTGAGGGGCTGAATGTGCTTTGTCTTGGGTGGTAATCAGGTGGAGTGTAAAGCAGACAGCCGATTCACTGCCACCCTAAACTAATTCATACCCAAAGGGTCAACGAGCCTTAGAGTGGGACAAGGCCAAAGATTGGCGAATTCGACTCCATGGCGGTGAGAGGGGCTGAAGAGAAAGGGGAAGAATAGGCCGTCCCTGTTCCATTCACATGTCCACTATACTGTTAGGGCAAGGGGGGATATGCAAGAGGGAGAGACAACAAATGAAGGAGATTCAAGCTTTTCAATCCATATTTTCCTGTAGGAAGGATTGTTACATACTGATGGTGGGATGTCTATCTGGAATAAAATGCCAGAGGAAGAGAAAAACATAAAAGGATTAGAAATAAACTAGGGATACAGATTCACAAATTGTTAAAACAACACAAGTTAACAAGGCCATAAAAATATAAACCAAGCACTACAAATTATTACATGGAACTAACAGCACAGAAACAGACCATTCAACCCAACTGGTCCATGCTGGTGTTCATGCTCCACATGAGCTTCCTCCTACCCCTCTTCATCTCACCCTGTCAACATATCCTTCTGTTCATTTCTCCCTCATGTGTTTAATCAGAGGTTCATTTCTAGAGGAATAGAACTGAAAAGCAATGAAGTTCTGTTAAACCTGAATGGAACTTTGTTTAGACCACACTTGGAAAGCTGCAAAAGTCTACAAATTGGAAAATATGAAAAGTCTGCTAAAGTTTTGCAAAAATACCCTAATGAAATTACACAGAACATACAACACAAATAGGCCATTTGACCCAACTGGTCTATTCTGGTGTTTATACTCGGTGCAAGTCTCCTCCCATTGGATCTCCCTCATCTCATCCTTTCAGTATATCTTTCTATTCCCTTAAGAAATAGTTTGCTAATTATGTACCAAAGAAATGGGTCTAGAACTTATTTTGTTTCTTTACTTGTCCCGTTACCATCCCCTTTGGCTCTGCACCATCATCCCTTTTGTCATTTAATCTCTCTTGCCTTGCACCCTATCACAGACCTCCACTTTCGTTCTTTCCTCCCATCCCCCTTTCCTTGCCTCTGTACTTGCTTAAAACCGGTTAGACCTATAACCTTTTCTAGTCCTGATGATAGGTCATTAACCTGAAACATTGACTCTCCACAGATGCTGCCTAAGCTGTTGAGTATGTCCAGCATTTTCTGATTTTATTAAAGCTCTCTCTAGTCTGTCTTTAAATCCGAATATCAGAACAGCCCCTATTACATGGTGCATTTCTCACACCAGCCATTCTGTGCGATTTCCAAATTAACATCAAATTTGGGACTTAAGCCCACAAGGAACCCTAATTGAAACCGGCCAATCACTATCCATGGAGACCTACACAGGGAGGAGAAACAGAAGACTTGCATCCAGTCAATCTGATGTCTGATCTAGATTGTGGCCTAATGATCATAATTCAGTTCAGATTGTACTGTCTGATTCAGTAATTCACTAAATCTCTTCCCGTGATAATATCTTAACTCCCTGGATAAACAAGACCAAGCCCAGAAAACCAAATGTAAAAAAAAAAGAAAGATATTCTTCGATCCACTTTTAGGAATGAAAAAGTTATTCAAGGCCTGGCCTTCTCTCCAAGCTCTGTCCGAACTTGTCCCTCTCTGAAAGCGAACAATCTGACACTTCAAGATTTTCAGTTACCCTTCTGTACATACAAGCACATCATTAAAACAAAAGTAGCTGTATATCCCCGAGACCATTTCAGTTCCACTGAATACAATGCTGATCGAGAGACGGTCACGTTGCTAAAGTTAGGTTTTCACTTCTGCATGAAACTTGGGATTCACAACCAGCACTGGTACTCCACCCTTGTATCCCTGTCATTCAAGTGTTTCTCAGTCCAAATGCTGAAAGGGCAGAATCTACAATCCAATTTTGCACATTGGATGTTTATTTTGGCCGATGGATGGAGGTCATGGCGTAAAAACTGCAGGCGCCCAACACGATGTTCTACCAAAGTCCAGGGTGACTGCACCGAATTCTCTTCCCGCATCTGCAGGAAGCCCTTTCCTTCATATTTATTGTTGTCCCACGGCAACCAATGATTCTTCCTTTTTCTCCGTGGCTTCATTCCTCTAATCTCCGCAAATCTGTACCAGCGAGCTAACTTTTCCTGTGGAGTACCACTCAGTCCAGTTTCTGTAAAGGTTGTGTAACCTTGGAGAGTTGATGGGTCAGCAGGGGTAGGGCGTAAGAGATGAGAATGATCAGCTTCCCATGTATCAGCAGCAACGCGGTTTGGTGAATAGATGCCCACATTCGATAGAAGGGTCCATGGAAGGGGTCGGAGACAGCAGGGCAGAGCATGCAATTCAAATTTACGGTGGTGAGCTGTAGAAATACATTTAAAAATAAGGTTCCTCGATTAGTGTGGTGATGCATTTTGGAAGAGGAATGTGGAGAGGCAAAATAAACTAGAGTCATCAAGTCATTTACGACACAGAAGGCGGCTATTCCCTAGTCAGTCCATATCGGCTTTCCATGGAGCAAGCGTGTCAGTCCCATACCCCTGTTCAATCCCCGTTCCCCTGTAAGTTTATTTCCGTCAAATGGCCATCCAATTTCCTTTTGAAATCATTGATCATCTGGGTCTGTATTCTCTAGAGTTTCGAAGAATGAGAGGTGATCTCACTGAAACTTACAAAATACTTAAAGGGATAGGCAGGGTAGATGCAGCTAAGGTGTTTCCTCTGGTTCGGGAGTCTAGAACCAGGGGACACAATTTCAAAATAAGGGGGAAGCCACTTAGGACAGAGATGAGGAGAAATTTCTTTACTCAGAGGGTTATGAATCTTTGGAATTCTCCTCCCCAGAGGGCTATGGAAGTTCAGTCATTGAGTATGTTTAAAGCAGAAATTGACAGATTTCTAAATACCAATAACATAAAGGGATAGGAGGATAGAGTGGGAAGGCATTGAAGCGGATGATCAGCCATGATCTTATTGAATGGCGGGGCAGGCTTGATGGGCTGAATGGCCTACTCCTGCTCCTATCTCCGCTTCCACCATCTTTGTGGCAGCGAGTTCCAGATTACCACCTGTTGCTTAAAAAATAGTTCTTCCTCACATTTCCCCCTGAATCTCTTGACCAAAACCTTCAATCTGTGTCCCCTAGTCCTTGTACCATCAGTTAATGGGAACAGTTCCTTGTCTAACTTACCTATGCCTGTCAGAATCTTGTACACTTCTATTAAATCTCCCCTCAATCTCCTTTGCTCCAGGGAGAAACAACCCCAGCTTTTCCAAACTAACCTTGTAACTAAAATCCTACATCCCTGGAACCATTCTGGTAAATCTCCTCTGCACCCTCTCAAGGACCCTCACATCCTTCCTAAAGTGTGATGACTGGAACTGGATGCAATACTGGAACTGGTTGGGGCCTAATGAGAGCTTTATAAAGGTTCAGCATAATTTCCCTGCTTTTGTACTCAATGCCTCTATTTATGAAGCTCAAAGCGCCAGATGCTTTACTAACCACTTTCAATATGTCCTACCACCTTCAAAGATTGATGCACATACACCCCCATGTCCCTCTGTTCCTTCACACTTTTTATAACTGCGTTATTATAAATATATATTGCCTCTCGCTATTCCTTCTATCAAAATGCATCACCTCACACTTGTCAGTATTAAATTTCATCTGCCACCTGTCTGCCCATTAGCCTATTAATGTCCTGTTTTAAACGGGTGCAGCAACAGAGACCTGGGGTTATATGTACACAACCTTTGAATCTTGGCAGGACGAGTTGAGAAGGCTGCTAAAAATAGCATGTGGTATCCTTTATAAATAGAGAAATAGAGTACAAAAAGCTAGGAAGTTTTGCTAAAACTTTATTAATCACTGGTTAGGCCTCAGCTTTAGAATTGTGCCCAATTCTGGGCTCCACACTACATACAGGAAGGATATCGAGGCTTTGGAGAGGGTGCAGAGAAGATTTACTAGGATGGGACCAGGGATGAAGAAGTTCAGTTAATGTGGAGACTGGAGAAGCTGGGATTGTTCTCCTTAGATCAGAGAAGGTTGAGAGGGAATATGAAGATGTTCAAAATGATAAATGGTTTTGACAGTAAATAAGAAGAAATCGTTTCTGCTGGCAGGAGAGTTGGTAACTTAAGGAGACAGAGTTAAGAGAATTGAGAAATAGACAGAGGGGATTGAGGTGATTTTTTTAAAAAACACTGAGTTATGATGTTGTGGAATTGGGTTATAACTTGAAAAGCAGGAAGTTGCAGGGCTATGGGGAAAGGCCAGGGGAAATGGAACTGATTGGATAGCTCTTTCAAAAAGCTGTCAGAGGTTTGATCAGTTCAATGGGCTCCTCTGTGCTGAACGATTCTAGTTGGTATCTCCCAAACATTTTGTATTCAGTACTTTAAAAAAAAAGTATGATGTCTTAGAAAGAAGAAATGTGAGCCAAGTCCTTCTCTTTGCATTACAGCAACCCACCTACTCATTTTGATTCCGTCTCTCCAGAAACAAATTAACTGTCGGCCATTTATACTGGCTGCTTCAGTAATCCTCTCCTGAGAGCTACTCCTTTAACCTTTGGCTGAAATGGTTCCATACATGGACTCAATGGGCCAAATGGCCTCCTTCCTGTTGTGATGATCTATGACAAATTCCCTTCTTAGTGATCTATGAAGCCGAGCAGGGTCCTGGACCCGACCTGTAAAGGAGGCAGCTGTGGCCCACTGGGTAGAACTCCCTGCCTCTCAGTCAGTGGTAGGTTCAAGTCCTAGCACAAAAATCTAGACCAACTTCCCCAGCGCAGTAGCATTGAAGGAGTGCTGCACTGTCGGAGGTGCCTTCTTTCATGTGAGACGTTAAACTGAGGCTCTGTCTACCCTCTCCACTGGGCACAAAAGGTCCCAAGGCACTGTTTCGAAGAGGAGTAGGGGAGTTCTCCCTGGTGCCCTGTATAATATTTACCCCTCAACCAGCATCACTAAAACCGAATATCTGGTCATCTCATATTTCTGTTTGTGGGAGCTTGCTGTGTGCAAATTGGCTGCCGTGTTTCCTACATTACAGTGACTACACTTCAAAAAGTACTTCATTGACTGTAAGTGCTTTGGGTCATCCTTAGGTTGTGAAAGGTTCTACAGAAGCTTGACACCATCCAGGACAAAGCAGCCCACTTGATTAGCCATCACCATCCACCACCTTCAACATTCACTCCCTCCACCATTGATGCACAGTGGCAGCAGTCTGTACCATCTACAAGATGCACTGCAGCAACTCACCAAGGCTCCTTCGACAGCACCTTCCAAACCCGCGACCTCTACCGCCTAGAAGAACAAGGGCAGCAGATGCATGGGAACACCACCACCAGCAAGTTCCCCTCCAATAGGCACACCATCCTGACTTGCAACTGTATCGCCTCGCCGTTCCTTCACGGTCACTGGGTCAAAATCCTGGAACTCCCTTCCTAACAACACTGTGGGTGTACCTACCTCACATGGACTGCAGCGGATCAAGAAGGCAGCTCACCACCACCTTCTCATGGGCAATTAGGGATGGGCAATAAATGCTGGCCTAGCCAGCGACGCCCACATTCCTATAAACTAATGAAACAGAAATGCAAGTCTTCTTTTTAATTTTCTGATGAGTTACAAAGGAAGATGTTTGGTTGTATAGCACCATATCATCTCTCTCAGAAACATCGGAGTTACTCTGAAGCATAGTGAATTGCTATGTCACAGAATGTAGCAACCAGTCTGTACACATCATATCCCAACAACAGCAGTAAAAAAAACTGCATTAATATAGTGCCTTTCATGACCACAGGACTGATCAAAGTGCTTTACAGCCAATGAAATTTTTTTTTTGAAATGTAGGGAACGTGGCAGCCAATTTACACACAGCAAGATCCTACAAAGAGCAATGTGATATGACCAGATATTCTGTTTTTGTGATGTTGATTGAAGGATATACATTGGGCAGGACACTAGGGATAACTCCCTTGATTTTCTCTGAAATAGGGCCATAGGATCTTTCACATTTGCCCGAGAGAGCCGATAGGGCCATGGTTTAACGTCTCATCCAAAAGATGGTATCTCCAACAGTGCAGCACTCCCTCAGTCTGGCATTGGAGCATCAGTCTTAATTTTCAGATTCAAGTCCTGGAGTGGGACTTGAACTCCAAACCTTGTGATTCAGATGCAAGAGTTCAACCCACTGAGCCCCAGCTGACAGTAAGATGCATGACCCGCCAGCTGAGGGAGGAATGTTGGCCAGGACACTGAGAAAACTCCCTAAGCAGTGCCAGGGGATCTTTAACATCTAACTGATGAGGTGAACGGGAGCTTGGTTTAAAATCTCATCAGAACAATAGCATCGTATTAGTACAGCACTCCCTCAGTCCTGCACTGGAGTGTCAGCCTAGATTGTACTCTGATGTGATTGAACCCATGACCTTTGGACCCAAACTGGAGCAAGCTGCCCCTGAATCCAGTCATCCTCAGGACTGCAGGAGAGCTATTACTATTAGATAGAACAGGAGGTGGCCATTCAGCCCCTCAAGCCTGTTCTGCCATTCAATTAAAATATGGCAGATCAGTATCTTAGCTCCATTTACCCACCATAGCCATCAGTATCCTTACCTAACAAAAATTAATCAATCTCAGTTCTTAAATTTAATTAACCCCACCCACAGTCTCAAGAGTTTTGGGGGAAGAGAGTTCCAGATTTCCACTACCTTTTGTGTGAAGAATTGCATCCTGACATCACCCCTGAACCTAGCTCTAATTTTAAGGTTGTGCCTCCTTGTTTCCCACTAGAGGAAATAGTTTCTATCCATCAACTCCTTTAATCATTTTAAACACTTGAATTGGATCACTCCATCATCTTCTCAGCTAAAGGGAACAAAAGCCTAGAGTATGCAACCTGCCCTCAATTTAACCCACTTAGTCCCAGTATAATTCTGGTGAATCTGCATCGCATCCCCTCCATGGTCAATATATCCTTCCTGATGTGGGTTTGGGTTTACCGTTTTCAGTCTGGGATGGCCGGCGGTAGGACAGTGTGGGAGGGGCAGGTGGAAATTAGACTCCTGAAACCTGACCCGTTAACCTATTCTTTCTTGGATGTTGATTGACATTCGGTGCATTGCTGGAACTTGCCATATCTAATCCCGATTGTCACCCTGTGATCCCTGCTGCAATCTAATCTTTCTGGTTCCGCAGGGGCCTATATCACAGTTTCTCATGTAATTATTCTTCTATTTTAAGAAACTTGTACTGAATTATATTCTGACTAACGAGTGATATTTTTAAACCTAGCAATTAACAAATCTCCACTGTTGAGGCACAGACTAACTACTAATCTTCTGCTGTTTGAAGAAAGGCAGATTTACTTTTGGTTTTAAATGTGTCTCTCCATATACACTGGAGCTTCAGCCTAGAAAAATGTAAAATCCAGGGTGTTAAACCATCAATGTTCTAACCCAGGGTGCTACTGTGAACGAAACCAAAGCACAATGGCCGAGAAATTCGATGGCAGTGTGCCTGGTTTGCAGGTGCAAAATGTGTGCCAAAGCATCCAATAGAGAGTCATTATGGCACTGGAGAAGGCCATTTGACCCAGAGTGTCTTGGGAGATTTGCTAGTGTTGTTGGGCAGGGTTTAAACTAAATTGTCGGGGATTGGGAACCTACGAGGGAGCTCAGATTGGAGGGAAGCAAAACTGCTAACAGGAATTAGAAAAGTAACGTGAAATTGGAAGGCAGACGAGACGGAGGCAAACATCAAATAGGATCGGAATGAGGAATAATGTTAAGACAAAGTTAAGGGCACTCTATCTGAATGCATGCAGCATTCGCAACAAGGTAGATGATTTGAAAGCACAAGTACAGCTATATGGGTATGATTTAATTACCACTATGGAGCCATGGTTACAGGTTGACTAGGAACACAGGAGTAGGCCATTCAGCATATCGAGCCTGCACTGCTATTCAATACAATTATGGCTGATCATCCACTTCAATGCCTTACAGGAACATAAGAATATTCAGGGACATTCGTCATTTAGGAGGATAGGCAGAGGGGAAAAGAAGGTGGGTAGCACTGTTAATAAGGGACAAGATCAGTACATTAGTGAGAAGGGATCTTAGATCGAAGGAGCAAGATTGCACAATCAGTTTGGGTGGAGCTAAAAAAAAAACAGCAAGAGGCAGCAAACATTGGTGGGAGTTGTTTCTAGACCACCAAACTGTAGTGGTAATGTTGGGCACGGTATAAATCAGGAAATTAGAGCTGCATGTAGCATGGGCAATACCGTCGTATTTAGATATAGATTGAGTAAAACTTAATTAGGTAATTGGGTAAACCTAATTAGCACTACTGCTCTGGAGGATGAATTTCTGGATTGTGTTTCAGGAGCACTATGTTTAAGAACCAACTAGGGATCGAGCTATTTTAGATTCAGTATTATGTAATGAGAAAGGGCTAATCAATAACCTTGCCGTAAAGGAACCATGAGGAAATAGTGACCACAATATGTGGTAGAATTCTACATCAAGTTTGAAAGAAATATCGTTCATTCTGAAACTAGGGTCTTAAATCTGAACAAAGGACACTATGAAGGTTTGTGGGGCAAGTTGGCCATGCTGGATTGGGAAAATACGTTAAAAGATTTGACAGTAGACAGGCTAGTATTTAAAGAAGTATTGCACATTTAACAACAAATATACATTCCTATAAGACACAAAAAAACCCAATAGGAAAGATGAACCAACTGTGGCTAACAACAGAAGTTAAAGATTGCATTAGGTCAAAGGAAGTAGCTTATAAGGCTGGCAGAAAAAGTGGTAAGCCCGAGCACTGGAAGCAATCTGGAGTCCAACAAAGGAGGACCAAGAAACTGATAAAGAAATGGGAAGGAGATTATGAATATAAGTTAGCTAGAAACATAAAGGTGGACTGTAAAAGGTTCTTTAGGTATGTGAAAAGTTAACAATTAGCAAGGACAAATGTGGGTCCATTGCAGGCGGAGACAGGAGAGTTTGTGGTGGAGAATGAGGAACTGCCAGAGACACCAAACAATTACTTTGTGTCTGTCTTCACAGAAGACAGAAAATCTCCCAGAAATACTCTGGAACCAAAGGAGTTGTAAAAATGAGGAACTGAAAGTAATTAGTATCAATAAAGAGGCAGTACTTGATAAATTAATTGGATTAAAAGTTGATAAATCCCTTGAACCAGATGAGCTACATCCCAGAGTATTGAAGGTTGTGGCTATACAGATAGTGGATGCATTGGTGGTTATCTTTCAAAATTCCATTGATTTTGGAAGGGTTCCTGCAGACTGAAAAGTAGCAAATGTAACCCCACTATTTAAGGAGGGAATGAGAGAGAAAACTGAGAACTACAGACCTGTTAGTTTAGTAGGGAAAATGTTAAAGTCTATTATAAAGGATGAGATAACTGGACACTTGGAAAATAATGATATGACTGGGCAGAGTCAACATGGATTTATGAAAGGGAAATCATGTTTGACAAACCTGTTGGAAGTTTTTTTTTGAGGATGTTACTTGTAGCATAAATAAAGGAGAACCAGTGGATGTGGTGTATTTGGATTTTCAGAAGGCTTTTGATAAAGACCCACACAGGTGGTTAGTAAATAAAATTGGAGCACATGGGATTGGGGGTAATATACAGCAATGGGTTGAGAATTGGTTAACAGGCAGAAAGCAGAGAATAGGAATAAACGGATCATTCTCAGGATGGCAGGCTGTTACTAGTGCAGTACAGCAAGAATCAGTGCCTGGGCCGCAAATGTTCACAATCTGTATAAATGATTCGGATATGGGGACCAATTGTAATATTTCCAAATTTGCTGATGACACCAAACTAGGTGGGAATGTAAGTTGTGAGGAGATGCAAGGAGGCTTCAAGGGGATTTGGACAGGCTAGGTGAATGGACAAGAACATGGCATCTGGAATATAATGTGAATGTGTTAAGTGATCCACTTTGGTTGACAAAAAACAAAGGCAGAGTATTTCATAAATGGTGAGAGGTTGGGAAGTGCTGATATCCAAAGAGACCTGGGTGTCCTTGTTCAGAGTCACTAAAAGCAATTAAGGTGGCAAATGGCCTTCATTGCAAAGGGATCTGAGTACAGGAGTGAAGAAGTCTTGCTGCAATTGTATAAAGCCTTGGTGAGACCGCACATGCAGTATTGTATACAATTTTGGTCTAAGGAAGCATAAAATTGCTATAGAGGGAGTGCAATGGAGGTTTACCAGATTAATCCCTGAGATGGCAGGATTGTCTTATGAGGAGAGATTGGAGAAACTGAGCATGTATTCTCTAGAGTTTCGAAGAATGAGGGGTGATGTCACAAACTTACAAAATTCTTACAGGGCATGACAGGGTAGATGTGGATAAGATGTTTCATCTGGCTAGTGAGTCGAGAACCAGGGTGCACAGTCTTATAATAAGGGGGAGGCCACTTAAGACTGAGATGAAAAGGAATTTCTTTGCACAGAGGGTGGTGAATCTGTGGAATTCTCTACCCCAGAGGGCTGTGGAAGCTCAATCAATCATTGAGCATGTTCAAGACAGAAATCGATAAATATCTGGACACTAATGACTTCAAGGGATATTGGGATAATGGGGGAAAAAAATGGCAGAGTTGGATGATCAGCTATGATCAGTTTGAATGGCAGAGCAGGCTCGATGGGCTGAATGACCTACTCCTGCTCCTATTTCCTATGATCCTAGGAGTTGATGCCAGCTCTCTGTAGGGCAGTCCAATCAGTCCCATTCACCCACTCTATCCCTGTAGCCCTGCAAGTTTATTTCCCTCAAGTGCCTATCTAAATTCCTTTTGAAACCATTGATTGTCTCTGCTTCCAACTCCCTCATATACAGCGAGTTGTAGGTCATTACCACTCACCGCATAAAGAAGTTCTTCCTCATGTTTCCCCCTGCGTCTCTCACCCATAGCCCCCCCCCAGTCAATCCCCTCTTGTTCAACTGCCACTGCGCCCCCTCCCCGCCCTTTACTCACCCCTTACCTACCATCCCCACAGCCTTCCTCTCCTTATGGCCCCCACCCCACCCATCTTGCTCGCCTCCCTCCCAGTCCCACCCTCTTGATCACCACCCTGCCCTTTCTCCCTTTTGTGTCACTCCCCCTCCTTGCAAGACTTACCTGAGGGCCATCACGCAATGCAAACCAATTTAGAGGACAATATATCTAAATTTGTCTCAAAGAAAATGTCTTATCGTAAATGAATACGTGTACTCACCAGTCCAAGGGCCTGAAGAACGGTGTAGTGATAGAGAAATAATACACCTATCGCCAGCAATGGCCACCAGAAGTTTCTCAAAGGCTCTGCTCTGTATATACCTGGAAGATGGACAGAAAGACATTTGTTTGATCTCATCCTTATGTTCAAATTTCTCCGTGGCCTCATCCACTCCCTAACTCTATAACCTCCTCCAAGTCTACAACCAAAGATCTCTACACTCCTCCAATTCTGGCCTCTTGCACATCCCCTACTTCCTACGCCTCACCATTGGCGGCTGTGCCTTCAGCCATCTAAGCCCCCAATCTGCCGAATTTCCTCCATAAAGCTCTCCACCTCTCCTCCTTAAACCTACCTCTTTGACCAAGCTTTGGGTAACATGTCCTAATATTGACTCCGTCAGTTTGATCAGATTACACCCCTGTGAAGCATCTTGAGATATTTTACTACACAAAAGGCGTTATGTTGTTGATCAATTTTTATTTTAAATGTTCTCTTCCATCCTTTTAGATGGAAATTCCAATGCGACACGTACTAGAATTCAGTTTGCGCTTGGGGCATGCGGGAGGTTTTCTCCAGATCCAATTGATCAACTGATTTATACAGGCTTGGGAAATTTTATGTGCCAGTGGTGTTTGATATCAGGATGGTTGGATTAAAATGGAACAGTTGAGAAGTACACCTGCATGTACTGGCATAAACAGGAGGAGGTCATGAGTTCAAGTCCCACTCCTGAGACTTGAGCCCATAATCTAGGCTGACACTCCAATGCAATACTGAGAGATTGCTGCACGGCGGAGGTGCATTTTCCGGACGAGACATTAAGCATTTTCCCTCTCAAGGGGATGGAGAAGATTCCACAGCACTATTTTGGAGATGAACAGGAGAGTTCGTCCCAGTATCTTGGCCAATATTTATCCTGTAACCAACATCACAAAAACAGATTATCTGGTCATCATCACATTGCTGTTTGAGAGAGCTTGCTGTGTAAAAACTGGTTACTGGTTTCCTACATTACAACAGCTACTAACTTCAAAAGAAAACTTAATTGTCTGTAAAGTCCTTTGGGATGCCCTGAGGTTGTGAAGAGATTAAGAAGGGATTTAATAGAGATGTTCAAAATGACGAGGGGTCTGGAGAGAGTAGATAGGGAGAAACTGTTCCCATTGGCTGAAGAATCCAGAACCAGAGGACACCAATAAAAGATGAATGGGAAAAGAAGCAACAGCGACACGAGGAAAAACTTTTTTATGCAGCAAGTGGTTGGGATCTGGAATGCACTGCCTGAGAGTGTGGTGGAGGAAGATCAATCGTGGCTTTCAAAAGAGAATTGGACAAATATCTGACGAGACAAAACTTTCAGGGCTAAGGGGTAAAGGTGGGGGAGTGGGATGAGGCGAATTACCCTTGCAGACAGCTGACATGGGCACGGCTGGCTGAATGGCCTCCTTTTGTGCTGTAACCATTCTCTGATTCTAGTCTTTCTCCTTAAATGCATCAGTAGGCTACCTAAAATAACTGGTCTGTTATACTTACCCCCTTTGTTGAGCAGGTACAGGGGAACGATATACATTAGGATATGCTGAATGTAATACACCTCAGTTTCAAATGGAAGCTGCAAGCAAACAAGGGCAACACAAGTAAGAGAAACATCACAAAATGGAGAGTGATGCATTTTAAAAATCTTAGAGATGATGTAGAGGAGAATTATTAGAATGGTACCAAAAAATGAGGGCTATCCGTTATGCAGAGAAACTGGAGAAGCTGGGGTTGTTGTCCTTTGAGCAAAGGTGGTCCAAAGGGTGATTTAATAAAAGTGTTCAAAATCACAAAAAAGGGTTTTTATAGCATAAAAAGGAGAAACTGTTTCCAGCAGTAGGTGGGCTAGTCATGAGGATGCAGATTTAAAAGATAATTAGCAAAAAGAGAGGGGAGATGAGAGAAATTATTTTGACACAGGGAGTTGATGATGATCTGGAATGCGCTGCCTGAAAGGATGGCAGAAGGAAATTCAATAGTAACTTGCAAAAAGGAAAATGGATATACAATTGAAGGGGAAAAAATTGCCGAGCTACAAGGAAAGAGCAGGGGAGTGGGACTAATTGGATAGCTCTTTCAAAGAGCTGGCACAGAGGCACAGACACGATGGACCAAAAGGCCTCCTTCAGTGGTGTATCATTATATGATTCAAAGTTCTGAGATATTAATAATAAAAAAGCTTTATGTTAGCTTGGCTTGATTGGTAACACTCTGGCTGCTGTGTCAAGAGTCTATGAGATCAAGCCCCCATACCAGGGTTTAGCTCATACTTTAGTCTGACAGAAGAGTAGCAGCTCCAAGAATAGAGGCTGCATTGTTGGGGATGCCATCTTACGCACCACATATTAAACATGGGGCCTGTCTGCCTGTTCACGTGATCTAGTTGCCACTGTTTGAAGGGAAGAGACTTCCCTTGGTCTCCTGAACAACATTCTTCCTATAACAAACATTGAGAAAAGGAA
Organism: Heterodontus francisci; assembly: GCF_036365525.1. Classification (NCBI taxonomy): domain Eukaryota; kingdom Metazoa; phylum Chordata; class Chondrichthyes; order Heterodontiformes; family Heterodontidae; genus Heterodontus; species Heterodontus francisci. Next base: position 8,556,415 of record NC_090376.1, read on the forward strand.
TCTCACATATTAACTGGTCATTCAATTTATTGCCATTTTTGGCATCTTGTTCTGCACAACCTGGTTGCCACATTTCCCAAAATAGCAACACTTGCTTGTATCTCATTTTGAGATAGGAGTTATGACGCCATACAAGTCTTTGTGTTCGTGACAGTAGTGCCTCTGGAGTCACCGAGACTCCCCCCCCCACCCCACCCCCACCTTCTCCCCCCAGCAGTTCAACTCAAGGTTTCCAAGGGGCCTGCTAATGCAGAGTGCTGATGGATGCTCTCTTCTCCCCCGGTACAAGCCAATACATGGGTTTGTGGGGGAAAGGAAGGGCCTGATTGAGCAACTCTCTCTATGTGATCTTTCTCATGGAGTTATTTCACTATGGCTGAAGTTTTCTAGATCTGAACGTTATCATAGGATCGAAAGGGCCCTGTTGGCAGGGCAGTGAGAGGTGAGAGTTAAAGAGGACATTACTCCCCAAACCCACAAATTCATTTGGTGCTCATTCTGTCTCCTACTCCAGATCCTAGCATCATCCTTGGATACTTCCTGCCAACTCTTGCTTCCTGGGGAGTTTCAGATCATTAGCTGCCACTATCAGCATTGTAGCAATAGCCAATAAATTTTACTCCTCATCATTATCTGGAGTCTAAGCGGGGTTGTATCCTTAGCAAATGCCTGGTTGTCTGCCCCACCTTGAACATTTTTTTGTTTTAAAAACACACTTTTATATAGAGTTATGGGGCTATGCCTCATCCTACTCCCTCCGCCTAACTCCACAGTTCCGCCCATCTCCCCCCTCAATATGACATCCCTGCTAGAACCTAGCCATTTCCTAGGAATTTATTTCTCTCGTGGGGTAAGCTACATGCAGAGGTGCAACTTGCACCAGCAACTTGCCCTGTAGATGAGAACCAATTTCGAGACGGTCTCAGGACCTCTCTGACTTGGGGCTTGGGCCGTTGTCCAGTACACAAACAGCCTGGGCCCACAAACATGGCTCCCGACTTATTTCTACTCAGCAGAGACACGGTTAAGGCCAGATATGAGGACACAAGACCAAACAAACACTCACCAGCCTGGTGTTGACTACAGGGAAGAGCAGTGCCAGAAAGGGTCCGTTCAACATGTGCACATGCAACCTGAGGAATGAAACACCATGCAGAGTCTTACAAACGTAAACACAAGGTATTGCAGTGACTTAAATATAATTACAAAGACTTTCTGCTCCGTAGATAAGTCCCCAGGGCCTGATGGAATCTACCCTAGAATACTGAGGGAGACAAGGGAAGAAATTGCTGGGGACTTGACAGAAATCTTTGCATCCTCATTGGCTACAGGTGAGGTCCCAGAGGACTGGAGAATAGCCAATGTTGTTCCTTTGTTTAAGAAGGGTGGGAAGGATAATCCAGGAAATTATAGGCCGGTGAGCCTTACATCAGTGGTAGGGAAACTATTAGAGAGGATTCTTCGGGACAAGATTTACTCCCATTTGGAAACAAACAAGCTTATTAGCGAGAGACAGCATGGTTTTGTGAAGGGGAGGTCATGTCTTACTAATTTGATTGAGTTTTTTGAGGAAGTGACGAAGATGATTGATGAGGGAGGGGCGGTGGATGTTGTCTATATGGACTTTAGTAAAGCCTTTGACATGGTCTCGCATGGCAGACTGGTGCAAAAGGTGAAGTCACACGGGATCAGAGGTGAGCTGGCAAGATGGATACAGAACTGGCTCCGTCACAGAAGACAGAGGGCAACAGTGGATGGGTGTTTTTCTGAATGGAGGGATGTGACTAGTGGTGTTCCGCAGGGATCAGTGCTGGGACCTTTGCTCTTTGCAGTATATATAAATGATTTGGAGGAAAATGTAGTTGGTCTGATTAGTAAGTTTGCGAATGACACAAAGGTTGGTGGAGTTGCGGATAATGAAGAGGATTGTCAGAGGATACAGCAGGATATAGATCGGTTGGAGACTTGGGTGGAGAAATGGCAGATGGAGTTTAATCCATCTAGGACAAATGTGAGGTAATGCATTTTGGAAGGTCTAATGCAGGTGGGAGGTATACAGTAAATGGCAGAACCCTTAGGAGTATTGACAGGCAGAGAGATCTGGGCGTACAGGTCCACAGGTCACTGAAAGTAGCAACGCAGGTGGATAAGGTAGTCAAGAAGGCATACGGCATGCTTGCCTTCATCGGTCGGGGCATAGAGTATAAAAAGTGACAAGTCATGTTGCAGCTGTACAGAACCTTAGTTAGGCCACACTTAGAATATTGCGTGCAATTCTGGTCGCCACACTACCAGAAGGACGTGGAGGCTTTGGAGAGGGTACAGAGGAGGTTTACCAGGATGTTGCCTGGTCTGGAGGGCATTATCTATGAGGAGAGGTTGGAAAAACTCGGATTGTTTTCACTGGAACGAGGGAGGTGGAGGGGCGACATGATAGAGGTTTACAAAGTTATGAGCGACATGGACAGAGTGGATAGTCAGAAGCTTTTTCCCAGGGTGGAAGAGTCAGTTACTAGGGGACATAGGTTTAAGGTGCGAGGGGCAAAGTTTAGAGGGGATGTGCGAGGCAAGTTTTGTTTTTTACACAGAGGGTGGTGAGTGCCTGGAACTTGCTGCCAGGGGAGGTGGTGGAAGCAGATACGATAGTGACGTTTAAGAGACATCTTGACAAATATATGAATAGGAAGGGAATAGAGGGATATGGGCCCCGGAAGTGCAGAAGGTGTTAGTTTAGGCAGGCAGCAAGATCGGCGCAGGCTTGGAGGGCCGAATGGCCTGTTCCTGTGCTGTACTGTACTTTGTTCAAGTCTGTACCTCCATTAATTCTAAACTTCCTGTCAATATTTGGTCATGTAAGTATTTTGGATTGACTTTAGTTTAAGCTTTGTGTTTTAATAGTGAATCCATAGACATTGGAAAATGTGTATTAAAGTGTATGATAGGGTGAAATGAAGAGGCTAATGGAGCAAAAACACTGGTAAAGACCAGTTGGACTGAATGGCTGTGCTGTAAATACTCTGGAAAACCACCTTCCTTCAAGAGCACCTTTAAGCAGTGGAACGGAATCTACCAGCCAATATTCTGTTTTATTGTTTACCTCATTTTACACAACAGGGATGAATCAACATCCGGACAGCTGCCAGCAAGGGTGGAGGACTTGTGCAGGAAACAGCCGGAGATGGTAGAGCTGGTGGGTTGACTCATTTGGTAGTACTCACATATCCAGTCAAAAAATTGAGGGTCATGAACTTGAGTACATAATCTAGACAGACACCATCTCCAGTTATCCCCATGGCACACTGACACACAACTGAGGACCTCCCCCCCCCTCCCCCAGTCCACACTGGCACAAACCTGGGGAACCCCCCTACCCCAGTCCAAACTGACGCACGCCTGGGGACCCCCCTACCCCAGTCCACACTGACACACACCTGGGGACCCCCCCACCCCAGTACTCACTGACACACACCTGGGGAACCACCCCCCACCCGCCCACGTACACAGACACACACCTGGGGAATCCCACCCCAGTACACACACCTGGGGACCACCCCACCCCAGTACTCACTGAGGCACCTGGGGAACCCCCACCCCAGTACACACACATCTGGGGAACCCCCACCCCAGTACACACGGACACACACCTGGGGCTTGCAGTTTCCATCCCCGTTGCACCCCCCCCCCCCCCACCCCTTCACATCTGTACTTTGAGGACTGACATCGACAGTTTTTATTAGGTCACGGTATCAAGGGATACGGATCAAAGGCCGGTAAATGAAGTTGACTAACTGGCAGAACAGACTTCAATGGATTAGTGGCCTACTCCTGTTCCTATGTAATTAATTTGGGGTTTACTGATACCAATTGCTGAACTGAAATCGTGCATACTCGCACCATCCTGATAAACAGCAGAATGTACTTTTAAAGGTTCATCCCACACAAAACTCCTGGGAGATTGCGTCGGCAGGAACACACTGTCTGGAGACTTGCAGGGCTATTACTGCTCCTGGATTCTTTGGCACAAACAACTACTTTCTGATTCATTATATTGGTTGCCTTTGGTCACACAGTCCAGCTCAAAGGTTACTGTGCCGTAGAATTTGAACATGTGCAAAAATGCTTCTCCAAGGCTCAAATAAGGGAAACAGATAGAAAATAAAATGTCTTAAAACTGGCATGGTATAAACCTACCAGCAATGGCACAATCACACAGAGAATCTTGAATGCAATCAGTACAAGTACATCTCTCCAGCTGCAGAGTAGAGTGGTTATGTTACCGGACGAGTAAAACAAATGCCTGGACTAATGATCCAAATCCCAACACAGCAGCAGGGGAATTTAAATTCAATTACATAAATCTGGAATAAAAAGCTAGTATCAGTAATGGTGACCATGAAACTACTGGATTGTTGTATAGACCTACAGGTTCACTAACGTCCTTTAGGGAAGGAAATCTGCCATCTTCATCTGGTCTTGCCTAAATGTCACTCTGAACTCATGGCAACGTGGTTGACTCTTAATTGCCCTCTGAAATAACCTAGCAAGCCACTCAGTTGTATTCAAGAAGATGGCTCAGCACCACCTTCTCAGGAGCAACTGGGGATGGGCAATAAAGGCTGGCCTTGCCAGTGACACCTACATCCCACGAATGAATAAAAAAAAAATTCCAGAAACTACACTTTAGGAAGTACGTTAAGGCCTTAGAAGGGGTGCAAAGTAACTTTCAAAAGGGAATGGAAATATACACTTAAAAGGGAAATATTAGCAGGACTCTGGGGAAAGAGCAGGGGAGCAGGTCTTATTGCATAGCTCTTTCAAAGAGAAGGCAAACAAAATAGATTGAATGGCCTTCTTCTGTGCTGCACCATTCTATAACTCACCTCTTGTAAATAGTGCCACAGGATATTTTGCGTCCACCCAAGAGGGCAGATGGGGCCACGGTTTCATTACAATATAGTCACCTATAGCAGGAGCCTCTCCTGGTGCTGAGACCATGAAGCAGCAAGGTACATTTATAAAGGCTCTCCAGGATTTGAACTTGCTGGAACATTGCCTGGTGAAGCTAAATATTTCCCCCCTTAAGACTTCTTCAAAACATTGGCCCGTGTGCCACAAGTATTTGTTTAGCTTTTCCACATGGAAGGTCTTACAGACTGAAGAGTGAAGGAACATAGGAAGGGGAGGCCATTCAGCTCCTCCAGCCTGATACACCATTCAATTAGATCCTGGCTGATCTGTGACTAATCTCCATATACTCACTTTTGCCCCACATCCCTTAATAGGTTTGGTTGACAAAAATCCATCAATCTCAGATTTAAAATTGACCATCGATCAAGCATCACTTGCCATTTGTGGAAGACAGTTCCAAACTTCCACCACCCTTTGTGTGTAGAAGTGTTTCCTAATTTCACTCCTGAAAGGTCTGGCTCTAATTTTTAGACTATGCCCCCTAGTCCTAGATTCCCCAAAGGGCAAAAATAGCTCCTCTATATCTACCCTATGTTCCCCTTAATATCTTGAAAACTTGAATCAAATCATCCTTCTAAATTCCAGGGAATACAACGCTAGTTTATGTAAGGGAAGACTTCAAGCACATTGCCATCCTATACTGGGGAAATTCTGTACAATAGGTTTTTTTTAAACATAAAGAATATCACGCAGTGCTTCTGCAGCCTGCTCATTATCAAACTACGACAAAATCCATATTAGGTAGAGGAAGAGAGAACTTGCATTTATATGGCGCCTCTCATGACCTGAGGATATCCTAAAGAGCTTTATGGCCATTGAAGTATTTTTGAACTGTCGTCACTGTTGTAATGTAGGAAATGACACACAGCACCTCAATATGGATCTATTGGGCTTGAAGGGGGTGCAGAGCAGATTCACCTGAATGATACTGTGGCTAAAAGGGTTAAGTTATAAGGACAGGTCATATAGGCTAGGCTTGTATTCCCTGAATGTAGAAGATTAAGGGGTGCTCTAATTGATGATTACAGGAGTTGATTTATTTATTTAGAGATACAGCACTGAAACAGGCCCTTCGGCCCACAGAGTCTGTGCCAACCAAGAACCACCCATTTATACTAACCCTACAGTAATCCCATATTCCCTACCACCTACCTACACTAGGGGCAATTTACAATGGCCAATTTACCTATCACCTGCAAGTCTTTGGACGTGGGAGGAAACAGGAGCACCCGGCGAAAACCCACGCGGTCACAGGGAGAACTTGCAAACTCCGCACAGGTAGTACCCAGAATTGAACTCGGGTCCCTGGAGCTGTGAGGCTGCGGTGCTAACCACTGCGCCGCCCTCTCTATCTACACTCTTTCCTCTAATGGTGGGAGTCCAGCACAAGGAGGCAGAACCTTAAAATTAGAGCTAGGCATTCAGGAGTGGCAGCAGGAAGCACTTCTTCACACAAAGGGTAGTGGAAATCTGGAACTTCCTCCCCAAAAAGCTGCTGCGACTGGGGGGGGGGTCAACTGAAAATTTCAAAACTAAGATTGTAGATTTTTGTTAGGCAAGGTTATTAAGAGATTATGGAACCAAAGTGGGTAGATGGAGTTGAGGTGCAGATCAGCCAGCCATGATGTATTGAATGGTGAACAGGCTCGAACGGCTGAATGGCCTCCTTCTGTTCCTAGTGGGGTTGGGGAGAGGGTGAAAATAAGTAAAGCAAATCATTCCTTTTAAGGGGCTGATTACATTGGAAGATTTCTATCCTGCTCTTGCACAATAAGAACTCAAAAGTCTAAGTAAAGTAATGCTCACCTGAAAAGAATCAAGACAACAGGGCAAGGAGGGCAGGCAAGCAGGAATATCTGTAATAAAAGCACACATTGCTGGTGAGCCAAGTTATATTCCTCCATTATAAACTAAACACCAAGATATAAAGAAGAGCCACGCCCCAGACTCTGGTTTTATGGCAGCAAAGGAGATTTACTAGAATGGTACCAGGGTTGAGGAACTTCAGCTTTGTGGAAAGATTGGAAAAACTGAGATTGCTCTCCTTAGAGTAGAGAAGGTTAAAGGGAGATTTAATAGAGGTGTTCAAATTTATGAACAGTTTTGATAGATTAATTAAAGAGAAGCTGTTTCCACTGACAGAAGGGTCAGTAAGCAGAGATCTGAGATTTAAGGAATTTGACAAGAGAACCAAGGGAGAAAGATGAGGTGAATTTTTAACATGGTGAGTTACGATTTGGAATGTGTCACGCACACTGGAAGTGCGATGATACAACATTCACGGACTAACCCTGACGAGTTATGAAAAAACAGACTCTTTTAAAAAAAAAAAGATCCTTTATTTATTTTTTTTTTTATAAAGTGAACAATGGTCCAAAATGGCCACCAAAGAAAAATGGGGATCAAGCTTTCATGCATTCAAACCGTCTGACAAAAGGACAAATCTTCAAAGCTAAAAGGTGTTAATGAAACCCATCTTACACTGACCCAAAAATATTTCAGAATTGATTGGCTTCTTCTAAAACAAAGGTGTGAAGTTGCCATGACCTGGGCCATTGTGCGATTGCCATGGGGAAGAGACCAGAATATCTCCTAATAGGATGTGAGAAGTGACAGTTTTAACTTAAAAATAAAAGACAGCCAGAGAGAGAGGGCGAGACTGACACAGGTGAAGCAACTTGACACAACTGACATTCCAGTATGCCTAAAACCACATGCCCTGCTGAAAAATCCAACATCACATTATACAGCAGAGAGAGCTGGAATGACCCATCTTCACCAGAACCCTCAAGAGAAATCTACAATCATCTAAGGCCTGCAACTATATAGAATTTGAGTCTCAAGAGAACGCAACGGGTTGAATTTGCCCCCCACTAAAACCCACCTACTTCTTCCCCCTTCTCCCGTTTCTTCTTGTATGTGTGGGCGCGAGTGAATGCATGAGTGAATGAAGTTGCGACAATTTCGGAATAAGGCGTATGGATATTAAACAATTGATTTTGTTTTTTTTAAAAACCTACAAGAAAAACTGTCGCTGTCTATTTGAAAAAGAAAACCTGAGGGGGCTAAACTCTAAATACAAATATACTTGCTGCGGTCAGGTGAAAAATTAAACAGTGGGAACCACCCACGTCACATCATGTGGTCGTAACAAACGCTATGCCTGAAAGAGTAGTGGAAGCAGATTCAGTAGTAGCTTTCAAAGAGAATTGGATAAATGCTTAAAAGGGAGAAATTTGCGGGGCTACGTGGAAAGAACAGGGGAGTGGGCTTAATTGTACAGCTGGCACACAGTCATGAAGGGCTAAATGACCCCTTCTGTGCTTTAACATTCTATGATCCTCCTTCATCTGATCACAGCTTTGTTCTTGTAACTCAACAATCCGTGTTGATATATTGGCCCACATTTTGCAGTAGCAATAACAGTGAGTAAATCAATCAGACATCTGCATATGTGCAGTTAAACACAGAAATTCGAAATTGCTGTTCAGTTGTCCTGCCCCTCCACAAGCTTCACGAGAATGGTACTGTGCTGAGACACTTGACATTGAAACACGTGAAAGACATGGAGTTACAGTACTTATCCACTCATTACGGCAGAAAAAGTTAGGGCTTGTTTATTCAAGTGCAAGTGAACTTTTAACGTGTGGCAAATCTCAATTACTGCTAACCCTTTAAGGCACTGAATATTTAATTCTACAAGTGTGGATGGCCATTCCTTAATTTAATTATTATTGCCGATTTTTATAAATTTAAAAATTAAACATACTTTCACCGTTTTTGTCTCATCTCTTGCAATCCCATTTTTCTTTCCCTCTATTTCACTTTTTGTACACGATTTTCAATGAATTAAATAATTCTAATTTATACTTCCTGGTTTTTAACTGCACATCTCAGTGAGGATTCTTCAATCTGATCAGTCGAAGAGCTTCGCTATTGCTTGCTCTGTTCACACAGGTTCCAGATCCCCTGTAAAGGACACCACACTGGATCTAAATGACAGCAAGTTGCTGCTCAAAAGCCAAAGAACAGAAAGTGCCGTTTGTTCACCGCTGACAACCAAATCCAACCAGTGCCATTAATGTAAAAAAGTGGCCCGCGATGCATTGAGTGTAATTAAGGTGCTACGACTTTTTTTAAAATTATTTGTTCCTAGGATGAGGGCATTGCTGGCTAGGCCAGCATTTATCGTTCATCTCGAATTGCCCTCGAGGTGGTGGTGAGCTGCCTTGAACCGCTGCAGTCCATGTGGTGTAGGTACACCCATAGTGCTGTTAGGAAGGGAGTTCCAAGATTTTAACCCAGCGACAGTGAAGGAACAGCTATATAGTTCCAAGTCAGCAGGGGAACTTGCAGGTGGTTGTGTTCCCATGCTGCTAGATTTGATAAGAGATACAGCACTGAAACAGGCCCTTCGGCCCACCGAGTCTGTGCCGAACATCAACCACCCATTTATACTAATCCTACACTAATCCCATATTCCTACCAAACATCCCCACCTGTCCCTATATTTCCCTACCACCTACCTATACTAGTGACAATTTATAATGGCCAATTTACCTATCAACCTGCAAGTCTTTTGGCTTGTGGGAGGAAACCGGAGTACCCGGAGGAAACCCACGTAGACACAGGGAGAACTTGCAAACTCCACACAGGCAGTACCCGGAATCGAACCTGGGTCCCTGGAGCTGTGAGGCTGCGGTGCTAACCATTGCGCCGCTGTTGCCCTTGTCCTTCTAGGTGGTAGAGGTCGTGAATTTGGAACGTGCTGTCTAAGGAGCCTTGGTGCATTGCTGCAGTGCAGCTTGTAGATGGTACACACTGCTGCCACTGTGCATCGGTGGTGGAGGGAGTGCCAATCAAGCAGGTTGCTTTGTCCTGGATGGTGTCGAGCTTCTTGTGTTGTTGGAGCTGCACCCATCCAGGCAAGTGGAGAGTATTCCATCACACTTATGACTTATGCCTTGTAGATAGATAGTGGACAGGCTTTGGGGAGTCAAGTGCTGAGTTACTTGCCACTGGATTCCTAGCCTCTGACCTGCTCTTATAGCCACAGTATTTATATGGCTACTCCAGTTCAGTTTCTGGTCAACACCCCAGGGTGTTGTTAGTGGGGGATTCAGCAATCGTAATGATACTGAATGTTAAGGGGAGATAGTTAGATTCTCTCTTGTTGGAGATGGTCATTGCCTGGCCTCAATATTTTCCAGGTCTTGCTGCATTTTGACATGGACTGCTTCAGTATCTGAGTCGTCGCTAATGGCGCTGAACATTGCGCAATCAGCAGCAAACATCCCCAACTTCTGACTTTATGATGCAGGGAAGATCATTGATAAAGCAGCTGAAGATGGTTGGGCCTAGGGCACTACCGTGAAGAATTTCTGCAGTGATGTGCTGGGACTGAGATGTTTGACCTCCAACAACCACCTTCTTTTGCGCTAGGTATGACTCCAACCAGCAGAATTTTCCCTGATTCCCATTGACTCCAGTTTTGCTAGTGCTCCTTGATGCCATACTCGGTCAAATGCTGCCTTGATATCAAGGGCAGTCACTCTCACTAATCTACAGCCAACAAAAAATATTAACTGGTCATCTCAGTTACTGCTTGTGAAGCCTTGCTATGTGCATAATGGCTGCTGAATTTGGCTAGACAGTCACAGTGATGAAATGTCAGTAATTAATCGTACGTAAAGTGCTTTATGTCAGCTGTGTCTCAGTGGTAGCATTTCTATGCCCCGCCCACCCCCAAGTCAAAAAATGTGAGTCCAAGTCCTCCTCCAGAAACTTGAGCACAGAATCCAGGCTGGCACTCAGCGCAGCACTGAGGGAGTGCTGCACCATCAGTGGTGCCGTCTTTATGGTGAGGTGTTAAACTGAGGTCCCGTCTGCCCACTCAGGTAACATAAAAGAGCCCAAGACACTGCTTTGAAGAGTGGGAGTGTTTTCTCCCTGGCATCCTAGGTCAATATTCACCCATCAACCTGAACAGATTATCTGGTCATTATCACATTGCTGTTTATGGGTTCTTGGCAAATTGGCTGCCATGTTTCCTACAACATTGATTGCACTTCAAAAATACTTCTTTGGCTGCAAAATGCATGGGACGTCCTGAGGTTGAGAGAGGTGCAACAGAAATGCCAGTCTTTATTTTATATCTTTTGGAACTCTTGAACGACATGCTAAGGTGCTAAATTCCTTTCTTTACTACACTTCTTTTTTGGCCTCCTTATCTCGAAAGACAATGGATAAGCGCCTGGAGGTGGTCAGTGGTTTGTGAGGCAGCGCCTGGAGTGGCTATAAAGGCCAATTCTAGAGTGACAGGCTCTTCCACAGGCGCTGCAGAGAAATTTGTTTGTTGGGGCTGTTACACAGTTGGCTCTCCCCTTGCGCCTCTGTCTTTTCTCCTGCCAACTACTAAGTCTCTTCGACTCGCCACACTTTAGCCCCGTCTTTATGGCTGCCCGCCAGCTTTGGCGAACGCTGGCAACTGACTCCCACGACTTGTGATCAATGTCACAGGACTTCATGTCGCGTTTGCAGACGTCTTTAAAGCGGAGACATGGACGGCCGGTAGGTCTGATACCAATGGCGAGCTCGCTGTACAATGTGTCTTTGGGGATCCTGCCATCTTCCATGCGGCTCACAAGGCCAAACCATCTCAAGCGCCGCTGACTCAGTAGTGTGTATAAGCTGGGGATGTTGGCCGCCTCGAGGACTTCGGTGTTGGAGATACGGTCCTGCCATCTGATGCCAAGTATTCTCCGGAGGCAGCGAAGATGGAAGGAATTGAGACGTCGCTCTTGGCTGACATACGTTGTCCAGGCCTCGCTGCCATAGAGCAAGGTACTGAGGACACAGGCTTGATACACTCGGACTTTTGTGTTCCGTGTCAGTGTGCCATTTTCCCACACTCTCTTGGCCAGTCTGGACATAGCAGTGGAAGCCTTTCCCATGCGCTTGTTGATTTCTGCATCTACAGACAGGTTACTGGTGATAGTTGAGCCTAGGTAGGTGAACTCTTGAACCACTTCCAGAGCGTGGTCGCCAATATTGATGGATGGAGCATTTCTGACGTCCTGCCCCATGATGTTAGTTTTCTTGAGGCTGATGGTTAGGCCAAATTCATTGCAGGCAGCCGCAAACCTGTCGATGAGACTCTGCAGACACTCTTCAGTGTGAGATGTTAAAGCAGCATCGTCAGCAAAGAGGAGTTCCCTGATGAGGACTTTCTGTACTTTGGACTTCACTCTTAGACGGGCAAGGTTGAACAACCTGCCCCCTGATCTTGTGTGGAGGAAAATTCCTTCTTCAGAAGACTTGAACGCATGTGAGAGCAGCAGGGAGAAGAAAATCCCAAAAAGTGTGGGTGCGAGAACACAGCCCTGTTTCACGCCACTTAGGATCGGAAAGGGCTCTGATGAGGAGCCACCATGTTGAATTGTGCCTTTCATATTGTCATGGAATGAGGTGATGATACTTAGTAGCTTTGGTGGGCATCCGATCTTTTCTAGTAGTCTGAAGAGACCACGTCTGCTGACGAGGTCAAAGGCTTTGGTGAGATCAATGAAAGCAATGTAGAGGGGCATCTGTTGTTCACGGCATTTCTCCTGTATCTGACGAAGGGAGAACAGCATGTCAACGGTCGATCTCTCTGCACGAAAGCCACATTGTGCCTCAGGGTAGATGCGTTCGGCCAGCTTCTGGAGCCTGTTTAGAGCGACTCGAGCAAAGACTTTCCCCACTATGCTGAGCAGGGAGATTCCACGGTAGTTGTTGCAATCACCGCGGTCACCTTTGTTTTTATAGAGGGTGATGATATTGGCATCGCGCATGTCCTGGGGTACTGCTCCCTCGTCCCAGCACAGGCAAAGCAGTTCATGTAGTGCTGAGAGTATAGCAGGCTTGGCACTCTTGATTATTTCAGGGGTAATGCTGTCCTTCCCAGGGGCTTTTCCGCTGGCTAGAGAATCAATGGCATCACTGAGTTCCGATTTGGTTGGCTTAATGTCCAGCTCATCCATGACTGGTAGAGGCTGGGCTACATTGAGGGCAGTCTCAGTGACAACATTCTCCCTGGAAGCCAATGTCTCAAAAATAGGGGAAAGGAAGCCTTCATGGTTATGAAGGATTGTTCACAACCTTAAAAAGGTTGTTATCTTAACTACAGCACAATGCACCATTCGTGATTGTGCAGTGAAGAATGCTAGACACAGACCAAAGACTATTTTCAGTAACACTGCTTTGACTGTGCAGTGGTTATCTTGCATGAACTGATAACTCTCTCGAGCTGAGTCACTGCTCTATGCACAGCGATGACAAATTGCCAGCACGGATGCTGTGCATTACGTTGGCAGGTTATCACATTACTCAGTACTCAAGCCTTTATTTTACAAAAGCTGATCACTGCTTCCTCTGTGTCGATTAAAGCTTTTGTTTCGTGAAAGCAAATTCAGTTTGAAGGGAATGCTTTCCCATATTTTATCAGGTTACAGTGAAGCTTTCAGACGCCAAGATAACAGTCAAGGGTGTGAGAACAGCAAAAAGTCAGGCTCGAGAGCATGGTTCACTTTGTGAACTCAACCTCAACAAATTACTAATCGAAAGCGCTCCCATCTAAAGACACTTAGTTTACAAACAATTGACTTCAGTTCTGGTCTCTGTGGTCCTAAGGTGGAGGATCAGACTGCAAACAGGAGGCACCAGCTTTTAGAAAATGTATCTTACAGCTCTAAAACTTGCATTTAGATAGCACATTTAATGTAGTAAAATATCGCAAGGTGCTTCTCAGGATTAATTATCAAACAAAATTTGCCAGAAGATGTTAGGACAGTTGGTCAAAGAAATGGGTTTTAAGGAGTGTCTTAAAAGAAAGGGAGAGGTAGAAAGGCAGAGTGCTTAGGGCCCAGGCAGCTGAAGGCATGGCCGCCAATGGTGGAGCAATTAAAACTGGGGATGCATACAAGGCCCAGAGGTCCTGGAGGATTGGTGGAGGTTCGAGATAGGACGAGCCATGGAGGGATTTGAAAATAAGGGTGAGAATTGTAAAATCGATGTGTTGCTGGACTGGAAACCAATGCATGTCAGCGAGCACAGGGGTGGTGAAGGGTGAACAGTGACTTAGTGCAAGTTAAATTACGGGCGAAGTATTGGATGAGTTGATGTTTACGGAGGATGCATATTGGGAGGCCAACCGGGAGAACATTCGAACAGTTGAGTCTGGAGTAGAATAGGCGATATTTTTAAGTCTGTGGTTTATGAACATTTACACAAGCCAACAAAGGAAATCCCCATATGTCAGCTGCTCTCCTATGATATTGAAGCACCTTTACAAAAATTATTTTATTTGACTTAGGATCATTGTGAAGACAACTATCTTGGAAACCAAATCAGCAAAAAGGCCTACATATTACTACGGATAGGTCAACCCCTCCCCTGCTGTTCCCAAACTCCTAATACTCTCTTAAGGAGCTGGGGTAGTCCACCCAAGCAGTCATTCTGTTTAGCCAGAGAGCAGAGTCAAACATGGGCTGCATCACACAGATCTTCCTTCTTTGCTCAATTTTTGCAGAGGGACATGACCCAGAAGGCAGCAGTGCAGGAATCTCTCACTTGGCTATTCTCCTCCCGTGGTGTTGAGGCCAGCAGCAGCTCCCCTCCTCCTCATACGAGCCAAACCAACACAGATCAGAGGATGAACTTGCCAGGGACTTCTCTGGATGTGCCTTTAATTGTAGGTGCCTTAATTCAAATGTTGGCAGCTGCTGTTAGTTTATCATGATAAAGAGAGGTTGGGGGGGTGGGGGCAAGGGAAGAGGAGAAAAAAATGACAGCTAATGAAGTACTTCTGAAGTGTCGCCCTGGTTGTGATGCAGAAAGCACTGTCCCCGACGTGATGAAAGAGGTTTTTGGGTTTTGGAAAACAGGGATTGAGGTGGAGGGAACCACAGAGAATTCCAGCAACCGTGTTCCTACCTTGTGATGAATGACTACCGATGATGGGACTGGAGAAAGTGAAGGGCAAGATGATGTCCAATGCTAGATGAGCAGAGGGGCCTTGCAGGGATGCAAGGGAACAAGGGACAATCACAAGGTTGGATGTGGCAAGGCCACAGTGGGATTTGTTCAAAAAAAAAAGATCCAGAATTTTGAATTTGGTGTCGTGAGACGCACGTCTTTCAATAATGGGACATAAAAATTTAACCAGACATATAAACAGAGCAGAGAGCAGTGCCTCAGGAGCCCAAGTCACCTGGACCTCATAGATCAGATATCTAGGGTTTATAGTCACATACGGTTCGTGAGACACAGTTTAGACAGTTCTGTCATGAGCTACAAACCACAACTTACATTAACAGTGCAACACTAGAATAAAGAGCAAGATTATCTTCAGCTTATGCGAATTCATCTTACTCTCTCTACAAGTCCCACTCCAGGCTTGAGCACAAAAATCAAGGCTGATACTTCAGCACAGTACCAAGGGAGTGCTACACTGTTGGAGATGCCGGCTTTTGGATGAGAACACTAAACTGAGGCCTCATCTGCCCTCTCAGGTAGATGTAAAAAAAATCTCATGGCACTATTTTGAAGAGCAGGGGGGTTCTCTCCAGTGTCCTGGCCAATATTTATCCCTCAATCATCATCACAAAAACAGATTATCTGGCCATTATCGCATTACTGTTCGTGGGAGGTTTGCTGCGCGCAATTTGGTTGCTGCGCTTTCTATATTATAATAGTGACTACATTTCAAAGAATACTTCCTTGGCTATAAAGAACTTTGAAACATCCAGTGGTTGTGAAAGGCCCTACAGAAATGCAAGTCTTTCGTTCCCACTCGTCTAATTCTTCCAGCCTATCTTTAACTGTATTTTGAACGGCCATTAAATAATCCAAGTTTTATGGTCGTACATGATTAAAATACACTGGTTACTTATTGCCAACTTTCCATTGCTTTTCAAGAGTCAATTTCAAAGTCTTTTTTATATGGACTTTGGGAAAAGTACAGCGCTATTGTTAATGAGATCAGAATTGCAACATCCTACTGCACTTGGGTGAAAATGGATTGCCTTTTGTTAACCATTCAGGGCAGATTCCTATTATACACAATGTCCAATATTAGATCAGCTCAGTTGACATTGCTTGCACCTCACAGTCAGAGGGTTAGAAACCGAAAATTTACAGCACATGAGGAGCGTTTTGCCAGTGCTAGCTGCAACAGTGATCCAGCCGAATCCCACCTTCCAGCTCTTGGCCCTCTAGGTTACAGCTGCTCAAGTGCATATTCAAGTACTTTTTAAATGTTACGAGGGTTTCTGCCTCGACCATCCTTTCAGGCAGTGAGTTCACCCACTGGATGAAAAAACAACTTTTCAATTACTCTCGAATCCTTCCACCAATTATTTTAAACCTATGCAACCTGTTTATTGACCCAAGAGACATAGGACCTTCCAATCTACTCAATCTCAGCTCCCTCAATCTTATACACTTCAATTAAATCGCCCCTCAGCCTCCTGTGTTTCAAAGTAAACAACCCCAGCCTCTCCAATCTTTCCTCGCAGCTAAAATTATCAGCAACATCCTCATAAATCTTGAGAGTCGTGGATTCAATTCTCACTCCAAAGAGTTGAATGCAAAATCCAGGCTGGCACTCATTCTGAAATACTGAGGGAGTGCTGCACTGTCAAGAGGTTCATTCATGGGACGTGGGCGTCACTGGCAAGGCCAGAATTCATCACCCTTGAGAAGATGGTGGTGAGCCACCATCCTGAACTGCTGCAGAATCAGAAATTTACAATATGAAAGGAAGCTATTCGGCCCATCATATCTGTACTGGCCAACAAGTAGTCATCCAACCTAAACCCACTTTCCAGCTCTTGCTCTGTAGCCTTGTAGGTTATGGCACGTCATGTGTATATTCAAGTACTTTTTAAGTCCATCTGGTATTCCGATTGAAGAGAGCAGGACAGAAATTCTGAAGACAATAGTGATACCATAGTGATACTGCAAGCCACTTGCCCAATACAGTTAAAGTAACCGAGTGCTGTAGAATCCATCCATCTACTGTGCAGGAAATCCCCTGATGAACTGGCCTGACAGAAAAGATCAGCAAAATGAAAAAGTAAATGTACAGCGATGCCTTAATCTGGACTTTGCAGCCATTTGCAACCATTTTTTGTTGTGTGCTGTGGACACTGGCCATCGGTCAGCTGACCTCATTGACGCTGGCAGCCTTAGTAAATCCGGTAAGACTGCCTATGGTGCATCGCAGTCTGTGTGAAACCTGCATGTCAGGAGCTGGCAGCGTGTGCAAGCAGATTATAATAAGCTCCTTATATTTTTGACACAATCGCAGGCCATGTAATCACACCAGGCACCAGAAGGCACAATAAGAGCAGACGGTGCCAGACTTTATTACTAATTTAAAGTACAGAAACAGACCATTCAGCCCAATTGATCCATATCAGTCTTTATGACGAACCACCTCCCACCTGAAAAGCATATCCTTCTATTCCTTTCTCCCAGATGTACTCATCCAGACTCCCCTTAAAAGCATCTATGCTATTCACCACAACTAGTCATTGTAGTATGGAGTTCCACATTCTCACCATTCTCTGGGTAACGAATTCTCCTGAATTCTCTATTTGATTTATTAGTGACAATCATAGTTAAGGCCCCTAGTTTTGGACCATCTCCCCAAGTGCAAACACTCCCAGTGTCTACTCCATCAAACTCTTCATAGTTTTAAAGGCCTCTATCAGGTCACCCCTTAGCCTTCGCTTTTCCAGAGTAAGGAGCCGTAGCCTGTTCAATCTTTGTAGTGGAGTTCTTGGCCGGCATTTATCCCTCAATTATCACTATAACAGATTATATCTAATCACTATCACATTCCCATGTGGGAGTTTGCTGTGTGCAAATTGGCTGCTGTGTTTCCGACAACACTGACTACATCTCAAAATTACTGCTTTGAAATGTCCTGAGGTCGAGAAAGGCGCTATATAAATGCAAGTCTTTTAAAAGGTCGAACAGATTTGTGGTTTCCATGTAAACATAAAATTGTTCAAATTACTTGAATACCTCAGTGCAAAAATTCAGCAGCTGGGTCAAAATGGAGGATCACAGAGTCAAACAGTATATAACATCCCCGACTTAATTCAGAAAAATAAATTTCCAGCCATCGGAATGCAGACACGGCCAGCAACAGTCGATGCTGTGTGAAGACACAATGGTTCTCACACTGGGGTCCGCAGAAACTTTCTAGGCATCCTGCAAAATAATGCGAAAGTGTTTACCAAGTAGTATCGGCCTTATGGGTGAACGTCCACCCAAGTCACCATGGTTGGGGGCGGTGGTTCTGTCATCAAAAGTAAGCACATGAGCATGGCTGGATGGGTGGAGGTAATTGCTGCAAGCCAGGAGACGGGAGTGGAATGTAGCGTAGCAAATATTACACCAAGGATAGACAGTGTTTGGGATAGAAATGCAATACTGTACTAATTTGCCTCCTGGCTTGCCATAATCATGTGACCTCTACCATGAGGCACTCTGACTGGAGGCAGCCAGTTTCAATAAAGACAGAGTCCGCACCAGACTGGTGTCCTGTGAGCTCATAACATGGCGTCAGAGTGGAGCTAAGGTGAGTGTTGAAGAGCTGTTTAGAAGCACAGTTATGGAACAAAGTCCACAGGAATGGTCAGAACTGCTAAAAGCCACAGAAAACAAAGAAATAACCGAAAGCACAGGGTAAAACTGCAAATTTTCCTCTGCCTGTGCTGGTCAAAATGAAAGGCTGTATGAAACTAAACTGGCAGTTTTTCCACTCGCAATGGCAAAATTATGAAATTACAACAAATTTAATTAACAAACCAGAGCGGCTGCGATTAGCTATACTTTTATCATTGTTGGGGAGAGACTGTTACAAAGTGTATTCCACCCTAAATCGCTCTGAACAAAACAAAAGACAGTAGAAATTTTGAAAGCCTAGAAGGCACGCTTTGAACCCCAAGCGAACGTAACCTATGAACGGTATGTGTTCAATATTGGGGCCCAAATTGAAAAAAAAAAAAGAGTCCATTGGTCAATATGTGACTGCATTACTACAGCTCGCAGAAACCTGTGAATTTGCACAACTAAAAGATGATCTAATTAAAGACAGGATTGTATTTGGCATAAGAGATCCTGCAGTCAACGCACATCTACTGAGAGGGGAGAAACTGACTCTCAGGAAAGTGATCGGCGTGTGCAGAAGAAGCGCTGAGGTTGTAAATCAGCAGCTAGAGTATATTCATGACAGAACAGACCAGGCCTTGCATTATGCTGATGGACATTCCAGGCCAAAAAGGCAGAAAGATCACAAAGGGCAGGATGAAAATACTGCAGAGGACATCATGCACTGGAAAAAAAGGCATGTCCAGCGTGGGGAAAGCAGTGTTCTCACTGCAAGAAGCTGAATCATTTTGCACGCGTGTTTGGCTAGAAGGAAGCACAACAAGCAGGTACAAATAGCCACTGAAGAGATATCAGCCGAAGATTCTGACGAATCACTATACAGGTTGATTGGTGACAGTTTGTGACTGTTGGAATGATGACTGCAGAAGGAGATCTAGTCAACAAAGTGCCAGATAGATAGACACTGGTGCGTCAGGCAACATAACGACCTTCACAGACCTGCGCAAAGTGGCTCAATATGGCGATCCAAAAATGAAGCCCTTGAAAGTAAGGTTGAGGCTATAGGATGGCACCATACTAGTGTCAAGAGGACAAGGTACTCAGAGCCCACTGCAATGTCAAGAAGATCTAGAGTTCCAAATCATAGACGGCAAACAAAAGCCACTCATCTCAGCCGAACCAAGTCGAAAGCTTTGTCTGGTAAACCTCAACGTGTAAAAAGAGAAAAACCAGGAAATGGCCTACAGGAGCAGGCACTGGCGCTGCAGCGAGAATGCCTTTGCCAGTTGCAAGGTGACGCGAGTCATACAGGCGGTGAGGAAGGGAAAGACCTGGCAGTCGGCTGCTCAGGCGCCCAAGGTGGAGGCTGTGAGGAAGGAGCGCTCAGATTCCGCACAGCGGGCAGACAAAATCAAGGTGAAATGGCAGAAAGTCAAATTTCATTTTGACAAAACTGCCGGACCATTGCCAGAATTGAGCATTGGACAGCCAGTCAGGGTACAAACCTTCAAAGCGCTCAACAAGAGTCAGCCCAAGTGATAACTTGGGACCTGAATAGAGCAGTTGTATGTCGATCATATGCAGTAGAAGCGAAGGACCAGGGATACTGTCACATCCGCAGGCTCACACGCATAACTGGAGAAGCTGTTCCTTCATGGCAGGTGGCAAAGCAGGAAGACGGGAACTCACCAACTGCACAGACCACAAAACAACCATCAGCTCCAGCGGTCCACAGCACGCCAAAAATGGAAATGGAACAGCAGTTACTGCAGCAAGTGACAAGGGAACGACACTCACCGGAGAAGGAAAATCACCCAGATGAACAACCAACAACAGTGTGCACCGTGAAGAAACCTGCACAATTTAAGACTGTGTGTGCAATGCACGTGCAAAGACCGACAAGAATTACGAACTACGAATACATGAGAACAGTTGTGTGCATAGTGGGTAACTTGGGCAACTCACAGTGTCAATGATAATGCATGCAAACTTTTTTTTGTATAAAAAGGGGGATGTTTGGGATAGAAATGTAATACTGTACCAACGTGCCTCCTGGCTAGCTGTAATCATGTGACCTCTACCATGAGGCACTCTGACTGGGGGCAGCCATTACAAGCAGTTCCAATAAAGACAGAGTCCACACCAGACTGGTGTCCGTGAGCTTGTAACAAATGGACTCTGCAGCAAGCACACCCACCTCACTAATATCTGTAAGTAAATACCTGTTTTCTTAAAAGCATTATTAAAACACTCTTTACACACTGCCCTTTCAGATTATGATTATATAGTATAATTTAGATGAGGGATTTGTGTCTATTTGCAAAGAGGTCCTTCAACCAAAAATGTTTGGGAACCACTGCATTAACACACCCAGGAACAGTTCTTCCAGCACAAGGTACCACAAATCTCTCCAGTCTACCATGCAGAGCACTAATTAGAGCAGATTATCCACCACAGGGAGCAGATTTTATTGTTGGTTATAAAAATCTCTGCCCAGGGGACTGACTGAAAAATGAATTGCCCAACTCGGTTTTCACCTTTGAAACCTGATTTTGAACTCATCCAAAAAGTTTTCCAAAGCTGATCTCAAGATGTGGGCATCACTGGCAATTATTGTTTAACACTCAGTGGTTGGTGGTAATTGCTAATTGTATATTAATTGTGTTTAAATGTATGCAGGTGGAGGGGATTAAATGGGGGTTTCATTTGAGCAAATATAAAGAGACACATTGAAGGTGTAGTGTGATTGAACTTAGGAGGTGTATGCTTGTAATGGTTCACTCTATAACTAAATGTTAGACTCAGTAAAGATTGCCTCCAGTACCATCCTTCTCCAACTGACTTTCCAGAATAGAACAGCGGTCTTGAACCACTGTAGTTGCGGTTCGATACAACAGAGTGACTTGCTTGGCCACTTCAAAGAGCCGTTAAGAGTCAACCATGTTAGTGAAGGACTGGAGGTCACAGACTGGCAGGTTTCCTTCCTTAAGGGACCAGTTGAGTTCTTATGACAATCGGACAGCTTTATGATCACTTTTCATGAAACCAGCTTTTTATTTACAGAATTTAACAAAAAAAACTGAATTAAAATTCTCAGACTGCCAAGGTAGGATTTGACTCTCATTCTCTGGATTACCAGTCCAGTATAAATTTACAAATAAAAACAAGAAATGCTGGAAATACTCAGCAGGTCTTGCAGCATCTGTGGAAAGAGAAGCAGAGTTAACATTTCAGGTCAGTGACCCTTCCTCGGAACTGGCAAATATTAGAAATGTCAAAGATTATAAGCAAGTGAGGCGGGAGTGGGGCAAGAGATAACAAAGGAGGTGGTGTAGATTGGACAAGGCCACATAGCTGACCAGAAGGTCATGGAGCAAAGGCAAACAATATGTTAATGGTGTGTTGAAAGACAAAGCATTAGTACAGATAGGGTGTTAACGGACTAAAGATTGAACAGCAGCAAGTACAAACATGAAAAAACAAAATAAATTTACAAAGCTTTCCTGAAAGACCAAAGACAAAAGCGAGGACAGCAGGGACACTAGAAAGAGTAGAGAAGATGAAAAGGTACATTAAGAAGTGGTGGTGAGGTTGGATTTGAAAAGTTTAGGATGAAGGGGAAGACTTTGCTTCCACAATTTGGAGGTCCTGGGGAGGAATGGGTTAGTGTAGGGAGATTAACTGTCTTGATTTAAACATAATAGATTTTACATTGCATTTAGGGTTTTGCTAATCATTGAATCATACAGCACAGAAGAAGGCCATTCACCCCATCAAGGCTATGCTGGGTCCTTCAAAAAGCAATCCAGGTAGTCCCACTCCCTGCTCTTTGCCCATTTCCCTGCAATGTTTTCTCCTTCCCTTCTGAAGGTTACTACTGAATCTGTATCCCTATCATGCAGTGCATTCAAAATCCTAACCATTCACAGCATAAAAAAGTTTTCCTTCATGCCTGCTCTGGTTGTTTTGCCAATGCTGCTAAACATGGAAAATTTACTGCCCAGAGAAGGACAATCGGATCATCCTGCCTTTGCCAGCCACAAAAAAAAACAACCAGCCTAATCCCACCTTCCAACTCTTGGTCCGTAGCCATAGAACCACAGAAATGTTATGGCACGGAAAGAGGCCATTCAGCCTGTCTGCACCAGCTGAAAAAACCATCTGTTCGATCTAATCCCACCTTCCAGCACCTGGTCCGTAGCCTTTCAAGTTACAGCACTTCAAGTGCATGTCCAGGTACCTTTTAAATGAGTTGAGGGTTTCTGCCTCCACCTCTGATCTGGGCAGTGAATTCCAGACACCCACCACCCTCTGGATGAAAAAGTTTTTCCTCGTGTCCCCGCTAATCCTTCTACCAATCACCCTTAAATCTGTGCCCCTTGGTAATTGACCGCTCCGCCAGGGGAAACAGGTCCGTCCTGCCTACTCTATCTGGACCCCTCATGATTTTCTACAGCTCAATTAAGTTACCCCTCAGCCTCCTCTGTTCTAAGGAAAACAACCCTAGCCTATACAATCTTTCCTTATAGCTGCAACTTTCAAGCCCTGGCAACATTCCCTGTAAGTTATGGCACCTGAACTGAATTTAAATGAGATGAGGGTTTCTGCCTCAACTACCCTTTCAGGCAGTGAGTTCCAGAACCCCAACCTCTGGGTGAAAAAGTTACTTCAACTCCCCTCTAATCCCTTTCAATCTATTCCCCTGGTTGTTGACCCCTCTGCAAAAAAAATTATTTCAGAAACAGTAAAACATGAAAGACGGAAACGATGTTCTGTGCAACATATACTGAAGATAATTCTACAAAGATATATCTAATATAAACACTTCCAGAGGATTCAAATTTAAAGTGACTTACAAAAGAGCCAGAGAGATGAAGAGTTTTTTTTGTAATGTGATGATGATATGGAATGCTCTGCCTGAAAGGAGGGTGGAAGCAGATTCAATAGTAATTTTTGAAAGGAAATTGGATAAATACTTGGAGAAAGATTTGCAGGCTATGTGGGAAAGTGTGAAGGGAGTGAGACTAATTGGAGAATTCCCTCAAAGAACCAGCAAAAGGCACGATGGGCCGAATGGGAGGTGTAAACATAAAATAAATTGGTCTCCTGGGCTAGAGAGAGAAAATAATAATCAGATGGAATTTCCATTCCTGATTAGTTCCCTTTACAACAGGGGTAACAATTAGCCAAAGAAGGCAAGTTTAAAAATCACACCGTGGCAGTTTCAGAATTTCATTTTAATTTTTTTTTTAAATCTGAAAATTTAAAAAACGTTACCAATAAAAAGCTGTTAGATTGTTGTACAAACAAACTGGTTCACAGATGTCCCTGCTGTCCTCACCCAGTCTGGGCCTACATGCGACTCCAGTCTCTCACTAATGGGGCTGACTCCTAAATGACTTCCGAAGTTGTCCAACAAGCCAATCGGTCAGGGCAACTGGGGGCTGGCAATGCCCGCATCCCAAGAATTGATTAAAAAGACTAGATATAGATTTTTACACCTGTGCTTTGCATAAAGAATCACTCTGTAGTCAGCAAGTTTAGTATCAGCTATGTTAATAATCACCTCCCATCCCAGGAATAGCTAATAATACTAGATGCATGGCAATAGTTAATGGTACCCAGTTTTAAATGTGAAACATTTACTGGTCATTTAGCTCAAGCTCACCTCAATCTGTACAATAATTGTGATTTGTTTTAAATTGCTTTTAGAATCCCTCAAGGGCAATTAATTCTGGCCTTGCCCTCGATACTCACATCCCACTAATGTATAAATCAAAAGCAAATTGGAATGTGCAAAACAATCCCATCAATAGCTGAACTATTAACCACAGCACTGCCAATCATGAAGCTCTTTACAATTATTAAGCTAAAGTATAATTTCAATCCCATTATACTGGATTTTTCCAGTAATACATAATCAAAATTAGATTCAGCCATACAATGTCCAATGGCCCTGTTCAAACTCCATATTCCACTCGCAGAGAGAAAGACGTCTTCTCTTGCTGTCCCCAAGACAGGAATATCGGAACAGGAGCAGGTCACCTTAAGATTGTTCGGCCATTCAATAGAATCGTGGCTGATCTGTGACCTAACTCCATATACTACCCTTTACCCCATATCCCTTCATACATTTGGATAACAAAAATCCATTAATCTCAAATTTAAAATCAACAATTGTTCTAGCATCAATCGCCATTTCCTGAAGAGTTCTCCAAACTTCTACCATTTTTTAAGTGAAGAAGTGTTTCTTAATTTCACTTGGGGTATGGTTCAACAGGTGCAATTTATCTCCATTACCTCGACCCAAGTACAATGATAGAGAGTGACCATGGGGGTGTCATCAGAGCCAGGCCTGAGGGAGGGAGAGAGGGAGGGGCAAACTCAATTATTTAGCACGATGCAGGACCCCAGTACATCCTAAAGCACTAAAATAAAATCAAAATACTGCAGATGCTGGAAATCCGAAATAAAAACAAGAAATGCTGGCAGCATCTGCGGAGAGAGAAGCAGAGTTAACGTTTCAGGTCAGTGACCTGAAGGGTTCTGATGAAGGGTCACTGACCTGAAACGTTAACTCTGCTTCTCTCTCCACAGATGCTGCCAGACCGGCTGAGTATTTCCAGCACTTCTTGTTTTCACATCCTAAAGCACAGTGTTGTAATGTAGGATGTGTGGAAGCCAAACAGCACAGAGCTAGCACCCACCAAAAGCAGTGAGATAACTGATTATCTGATTTTTCTGATGTTGGTTGACAGTTGTGGCCAGGGCACCACAACTGGTTATTTTCTCCTCCTAGTCTGGGAGGTGTTGAAGCTAATCGTAGCACCCTTGGCGCAGACATGATGGGCCAAGTGGCCTCTTTCTGTGCCATAAACGTTCTATGATTCTATTCTATGATTATGATGCTGTTCATTAAGCTTATGTAATGACAAAGGGCTGAATTCTGAGGGGGAAAAAATTCCCGATTGAAACTTAGCCCATTCAGATTTGACAAGAGTTGACTGACAGGAAGCATACCTAGACAGAGAAACCTTTATTTTAATGGAGTACATTGCCAGTCCCCACTCAGGCTACAGTTGGCAGAGGCACCACACAATAAATCTGTGCATTTGCCAAACCTACCAGGTGGTAAGAATTGACAAGAGAAACATGGGTGTTTCACAGGAAGATAAGATTTTTTATTCTTTCATGGGATGTGGGCATCACTGGCAAGGCCAGCATTTGTTGCCCATCACCAATTGCCCTCGGGAAATGCTTGAAAGTAAAAGCATGAAGATAAAAACTGAGAGTTTGGAACTTAGCATGAAGACAAAATGGCAGAACAAGCTGGATGGGCCAAATGGCCTGCTCCTATTCTGAAAACACCTTAGAATAGTATACAGTGCCTTCAACATAGGAACTTTATTTCAAATGCAACCGTCACAGTAGGACAAGGGACCGCACGCTTAAATCAGAGAAAAGGAAAATGTCAGACTGGCACCAGGAAATTCTACACACAAAGTGATCAATGGTAGACTTTTGAGTGGGATAGAGAAGATAAAAACCCTGGACTTCTTCCAAGAATGGCTGGTGGCTATGATGGAGAGGGGTTGATAGATAAACAGGATGGCCGGACTTGCTCTTCTCAATGCAACTATTTTGTAACTCTCAACAATTGTGCAGAATAACATAGACTTAACACAGAGACAAGCCATTTGGCCCAACTGGTCTACTCCAAGTGTTTATGCTCCTCAGGAGTCATCTCCCACTACTTCACTTAACCCCACCATATCCTAATCCTTTCTTCTTTCTTGGGTCACCAAACCTTCCCTCAAAACGTTCCTCTGAAATACTACTTCCAAAGTAGATGATAGCTGTGGGGGGGAAAAACAAACAACATACCTGCAAGGCAGTAACAACATGGCAAGGATTCAGTAAATAGATCAGAGTTTTGGTCGCACACTTGAACCCAATCTCCAAGCCAAAGGTCAAGCACAGGGCAGCCTGAAGGAGGTTCTTCCCCAGGGTCTCCTCACACTCCTGTGGCGATGCTCCAAGTGTCCAGTTCCCCGGAAAGCCACCTCTGATTTTCCCGTAGGCCACCACAATTTGCAGCAAGGAAAGGGCGATCATGAGGATAGTCTCCAAGACCCGCTGCCTGACAGAGAGGAAAGCAGCACATTCCTGCCCACCGTTACCGCTGATGTTAGGGTCCACCCCACCGTACACAGTGTCCAATATATTGTCCAGGTCCAATGTGGCCATCCTGGGAACACCACAAACTGGGGCAGACAGAGAAAGCTTCACACTGACCAGGAATCTTCAACCCTCCACAATCCACAGCAGAACAAAAGGAAACCTGGCCCTTTTAAGTAAGCTAGGTTAGATCTCCCCTTATAAAGGTTCTTCACGATATCCTTTCCAGAGCTGACAGGGCTCACGGACTGGGTTTAATTATAAAAGGAAATCTTCTCCTTGCACAGCTCCTGGTCCTTTTGAAGCGTTTTGATTTTCAAAATTACTTGAAAAGTTGCAAAGTCAAACCAACCTCTCCTTCAGAAACAATGAGCTGCCTGCAGAAACGTGAAACAGGAAGACAGACATGTTACATTTTTAAAGAGATTTAAATAAAGATTTTCCTAAAAGAAAAGCAGAATTTAAATAAAGAATTGAAATGAAGGATTTTTTAAAAACAGGGGTTTTTTTTTTTAAAAAGGATTTTTTTTTTAAATCAAGATTTAAATAAAAGATTTTTAAAGTCAACAAATGACCCTGTTGGTTAGAATCCTGTGGAAATGATTTCGACTCGAACTTTAAGGTTCAAGTTGTTTTAAAAAGCTCTTAAATCCTTCTTACTTCTCATTAAATCCTTTCTCCAATGTTTAAAGCAAAATAAAAGCGTTGATGTTCTTTCTGTCGATGAAAATTCCGCTCTCCACACCGTTTATCTTTGGATTGTTGGAGGTTTCCACACAGCCAGGGGCAGCAGCTGGGGAGAGTTACTGGGATCGGCCTGTGCTCGGCCTGGGGCTTCCTCTACCCTGACCCCTGGAGAAGATCCTCGCAGCCGTTCCCATGGCGGTTTCCTCAGGGCCGCTCCAGCACCGAGCGCTTCTTGTTGCTCCGCCGGCAGCTGCTGATCCCGCCTGCTCGCAGCAAAGGACAACACCCGACTCACCTGGAGCCACACAGCCAATCACCGGGAGCCCGCCAATCACCTGGAGCCCAGAGCCCGCCAATCACCTGGTGCCCAGAGCCAGCCAATCACAGGGAGCCCAGAGCCCGCCAATCACCTGGTGCCCAGAGCCCGCCAATCACAGGGAGCGCAGAGCCCACCAATCACCTGGAGCCCAGAGCCCGCCAATCACCTGGTGCCCAGAGCCCGCCAATCACAGGGAGCGCAGAGCCAATCACCTGGTGCCCAGAGCCCACCAATCACCTGGTGCCCAGAGCCAGCCAATCACAGGGAGTGCAGAGCCAATCACCTGGAGCCCAGAGCCCGCCAATCACCTGGAGCCCAGAGCCACACAGCCAGCCAATCACCTGGAGCCACACAGCCAGCCAATCACCTGGAGCCACACAGCCAGCCAATCACCTGGCACCCAGAGCCCGCCAATCAGCTGGAGCCCAGAACCGGCCAATCACCTGGAGCCCAGAACCGGCCAATCACCTGGAGCCCAGAGCCCGCCAATTATCTGTCCAGAGCCAATCACCCGGTGCCGAGCCCGCCAATCACCTGGAGCCCAGAGCCCGCCAATTATCTGTCCAGATCCAATCACCCGGTGCCAAGAGCCCGCCAATCACCTGGTGCCCAGAGCAGAGAGCCCGCCAATCAGCTGGAGCCGAGAGCCCGCCAATTATCTGCCCAGAGCCAATCACCTGGCGCCCAGAGCCCGCCAATCTCCTGGAGCCCAGAGCCTGCCAATCTCCTGGAGCCCAGATCGCGCCAATCACCTGGCGCCCAGAGCCAGCCAATCACCTGGCGCCCAGAACCAGCCAATCACCTGGTGCCCAGAACCAGCCAATCACTTGGAGCCCAGAGCCCGCCAATCAGGGTAGGGTAGGCGGTGGTGTAGTGGTATTATCACTGGACTAGTAACCCAGAGACCCAGGGTATTACTCTGGGGACATGGGTTTGAATCCCACCACAGCAGAAGGTGGAATTTGAATTTAATTAATAAATCTGGAATTAAAAGCTAGTCTAATGATAGCCATGAAACCACTGTCGATTGTTGTAAAAACATCAAGGCAACATTTGACCGAGTATGGCATCAAGGAGCCCTAGCAAAACTGAGGTCAATGGGAATCAGGGGGAAAACCCTCCGCTGGCTGGAGTCATACCTAGCACAAATGAAGATGGTTGTGGTTGTTGGAGGTCAATCATCTGAACTCCAGGACATCACTGCAGGAGTTCCTCAGGGTAATGTCCTACGCCCAACCATCTTCAGCTGCTTCATCAATGACCTTCCTTCAATCATAAGGTCAGAAGTGGGGATGTTCGCTGATGATTGCACAATGTTCAGCACCATTCACAACTCCTCAGATACTGAAGCAGTCCATGTAGAAATGCAGCAAGACCTGGACAATATCCAGGCATGGGCTGATAAGTGGCAAGTAACATTCGCACCACAAAAGTGCCAGGCAATGACCATCTCCAACAAGAGAGAATCTAATCACCTCCCCTTGACATTCAATGGCATTACCATCGCTGAATCCTCCACGATTAGCATCCTTGGGGTTACCATTGACCAGAAACTGAACTGGAGTAGCCATATAAATACTGTGGCTACAAGAGCAGGTCAGAGGCTAGGAATCCTGAGGCGAGTAACTCACCTCCTGACTCCCCAAAGCCTGTCCACCATCTACAAGGCACAAGTCAGGAGTGTGATGGAATACTCTCCATTTGCCTGGATGGGTGCAGCTCCAACAACGCTCAAGAAGCTCGACACCATCCAGGACAAATCAGCCCGCTTGATTGGCACCCCATCCATAAACATTCACTCCCTCCACCACCGACGCACAGTGGCAGCAGTGTGTACCATCTACAAGATGCACTGCAGCAATGCACCAAGGCTCCTTAGACAGCACCTTCCAAACACGCGACCTCTACCAACTAGAAGGACAAGGGCGGCACAGTGGCGCAGTGGTTAGCACCGCAGCCTCACAGCTCCAGCAATCCCGGGTTCGATTCTGGGTACTGCCTGTGTGGAGTTTGCAAGTTCTCCCTGTGTCTGCGTGGGTTTCCGTCGGGTGCTCCGGTTTCCTCCCACCTCCAAAGACTTGCAGGTTGATAGGTAAATTGGCCATTGTAAATTGCCCCTGGTGTAGGTAGGTGGTAGAAGAATGGTGGGGATGTGGCAGAGAATATGGGGTTAATGTAGGATTAGTATAAATGGGTGGTTGTTGGTCGGCACAGACTCGGTGGGCCGAAGGGCCTGTTTCAGTGCTGTATCTCTAAATAAAAAAAAATAAAAAATACATGGGAACACCACCACCTGCAACTTCCCCTCCAAGGCACACACCATCCTGACTTAGAACTATATCGCCGTTCCTTCACTGTCGCTGGGTCAAAATCCTGGAACTCCCTTCCTAACAGCACTGTGGATATACCTACCCCAAACGGACTGCAGCGGTTCAAGAAGGTAGCTCACCACCATCTTCTCAAGGGCAATTAGGGATGGGCAATAAATGCTGGCCTAGCCAGTGACGCCCACATCCCATGAATGAATTTTTAAAAATCACCTGGAGCCCAAAGCCCGCCAATCACCTGGAGCCCAGTGCCAACTACTCACCTGTCTGAAGCCGTGACGTCACAATGCTCCCTTATGCCAAGTGAGCTGTAGCCTTTCACCTATCAAACACTCTCTGGCTTTTTCCTGCTTCAACAGATTGGCCCCCACCCCAAGTTCCCCTCATAAGATTAAAGATAAAAATAGAAAGCGCTGGAAATACTCAGCAGGTTTGGCAGCATTTGTGGAGAGAGAAACAGAGATAATGTTTCAGGTCTGTGACACTTCTTCAGAACTGGCAAAGGTTAGAAATGTAAAAGGGTTTCCCAAGTGAAAGGGCAGGGGGTAAGAAGAACAAAAGGGAAGGTGTGTGATCGGGCAGAGGGCAGGAGAGATTCAATGACAGAGATGTCAAGGAATAAAAGGCAAAGGGAGTGCTAATAGCTGTACTAAAAGACAAAGCATGAGTCAGAGAGTGTTAATAGCAGAATAGTGAACAGCCCTGTCTGTAAGCAAAAACTTGAAAAATAAGTTTAAGACTGGCAGATGTTTAAGAAAGCAATCAAAATGGCAATCATAGTAGAAGTTGCTGAACTCAATGTTGAGTCCAGAGGGCTGTAGAGTGCCTAATTGGAAGATGAGGTGCTGTTCCTTGAGATTTACTGTAACACTGCAGCAGGCAGAGGAATTAAATGGTGAGCAACCGGAAGTTCGGGGTCATGTTTGCAGACTGAGCGGAGGTGTTCCACAAAGTGGTCACCTAATCTGCATTTGGTCTCCCCAGTGTAGAGGAGACTGTATTGTAAGCAGCGAATACAGTTTACTAAACTGAAAGGAGTACAAGTAAATGGCTGCTTCACCTGAAAGGAGTGTTTGGGACTTTGGATGGTAAGGAGAAAGGAGGTAAAATCCTATGACTGCACAGGAAGGCGGCGTGGGAAGGGGACGAGGTATTGGGGTGATAGAGGATTGGCACAAAGGGAACAGTACTTCAGAATGCTGACGGGGAGGGGAGGGGAAGATGTGTTTGGAGGTGGCGGAAATGGCGGAGAATGATCCTTTGAGTTTGGAGGCTGGTGGGGTGAAAAGTGAAGACAAGGGGAACCCTGTCGCGGTTTTGGGAGGGAGGGGAAGGGGTGAGGGCCCTGCCAATCACAGTGGGGAGAATCCTTGGTTGAGGAAAAAGACATGTCAGAGGCGCTGTTGTGGAAGGTTACATCATCAGAACAAATGCGACGGAAACGGAGAAACTGGGAGAATGGAATGAGATCTTATGGGAGGCAGGGTGTGAGCAAGTGTAGTCGAGGCAGCTGTGGGAGTCGGTGGGTATATAATGAATATTAGTAGACAGCCTATCCCCAGAAATGGAGACAGAGAAGTCGAGGAAGGAAAGGGAAGGGAAGTGTCTGAGATGGACCATATGAAGGTGAAAGGTGGAAATTGGAAGCAAAGTTGATGACTTTTTCAGTTTGGTGCGAGAGCAGGAAACAGCAGGAAAAAGAGTTCAGGGAGGGGGACTGAGGAAGACTGGAACAAGGAACGTTTGACATATCCCACAAACACAGGTATAACAAGGACCCATGTGGGTACCCATAGCAACACCTTTTATTTGGAGGAAGTGAGTGGAGTTGAAGGAGATGTTGTTCAATGTGGGAACAAGTTCAGCCAGGCGGAGGAGGGTGGTGGTGGATGGGGACTGGTTGGGCCTCTGCTCAAGGAAGAAACGGAGAGCCCTCAAACCATCCTGGTGGGGGATGGAGGTGTAGAGAGACTGGGAGTCCAAAGCAAAGAGGAGGTTAGGGCCAGGAAACTGTTGCAATGACGTAGGGCATCAGAAGAATGACCTACTCCTGCTCCTATTTCCTATGTTCTGAAGTGTCACAGATGTCGGTGGGAAGGACTGGACAAGGGGAGAAAAAAAAAGTCAAGATAGGAAGAAATTAGTTCAGTGGGGCATTTGTTGCCCATCCCTAAATGCCCTTGAGAAACGGGTGGTGAGCCACCTTCTTGAACCACTGCTGCCCGTGCACTGGAGGTAAACCTACCCTGTTATTAGGGAGGGGTTTTCAGGATTTTGATCCAGCGATGCTGAAGGAACAACTGTATATTTCCAACAGACATGCTACCTCACCTCGTAATCCCACATGGTTTGACTCTCAATACCCTCAAAGCAACTATGGTTGGGCAATAAATTCTCTTTTGTTATCTCCGTCCCAACAACAAATATAAAAAAAATGGAATAAGTGTCTCAAAGCTAGGGCGGAAAGGAACAGAAGCTGAATGATTCAGGAAATTTAAGATAACTGACAAGATTTTGAAGACAGCAGTGGTTTTACGGAAGCTTTTGTAGTCGGGGAAGCAAAGGCAGCTGAAGGTTGAAATTTAAAATCCCCATCTTCATCTACAAATCTATTCAAGACTTCACCCCCACTTTGTAACCTCCTCCATCCACTCCCATAACCTTTGGCCCCGTGATTTTGATCTTCTATGCATTCCTGGGTGGACATGAGAGCACCCATAAAGGCAGAGGTAGAGTACAGCACAACAGATTTGAAGACAAAGATGAAGATTTAAAATTTGATAATCTGGGAGATTAGGGGTGCTGGACCAATGGGAACAGTACAAGTTTGATTCTATGAAGGGTGAATGTGGACTGATCGCAGTCAATCTCTATGACTAGTCAATAACTCCCATTATTGTTGTTTAAAAATTGCTTAAAAACAGGTACATCTAGGAACATAGGAGCAGGAGTCGGCCACTCAGCCTATCGAGCCTGCTCCGCCATTCAATACGATCATGGCTGATCATCCACTTCAATGCCTTTTTCCCCACACTATCCCCATATCCCTTTGTCATTGGTATTCAGAAATCTCTTAACCTTTTACAGTCTGACAAAAGGTTATAGGCCTGAAATGGCCTGGATAGTGACATGGATGGGTTTTGTAGGCAGGTGGGGCAGAGTTTTGGGTGAGAAATCCATTTTTTGTCTTTGGCAGGTCGCCCGCCTGGATATCGGATTAACAGGCTTGGAGTTCAATAGGGCGGAAAGGAATCCGGAGCATCCCGCGAGGGTCCAATTCCCGACCCCGGTTGGGAATCTGATTACTGTACCTGAGGGTCCTTGTATCGGACAGAGTCTGATAGGAGGCCAGTGAAGAGCTTAGGAAGCCGGGTGGGGGTGCGGGGAGCACTCCTGCCTCTCCTTGCCCATGACCAGTGCTGTTAAAGCTCTTACTTTTTCTCTGAGTCCATGGTTACATCTGGCAATCCAACAATTCTCACATTTAGCTACTACAATCTCCCACAATAGCCAAATGAACGGGTCGGGAATGACAAGACGAGGGGTGAGTCCTTGATTAAATCTAGCAAGCCATCAGACTCCCACAACAGCTAGACTGAAAAGAAAACAAACAAGATAAGGCAAGGTATAAAACAATACAAGATGTTCCCCCTGTTGAAGCAGGACCCCAAAGCCATGGGTCAAATGGGGGAGGGGTGGGGTCAGAGGTCCGCACTGTGTGGGCAACAGTCACTCGGCTGTGATTTTCCTCAAATTGGCCAATTATTGGCAAAAGGGTGGGTTGGCCGTCCAGGCAGGCTCTCGAAGCTGGAGGGCCAATAGGAGGCCCTGCAGCTTAAGACCTGCTACCTGACCCGAACCCGACAGGACCCGACGACATGTGGCGGGTCCAGATCGGGTCGGGTCACACCTCGGGTCGGGCCATTTCGAACACGCTCTTATCACCATTCAGGTAAGTGACCTTAATGTTAACTTACTTTTTGGACTTTAAAGGTGGTTTTGCAACAGTTATTTTAAGCTTGTGCAGGTAAGGCACAAAGTGAAAAACGGAAGGTAGGTTAACTGATGGCCAGGTCGGGCCGGGTCGGGTGCGGGAAAAAATGGAAGGACTCGGGCCAGGTCGGGCGGGGTTCTGTCGGGCTCGGGTCGGGTCTCATTTGCAGACCCCAGCAGGCCTTTAGTACGATGCTGTTTATGTTGAATAATATTGTGTCGACAGCACAGAAACAGGCCATTCCGTCCTAATGGTCTATGCAGCATTTATGGTCCTCATCCCCCGACATTTAACCCTATTAGCATGTCCTTCTATTCCTTTCTCCCACATTTACTTATGTGCCTTTTCTTTAAATGCTATTTGCCTCAACCACTCCATCTGGTAGCAAAATTCCACATTCTCACCATTCTCTGGGTAAAGAGGTTTCTCCTGAATTCCCTATTGGATTTATTAATGGTTTTATGAACCCTAGTTTTGGACTCCTTCACAAGTGGAAACATGTCGGGTCTAAAATTATTTTCTGTTGTAGTTGAGCGATCGGCACTTCTGACTTGCACCCAGAAAGTCTGTACTCTGTGCCATCCGCTTACCGATCAATGACATTACAGCACAGCTTTTACATCCGCCTGAGAGAGCAGAGGGGCATCAGCTTAACAACTCATCTGAAAGATAGCACCGACCAACAGTGCTGCACTCCCTCGCTACTGCACTGCAGTGTCAGCCTAGATTATGCGCTCATGTCTCCGGAGTAGGACTTGAACCCAAAACATTCTGACTGAGAGAACAGTCAACACTGCTGTGAGCAAACTCCGGGGGCAAAAATCTTAAAACGAAAAAAAAAATTGTGTTTTATTTCCCCCATTTTCTTTGAACACTTTCAGCTATTATTGACAAGGGGTGGGAGTGGGTGCGGGGGATAAAGGCTCTTTCACTAACGAGTCAAGGTTAATCCAATAGGAGTAACAAAGAGCATGTTCCCTTTCCAATTTGCTGCAGAATGACAAGAGCGCCTGAAGGATGGACCAATGGTGGGAAGTCATGTGATGAAACCTCCAGAAAAATGCTCAGAGTTGACAACCCTACTGTCACGTGACTACAAGTTTTGAAAAACAAAACAAGGAGGCTAAGTGAACACCTTGTGCTTTTTTTTTAAAAAGTCACGTGATAACTCGTAAGTACATTTGCACTTTCTCTCAATAACTTTCTCATAGCATGTTTTCTCACTGGCGTGGCAAGCAAACATCAATTCCCACGTTCCACCATTAATACAGGCTCAAAGCTTTGCATGCACCAGCTCTGATACCATGTTTAAAGTAGCAAATTAGTATTTCTAACTGTTCAAAGGTAAAACTAAACCTCATTAGACACAGTCATTACATGCAGAACAAAAAGGGCCTTTGACCTTGGGATGAACCTGCGGATTGAGAAAGGAAAGGTTATTCTGAAGAGGTAAGGGCTAATTACTAGGAATATTTTATACCATTTCCTTGGGATGTCCCAAAGCATTTTCGTTTAGAAGTGTAGTCACTCTATTGCAGGAAACATGGAAACCAATTTGTGCACAGAAAGCTCCCAGAAACAGCTATGCCATAAGTGTCCAGTTAATCTGTTATTTAGTGATGTTGGTTGAAGGATGTGTTGGCTTGGATATCAAGTGAACTCCCCTGCGCTTCTTTAAGGAATGCCGTGGGATCTTTTACATCCGCCGGGGCATCGGTTTTACATCTCATCGGAAAGACGGCACCTCTGAAAGTGCAGCACTCTCAGTAGTGCACTGGGAACACCAGCCTGGATTGAGCACTCAGAAATGTTGCTACTGGAGGTAATACTGTCACTAAGTACTTAACTCTACCCTACTTCCTTGTAATTCAGAAATTTCTCTTCCTCCTCCTGCAATATTATCTCTCTCCTCAAACCATGGACATGTGTTAGGATGCAGTTCTATCAGTGCCTGGCTTCCTCTAATATCTCACCAAGATAAAAGCCTGGTCTGTGAATTTCCTGATGATGATCAATCAAGAGGGCAACACTATATAGCCCAGTTCTAACATTATTATTGGTTATCCCTCGCAGGCGAGGATAATTGTCTTTTGTGAGTCCGAAGATGGCTGAAGAGCGGATTCGGAATCTACAGACTTTATGGCACGTAGGGCATTTGTTATCGTGTGGGATGTCTGGTCATGTATTAATAGTTTGGGTCATGGCTTGTTCTTTCTGCCGCGCTCGGTTTTCTTAATTTTGTCGTCGTTGGGTCACAAAATGCTGGGATCCTTCCCACGGACTCTGCCTCCATCTGGTTCGGTCCAGGGCGATGGTCTCCTAGGAGTTGATGTCAAGGTTGCATTTCTTCAGGTTGGCTTTCAGCACATCCTTGAAGTGCTTTTTCTGTCCTCCTCTGGTGCGTTTGCCCTGACTGAGCTGGGAGAAGACGACCTGCTTTGGGAGCCTGGTATCTGACATCTGAACTATATGACCAAACCCAACAAAGCTGATGGAGGATAATCATAGCCTCTGGCAAACAAGTGCTGAACGGTAGAACAGGCAGAGGAAGATGTGCTATCTGAGATATCTCAACGGCTGTTCTGGCGGACAAAAGCTGCAGCTGAACGAAACCCCTCAATCGTCTTGGTTTCCTTACCATTGGATCAAGGTGTCTTTCTGTCAAGATACGTGTGCAAGCTGGTGTGCAACGGTTTCTCCTGCTAAAAGATGTCACGCATAGGCGTCTTCCATTCTGAGTACATCCTCCAAGCCCTATCCTTACCTATTACAAGAATGACTTCCAGCAGGCGAGCACTGGATTGCAATCAGGCGAGGGGACCCGAACCAATTTCCTCCCTCATCATTAGCCCGGGGCTCCTGAAGCCAGGCGCAGTGCCCTGCGCTGCTGTCCCAAACAGCCAACTCCGGATAGAGCAGGGATTGAACCTGTGACTTTCGTGGCCTTTACAGTTGATTGCCTCCCCAGAAACTGTACTTGTCCTGTCCATCATCGGAGATCAAAGAAAACATTTTGCAAATCTTAATTTCTAGAACGTGCATTTATATAGCACCTCGAGACATCCCAAAGCACTTTACAATCAATGTCGACAATGTACGAAACATGGCAGCCAATTTACACCCAGCAAGATGCTGCAAAAAGCAACGTAATAATGGCCAGATAATTGGACAAGCAGGGGCGATGTAAACGAGGCAGAGTCGCTTTTTCAACCTGCTATCCCACACACCTGATAGAGTTCTACTGAAGTCAGTGGAACCAAATATTAGGCGGGGCGAATAACATGCAGGCAATGCGATACCACCTGTTCTGTGTCTCCCCTTCATGTCTAATTTCATCAATTGTTTCAGGTGTTGGCTGAGGGACAAACATTGGCCAGAAAGCGTAAGCTCCTACTTATTCCTGCCCAGCCGATTTAAAGATGGTCTGACTCAGCAGGCTGTAATTGCATGTTCGTGACCGCCTGCTGCCTGTTTGTATTTCACAGGCACACGGTGCAGCAGTCTTGGCTGATCGACAGCAAGGCAGGGCCGGCTAAATAACGGGTACAAGTTTTAGGAAATCAACAAAAATAAAACCAACTTGAGCAATTATTATTACAAAGATGAAAAGAAAATGGTACCATTTAAAATGGCACAGTGTGGGGTCAGGACATTGAGAATACACGCTCAGTGCAGCTGCAGAATAGACCCACTCAAGCATCGTCAAAACAAGCGTCCTGTCAATGGAAAATCAGCCCCATCACCCCCTACTCACAATGGGAAACCCGGTCTGCAAGCACACGCTTGAAATGGGATCTCTGTACTCAAGATTCCCTCATGTATACTCAATATGGGAAACCTAGTGTCTTACGAATGATCAAACTGGGGGACGAGGTCGCCCTATGCTCACTTTTAGCAGAAATGTATATTCTAAATACAGTAATTGAACAAAGGCACTCGTTATTGCTTTGAATGACCAAAATACCAGTGGCCGACGCTGAAACTGGGCAGTCCAGTTTGAAACAGGAAGTGCAATCGCCTAGAACACAGAATGCATCTTTTAAAATCTTTCCTCCTCCTCCTCCTGTTTAAGTAACTCAAGCTGCACACCACAAAGAAAATAATAGCAATGAGGCCAGGTTTCACTTTGCGAAAACAAAGGAAGCCACAGTGAGATTAAAGTGTTGTCATGGCATCTCTCGCTGTTTTTGGTTTGTTGTTTTAACAAGTGGAGTGGAAGAGTCCGCCTACTCGTGCACCACGACTGGCCAACAAGTTGTACTCTCGCACAGCCGCCTCTGTCTGAAGGACCTTCGGCTCAACCCCTTTGCTCTTAAGATACTCCAGCGTTCTGGAGGGAACCTGAAAAGCAGAAAAAAAAACAAGTGTGAGCGAGAGAATGTCAAGAATGAGAAACACCCCCTTGGCCACTGAACTTTGACCCTCTAGTATTGGTCAGCTCCCATCCTAACATGTGCACGGGAGCGTCTCCAATGACTGGGCCTTCAGTAATGTGTCTTTTTAGATAAAATGTTTCCTCCCGTACCTGTTCTGAACTTCAAAGTGAGAGGGGAAAAGTTTAGGGGGGATATGCGTGGAAAGTTCTTTACGCAGAGGGTGGTGGGTGCCTGGAACGCGTTGCCAGCGGAGGTGGTAGACGCGGGCACGATAGCGTCTTTTAAGATGTATCTAGACAGATACATGAATGGGCAGGAAGCAAAGAGATACAGACCCTTAGAAAATAGGCGACAGGTTTAGATAGAGGATCTGGATCGGCGCAGGCTTGGAGGGCCAAAGGGCCTGTTCCTGTGCTGTAATTTTCTTTGTTCTTTGTTCATTTTTAACTGGTTACCTTTATGGCTGCTAGCTCCATCATCCTACATTACTCTCAATATCAACAACAACTTAACATTTATATAGCGTCCTTAAAGTAGTAAAACGTCCCAAGGTGTTCACGGGAGTGTTATCAGACTAAACTTTACACCAAACTACATGAGGAGATATTAGGACAGATGGGTCAACGATACAGGTTTTAGGAGCGTCTTAAAAAGGAGAGAACATAAGAAATAGGAGCTGGTGTCGGCCATTTGGCCCCTCGAGCCTGCTCCGCCATTCTACAAAAATCGGGGCTGATCTTCTACCTCAACTCCATCTTCCCGCACTCTCCCCGTATCCCTTAATTCCCAAATATCTATCGACCTCTGTCTTGAACATACTCAACGATTGAGTATTGTGTGTCTCTGGGGTACAGAATTCCAAGGATTCATCTCAGTCCTAGATGGGCGACCCCTTATCCTGAGACTGTGACCCTGTGTTCTAGATTCCCCAGCCAAGTGAAACATTTTCTCAGCATCTACACTGTTAAGCCCCTGAAGAATTTTATATGTTTCATTTAGATCACCTCTCATTCTTCCAAACTCCAGGGAACGTCAACTCTGCTTCTCTCTCCACAGATACTGCAAGATCTGATGAGTATTTGCAGCACCTTCTGCTTTTATTTCAGATTTCCAGCATCCGCAGTATTTTGTTCCAGGGAATATGGGCCTAGTCTATTCAAACTCTGCTCATAGCAGAATCCGCTCATCCCAGGAACCAGTCTAGTGAATGTTCATTGCATTCCCTCTATCGCAAGTATGTCCTTCCTTGGGCGAGGAGACCAAATCTCCAAGTGTGGCCTCACCAATGACCTGTACAAATGTAGTGAGACTTTGAGAGAAAAAGGTGAGACAGGTGGAGAGGTTTAGGGAGGGAAGTCCAGAGCTTAGGGCCCAGGCAGCTGAAGGCACGGCCACCAATGGTGGAGCGATTAAAATGGGATCTCAAGAGGTCCGAATTTGAAGAGCGCAGAGATTTCAGAGGATTGTAGGAGGTGACAGAGATAGGATGGGGTGAAGCCATGGAGGGAATCGGACCATGAGGATAACTGGACTGGGAGCCAATGTAGGTCAGCGAGTACAGGCGTGATGGGCAAATGGGCAAGTTGTAAGCAATAGCTTTCCTCATCTAACATGTTTGTGTTCCTTTGTCCTTCAGAGAATTTGAATTTCAGACAAGTTGTTCCGATGCATTGTTTCTTGTATGAGCTCACCACAACACTGGCTCATGGATTGGTTCGGTAGAGGAAATTCAGTCAAACTTGTTTTGTCCTTGCAAAGTTTATCTGCACCTCTCCCTAAAGTATCATTCCAGGCTGGCATCTACCTGACGTTAGATTACACCAGTGGCCATTTCTTGTGAGCAAGTCCAGACACTTGGTGCTGATCAGCTATTTGGCTACAAAGGCATCACAGTCCAATCATGCCCTCATTCAAGGTGCATAAAACACACATGCACTTTCATTAAGGAGTTACTGGATGGACAGCTATCAGCAGAGGGAACCCTGCCTAATCTCCCCCGTCCTGTGCCTGGGGGTACTCAAGACCACTGAAGGCATCAGGAATCCATTCAATGGCCTTCCTGTGACAGAACCATGTCAGCTGTGGCTCAGTGGGTGGCAATCTCACCTCTGATTCAGAAGGTTGTGGGTTCAAACCCTGGTCCAGGGACTTGAGCACAGAATCACATTTGACACCTCGCAGTGCAGTACTGAGGGGAGTGCTGCACTGTTGGAGGTGCCAGCTTTTGGATGAGACATTAAACTAAGACCCCATCTGCCTTCATTGGCACTTTTTTTGACGAAAAGCAGGGGGGAGTTCTCTCCGGTGTCCTGGGCCAATCTTTATCCCCCAACCAACATCACTAAAACAAATAAAAGCAAAATACTGCGGATGCTGGAAATCTGAAATAAAAACAAGAAATGCTGGAATCACTCAGCAGGTCTGGCAGCATCAGATGCTGCCAGACCTGCTGAGTGATTCCAGCATTTCTTGTTACCACTAAAACAAATGATCATTATCACAATGGCTGTTAGTGGGAGCTTGCTGTGCACAAAATGTCTTCCATGTTTCCTGCATTACAACAGTGTCTACACTCCAAAAAGCACTTCATTGGCTGGAGAACTGTTGAGACGTCATGAAAGGTGCTATATAAATGCAAGTTCTTTTGTTCTTTCTTGCCCTGGCCTGTGTGCCTCACATACTCAATGAACATTGCACTTACCAGCTGAAGCTCCTAAGGTTGCTTCAGGGCACCCATATCTCAGTCTGACATTAGCACAATACACTGAAGGACCTACACTGTTTGCATATTACCCAGCTAGATTGCTTGCTATTGATGTAACACAGAAACAGATCCAGATAATCTGCCGATGAGATCCAATTATGAAGCTCGAATTTTTACTATTAACTC
Source organism: Heterodontus francisci (assembly GCF_036365525.1). Taxonomy (NCBI): domain Eukaryota; kingdom Metazoa; phylum Chordata; class Chondrichthyes; order Heterodontiformes; family Heterodontidae; genus Heterodontus; species Heterodontus francisci. The sequence goes on from NC_090376.1 coordinate 8,597,816, forward strand.
TGGATAAATGTCAATTCAGTCTCCATATTGTCTGTGCCATGTATTAAAGAGGACCAGCATCACTGTCAGTATCTCTTTTATAAATTGTACAGTAATGATCATCTGTCTACTTAATTTAAAGGGCCTGCAGGTCAAGTACTGGCTCAGTGCAGCAGCAAGCTGTGCAGATCGGCAAGTCCCAGGTTTGATTGCCTGGCTTGGCTGATCTCTTGGAGGGAGAGAAAAAAAATTAACTGCCCCCTCCGACAGCACAACACTCTAATAAAACTGATAAGCATGCCAGGCTCTGCACTCGAGTCTTGTGTTGGGGAGAGATTTGCTCTCACAGGTCATTGCAGGGGGAAAAAAACCTCAGGCTTTAAAAAAAAAAGGAAAACATCAACACATGAAAAAGGATTCCTTATGTCAGGTGGCTGCCACAGTTTCTATATAGGAGTGATCCAGAATCAGTTCTCTAGGTCCACAAAGAAAAACTGTGATAAATTAACCATCAGTAATGGGAACAGAGTGTCGGTCTTTCTCTAAAGATTTGCTGCGGCCTTTAAGGAGAAATGAATAGACATCATTTTTGGAGAACACAACTTCAGTCCTTTGGAACAGAGTGACACATTTCCAAAGAATTCTCTTCATATCTCGTCACACACTCCCTGGTCCTGTCTTTTTCCTTTGAAAATTTTTTTCTTATGCTGTTTAATAGGAACGAAATATTCATGCTTGGCAATGGAGCTTTCCCATTTACAGCACTCAGTGTCAACATCAAGGCTCAGCCAGACAGAGGGAAGCTGTTTAGTTGGAGAATCACAACTCTTTGGATGTCCAACAGCCAGATATGGCGGAGCGCTCGGGAGAGACAGGTCTTGAAGAGGTAGAGTTGGACATGGAAGCTGAAGCCAGTGTTTGTGTGGGTTAAGGGGTAGCATGTAGATGTATTAGAGGGAGAGACCAACGATAGTTCCTTGGGGAACACTAGAGGTAGGGCTGTGGGGACAGGAAGAAAAGTAACTGCTGAAAATGCTATGGCTATGACCCGACAGGTTAGAGTAGAACTAAACCAGGGCAGTCCCATTGAGCTGGAGAGGGTTTCGAGGCGTTGGTGGAAGATGGTGTCAAAGGCTGCAGAGAGGCTGAGGACGATGCAGAGGGGCAGTGCAGCATTGTCTCATTCACAGAGGACACAACTGATTAGGTTGCTCCAATGCTGTGGCAGGGGCAAAAACCTGATCAGAGAGATGCAAGCATGGAGTTTATTTAGAGATACAGTACTGAAACAGGCCCTTCGGCCCACAGAGTCTGTGCTGACCAACAAGCACCCATTTATACTAACCCTGCAGTAATGCCATAATCCCTACCACCTAGCTACACTGGGGGCAATTTACAACGGCCAATTTACCTATCAACCTGCAAGTCTTTGGCAGTGGGAGGAAACCGGAGCACCCGGCGAAAACCCACGCAGTCACAGGGAGAACTTGCAAACTCCGCGCAGGCAGTACCCAGAATCGAACCCGGGTCCCTGGAGTTGTGAGGCGGCGGTGCTAACCACTGCGCCACCCAACATGACATAAAAGGACTTGAGAGGAAAGGTGGCTCGAAGGTGAGGTGGTAGCTGGCAAGGACAGAGGGGTTGAGTTTGAGTTTTTATTTGGAAAGGTGGGTGTGATGATGGCAACTTTGAAAGTGTGGGACAGTATGGAGGAGAGGGAATTATTTACAACGTCAACTAGGATGAAGGCCAGGAAAAGAAAGACTTGCACTTATATAGCACCTTTCACAAACTCAGGCGGCCCCAAAGCACTTCACGGCCCATGAAGTTATTTTGAAGTGTGGTCACTGTTGTAATGTAGGATCTGCACACAGCAAGTTCCCACAAACTGCGAATGAGACAAATGACCAGATTTTTAAAGTGATGTTAGTTGAGGGATAAATATTGGCCAGGACACCGGGGAGAACCCCCCCGCCCCCCCCCCACCACCACCACCCCCCTCCCCGCTCTTCTTCGAATTCTTTTTCTTTCTTTCTTTCTTTCTTTCTTCTTTTGGGCCTCCTTATCTCGAGAGACAATGGATACGCGCCTGGAGGTGGTCAGTGGTTTGTGAAGCAGCGCCTGGAGTGGCTATAAAGGCCAATTCTGGAGTGACAGGCTCTTCCACAGGTGCTGCAGAGAAATTTGTTTGTTGGGGCTGTTGCACAGTTGGCTCTCCCCTTGCGCCTCTGTCTTTTTTCCTGCCAACTACTAAGTCTCTTCGACTCGCCACAATTTAGCCCTGTCTTTATGGCTGCCCGCCAGCTCTGGCGAATGCTGGCAACTGACTCCCACGACTTGTGATCAATGTCACACGATTTCATGTCGCGTTTGCAGACGTCTTTATAACGGAGACATGGACGGCCGGTGGGTCTGATACCAGTGGCGAGCTCGCTGTACAATGTGTCTTTGGGGATCCTGCCATCTTCCATGCGGCTCACATGGCCAAGCCATCTCAAGCGCCGCTGACTCAGTAGTGTGTATAAGCTGGGGGTGTTGGCCGCTTCAAGGACTTCTGTGTTGGAGATATAGTCCTGCCACCTGATGCCAAGTATTCTCCGAAGGCAGCGAAGATGGAATGAATTGAGACGTCGCTCTTGGCTGGCATACGTTGTCCAGGCCTCGCTGCCGTAGAGCAAGGTACTGAGGACACAGGCCTGATACACTCGGACTTTTGTGTTCCGTGTCAGTGCGCCATTTTCCCACACTCTCTTGGCCAGTCTGGACATAGCAGTGGAAGCCTTACCCATGCGCTTGTTGATTTCTGCATCTAGAGACAGGTTACTGGTGATAGTTGAGCCTAGGTAGGTGAACTTCGAATAGTGCTAAGGGATGTTAGATTCTGTTACAAAGCTTAGTGAAATCAGGAAAACCACTGTTCATGTGGCTCATTATTTACTCTGCATGAATGATTGGGTTAATGAGCAACAAATGATCACATTAATATTCAGATTCTGTGTCGACATTTTACTGACATCAGGTGGCTAATGCTGCCACCCGGTGGTTGGCTCTCACAACTGCAATTGCCATCATTGATGAGTCGCCATTTTTTTGGCTCCCACTTGATTGGGCAGCACACCACGGAAACACAGAATGCCAGAGAGCCGGGACTTGTTGGATGTTGAAACTGAAGTTGTAGACTAGGATGGCTCAGCTCGCTTGCTTTCAACTGATGTCTTACTGCAACCTTTTAATTACAAAACTTCTAATTTTATTAAACAATATGACTTTGACGCTTTAGCATTCCATACGGTACTCACAGCGTCCCAGAATTAAGGAGGGAAGTGACCTGTTTCAGCACCTCTGATATTTTCATCTGCAATCAGTGCAAAAGTGTGCCTCGACTACTCCTTTCTGAGATGCTTCCCTCCAAATCACAGTGGAGATTAGAATCCATTGGGAGTATCCTAATGGCTCGACTAATTGCAGGGTACGGAACTAAATCATACAGACCAGATGAAGGAAATATTAGTGCAAGTGTTTTTTGCTTTACATGTGGATGGGTTCAAGATGCAATGTTAAATATGTATACATGTAGATGGCAGCTGTGGCTCAGTGCGTAGCACTCTCGCCTGAGTCAAAAGGTCGTGGGTTGAAGTCCCACTCCAGAGCACGTAATCCAGGCTGACACTCCCAATGCAGTACTGAGGGAGTGCTGGGCTGTCTGAGGTGCCATCATTCGGATGAGATATTAAATCAAGGCCCCGTCTGCCCTCTCAGGTGGATGTAGAAGATCTGAAGGCACTATTTTGAAGACAAGCAGTGGGCTAATTTGCAGGGTTATGGGGAAAAAGCTGAGATGTGGGACTAAATTAGATAGCTCCTTCAAAAAGCCGGCAGCGGTTAAATGGCCCCCTTCTCCAGCACAGACACGATGGGTTGAAGGGCCGCATTGTTTATTAGTCCATGATATTATATCACTTTGTTGAATCCTCACTGAATAAATGCACCCTGCGATGACATATAAATGCAAGCTCCTTCAGCCGTTCTTTGAGAAGTTTGATGTTGCCTTCCAATCTCACCTGGGCAGCGATGAAGGCGAGATAACTGGATTCAGCATTTCAGATTTGTTGGGAGCAGGAGCAGGGGACTGATAGAGAATTTGGGTCAGGGTTCTTGCTGCCGAGGTTTATATCCCCTGATGGGAGTGCACGTCAGTGAATGACGGCTGATGACAGAATCAAGCTTGCAGTTCTTGGTTCCCACAACAGAACAGCTAGTGCATGCCTCCTTTATTGGAGAATTGTCACTTGGAAAGCTGCCAGCACTCCAGCACTAGTCACTGCCGTGAGGGTAAGGGAATCAAATCAAACATAAAAGTTGAAAGAAGAAAACAGCGGTCTAAATATTTATATAATTAAAACTTTTCCATCTAGAAAGGCAGACTTTGCATTTACATAGCACTTTATTATGTCCTCAGGACATCTCAAAGCACCTCAAAGCCCATTAATTATTCTTAATGACAGACAAATAGTGATATAGAGAGACAGAGTTAAAATACAAATTCACTACCTATTTCTTTTGCACTTTCAGAGTCGCAGCATGAACTTTATCTGAGACATCTGACAGGGGAAATATAACTATATACTAGCGGTTGTTTATTTCTGTGTTATAGCACGTTTTTTCAGAAAACTGTGCTGTGTGAAGGGAACATATTGATTTATCTGTCTGTGTGGAATAAGGAACACACTGCACACTGACTTACCCCCAGAAAAATCAATCAGAAAACATTGATTTTACTGTGAGAATATCTCACTCTTTTCAATCTTTTAAAGATGTTCCCCCGCCAGCACTCCCTGCATTGCAACCAAGAGCAGTGATGCGGGTGATGTTCTGGTATTACGAAGTGTATTCCAAGGAAGGAAACCAATTGGGAGTTGAGATCGACGGGGCTGTGAATTAGCAACAAGGGGACAGAAATGCAGCATTGGTAATGCAAATGTATGGGGTGAGCGAGAGGTTAGAAGTAATTTATATTTTTCACATGAAGGATTATATGGAATGTTCCACCACAACAATGGAGGGAGCCTTTGGCTCAGTGGTAGTGTGCCCACCTCGGAACCAGCAGATAGAAGGTTTGAACCCTGCTCCAGACAGCCCTGCTGAGTGGAGACCAGAACAACGTCAAGTGGGATTCACATGCCCAGTACTGGATGTGAACATCCCCATCCCATTGTATGAGTTGCAGAAGCCCATAAAACACTCCCTTCATATAGAACGAACCACCAACTGATATAAAGATGGTTACAGTGTTGACGGAACCTCACGTCACAGCCTGTCAGACTGTTAATCAGCCTATGAATCTTTCCACTGCACACTGCCCTCCAAGGGAAGAGCACAACACGATGAAAAAAAAACAATGACCACACTATGCTGTCAGACTGTTAATCAGCTGTGAATCCTTCCACCAATTGCCTTGAAAAATAGTGCCAAGGTGCTAAAACTAAAACTGCAACATTTAACAGTGAATTTGATAAACTCTTAAGAAGAAAAGTATTAGGGATGAGCATAGAGCACAAATGTAGAGTTTGATAACAGTCAAAGTGGCTGAAAGGTCTCCCTCTGTGCTGAAACCTCTATGATTCTCTGTTAATAACCCACTCAAGTTAGCAACAAACACCAGGCTATCTACATTGTGTGTGTCTACAGGGGAGGGAGTGGGACTTGCCAAAATTGCAGAGAGCTAGCATGGACTGAAGGGCCTCCTTCTGTGCTGTAACTGTTCTATTATTCTATTCTATGCTTCCTATGTTTCGCACTCTGTAGAGTTACAAGACGATTAAACTACAATGGGTGTGGATTAATGAGATACTTAATGAAATCAGGTGGTTCCATGGAGGGTATAACAATTGGCTGGAGGAATCTGGGATTAATTAGAACACTTAAGTTATATTTTTTCTGCTCTTGGTGCCCTTAATTATCTTTTGAAGACACTTCATGTGCAGAGTCACAATCCTGTACATCAGGAAGAGGAGAATCAGTGGCAACTACTCTTGCACTTGCTCAGCCCAATGGTCCTGACGCCTTGGTGCCATTGGGTAATGGAAGGTCTCACAGCGCAGATGTAGTAAGCAGTGCGATGTGGGTAGGCAGAAGAAAGGCTTGCATTTATATAGCGCATCTCACAACCTCAGAACATCCCAAAGTGCTGTACAGCCAGTGAAATACGTTTGAAGTCACTGCTGTAATGTAGGAAACATTACCAAAGCCTGTCCACCATCGACAAGGCACAAGTCAGGAGTGTGATGGAATACTCTCCACTTGCCTGGATGGGTGCAGCTCCAACAACACTCAAGAAACTCGACACCATCCAGGACAAAGCAGCCAGTTTGATTGGCACCCCATCCACCACCTTCAACATTCGTTCCTCCACCACTGACGCACAGTGGCAGCAGTGTGTACCATCTACAAGATGCACAGCAGCAACTCACCAAGGCTCCTTTGACAGCACCTTCCAAATCCGTGTTTTTGTATCTCGGCATGTTCCTTCACTGTCACTGGGTCGAAATCCTCGAACTCCCTTCCTAACAGCAATGTAGGTGTACCTACACCACAAGGACTATAGTGGTTCAAGAAGGCAGCTCACCACCACCTTCTCAAGAGCAATTAAGGATGGGCAATAAGTGCTGGCCTAGTCAGCGAATCCCATATCCCATGAATGAATAAAACAAAATGTGGCAGCCAATTTGTGTACAGCAAGATCCCACAAACAGCAATGAGCTAATGGCCAGATCATCTGTTTTACTGATGTTTGTTGAGGGATAAATGTTAGTCAAAAAAACAGGGAGAACTCCCCTGCTCTCTCTGGAATAGTGGCCGTGGGATCTGTTGTGTCACCCGAGAGGGCACACACGGCCTGGCTTATCCAAAAGACAGCACCTCCAACAGTGCAGCACTCCCTCAGTACTGCACTGGCGGCAGAACATAACTCATGAGGTAAAAATTGTTGGGGATGGGGTGGATAGGGAAAAGGAGCAAACAAATCTCTCACCACTGGCTGCACCTATATTGCTGTGAACATTTCTTGTCAGCTGTGGCTCAGTGAGTAGTGCTCGCCCCTCTGAGTCACAAGGTTCCAGGTTCAAGTCCCACTGCAGGACTCCAGAATGACAATCTCGGCTAACACTCCAGTGCAGTACTGAGAGAGTGCTGTACTGTTGGAGGTGCCGTCTTTCAGGTGAGATGTTGAACCAAGGTGTGGTCTTTGATCTCAGGTGGATGTAAAAGATCCCTTGGCACTCTTTCAAAGAGCAGGGAGATACTCCTGGAGGCCCGGCCAATGTTTATCTCTCAATCAACATCACAAAAAAAATCATCACATTGCTGTTTGTGGGAGCTTGCTGTGTGCAAATTGGCTGCTGCATTTCCTACATTACAACAGTGACTACACTTCAAACGTAATTTATTGGTTGGAAAATGCTTTGAGATGCCTGGAGTTTGTGAAAAGCGCTGTGTATAAATGCAAAAGTTTCTTTTTTTTTCATGCATTTCTTTACGTGAATGATTTGTCACTTCCCTTCCCCCACCTTCAAAACATCCTCACACATGGCTGAAAATAAACAATTGGTCAGCATGTGCTCCTCCCCTCAGACATCTACCCAACGATACCTTGTGTACACAATTTGGCAGCACCCCTCCCCCCATCAATTCAGACATCCTGGACCTTGAGTCACCTGCTCCAGTCTCAGAAATCCAGGACATCCTTATTTGCTAAGCCAAATTAAGCAATTCAACACTTTTTCTGCCGCAGAAATCCTGAGCCTCACCATATGTTGCACCATCCAGCCCCCTTTTCAAACAAAAAATGCTCAACTTCAACTCATTTTAACAAAAGCGGGAACAATCGGATCTTTGAGCCGCAGTCAAAAGTCAGACTAACCTGCAAAGCCTCGCTCATTCCACGACCAATAACCAGTGTCTGAATTCCTTTGTTAATGATTTCCTCCAGGTCAGCTGCTTGTACTCCAGGGTAATGCTAAAAGGGAAGAGAGTACAACTGTCAGGATAGACCTGGAACTTTTTGTTTAAAGCTTCCCATGCCAGCTCAGTGGGTAGCACTCTCTCAGCTCCAAGTCAGAAAGCTATGGGTTCAAGTCCCACTCCAGAGACTTAAGCACAAAAGTCTAGGCTGATACTTTCGCATCAGCGTAGAAATGAGGGAGTGCCGCACTGTTGGAGATGCTGTCCTTCGGATGAGACGTTAAGCCACTGTCTGCTCTTTGAGGAGGATGTAAAACAGCCCATGGCCCTATTTCGGAAAAGAGAAGGGGATTTCTCTCTTACATATTTATCTGCTCAAGCATCACTAAAAATAGAAGATCTACTCACACATTTGTGGGATCTTGCTGTGCACAAATTGGCTGCCCCATTTCCTACATTACAACAGTGACTACATTTCAAAAAGTACTTCATTGGTGTAAAGCACTGTTAAATTGGTAATAAATAAATAAATGCAAGTTTTTCTTTCTTTAAAACCTTGTATACAAACACAATCTTTCGCGATTTCAGGACCTCCCAAAGCGTTTTGTGACCGATGACAATGGGTCGGTCAAAAGTCATGCGTGACAACTGGGGGCCAGATTTGGGGTGGTAGGGGCCAGGGGAGCAGTGGCAGGCCCCAAGGAGGCGGCGAGAACGGAATCCACACACGTGCATGGCTGGGTGCGTTGCGAGGCTGGAAAATGCCTGAGGAAATGGCTGCAAAAAATTGACAAAGTGGATGTCGGGCGAGGGCAGTAATGGTGCATGAGAGACGGTGGCTGGGCAGCTGGCCAGTGGGGAGGACAGGCAGGCAGCAACTGCATGGGATAGTCAACCCTGAAGGCATCACAGCTCAGCCCACATCCCTGCAATTAACTGAAGTCCACAAGCATGCATTGTCAGCAGGATTCCCAGCAGGAACACTTGGCTGATTTCTTCCAATTCTATCCTGAAGACAAATAACAATTAAGTCAATTCCAGTGCCCCCAATGATTCAGCAGAAACTGGGAACTGAACCTGGGACGTCCCTGGACTCTCTGATGTGGATCTTGATTTGGTGCGATAATGTAAAATGTATGATAGCAAATCAGTCGCCTGCTTCATATCCCTCCTCATTTTTATTGCCATTGACTCAATCTACCCATACGGTTTAGTAGCTCGCAGTAACATTTACCCACATAGCTATCAGGGGAGCTCTCCTTGTATATTTTTCCTGCGGTAGAGGAGTTGCATCTTGCAGAGAGCTGGCACACGCATGACGGGCTGAATTCCATAGTTCTATGATTATTATGCTCAAGTAATGAAAAGTTCCCTAGTTAGAGCTCACGGGATTGGGATTAATACATTAACAGGATTGAGGACTGATTAACAGGCAGAAAAACAGACGGCAGGAATAAATGGGCCATTTTTGGGTTGGCAGGCTTTAACTGGTGGGACACTGTAAAAGATCAGCTCTTGGGCCTCAGCTATTTACAATCTTTATCAAATGACTTAGATGAGGGGATTGAGTGTAATGTTTGCTGACAATACAAAGTTAGGTGGGAAAGTAAGCTGTGAGGAGGGCACAAAAAGGCTGCAAAAGGATTTAATCAGGTTGGGGAAGAACATGGCAGATGGAATATAATGTGGAGGAATGTGAAGTTATCTACTTTGGTAGGAAAAATAGAAAAGTACAAATTTTTTTAAGATGGTGAAAAACTGGGATATGTTAGCAACCTTCATGCACACCCGAAGTCTCGCCCCCTCCGCACAGTGCCCCCGCGGTGGCTGTGGTGGGGAAGAGACGGTCGCCCACCTCCTGCTGGAATGTGTCTTTGCAAAGCAGGTGTGGAAAGAGATGCAGTGGTTTTTGTCGAGGTTCATCCCAAGCAGCTCTGTAACACAGGAGTCTGTGCTCTACGGGCTGTTCCCAGGGACGCACACCGAGACAAACATCAACTGCTGCTGGAGGACTGTCAATTCGGTGAAAGACGCCCTTTGGTCTGCCCGAAACTTGCTGGTCTTCCAGCGCAAAGAGTTGTCCACCACCGAATGTTGCAGACTGGCACATTCCAAGGTCCAGGACTACGTGCTGAGGGACGCACTAAAGCTTGGGGCAGCCGCAGCAAAGGCTCAATGGGGAAAGACCACAGTGTAAGGTCCCCCCACCAAGCTGAACTGAGAGGCTGGATCCATGGGAAACCCCTCGAACTGTATCGAGAAAATTTTCAATTGCTGTAAATGTAAAACTGTAATTGGCATGACAATTGTGAAATGGAAGGGTTGTGAAGAATCTCATGATAGTATAGAAGGAAACTGATCTCCCTTGCAATGTTTGTATTTTTTGGTGCTGTTTGAAACTGTTTGACAATGTAATTTTTACAGATTTTTATGAATAAAGTATATTTTGGAAATAAAAAAAAATGTTAGCAACCAGAAGGACCTGAGTATCCTAGTATATGAATCACAGAAAGTTAACATGCAGGTACAGCTAGCAATTAGGAAATAAAATAGTATGTTAGCCTTTATTACAAAGGGATTGGAGTATAGGAGCATAGAAGTCTTACTGCAATTGTATAGGGCCTTGGTGAGACCACACCTAACAGAAACATAACATTCTTAAAGGGCTTGACAGGTTGAAGCTGGGATGATGTTTCCCCTGGCTGGGGAATCTAGAACTGGGGGAGTCACAGTCTCAGCATAAGGAGTCGTCCATTTAGGACCGAGATGAGGAGAAATTTCTTCACTTAAAGGGCTGTGAATCTTCGGAATTCTCTGTGAAAGCCTTTGATAAGGTATTGCATTGTAGACTCATGATTAAGCTCAGCATAAGTAGAGTCAGAGGACATGTAGCAGAATGGATATTAAGCTGAATACAAAACTGGAAACAGAATAAGGGTTAAAGGTAGTTACTCAGATTGGCAGATGGCGGGAAGTGTTCCACAAGAATCAATGCTGGGATCACGTTTTTCACTATTTACATTAACAATTTGGATTCTGGAATGGAAAGTACAATTTCCAAATTTGCAGATTGGGAGGTGTGGTTAATGCAGAAGACGACGGACAAAATGCAGAAAGACATTGATAAACTTGCAGAATAAGCATGTACATTTTGGTAGGAAGAATAAGGAGGCTACATGCTCCTTGGAAAATAAGTGTCTAAATGTGGTAGAGGAACAGAGGGATCCAGGGATATCACAGATCACTAAAAGTAGCAACACATATTAATAAGGCTACAAAAAAAAGCAAGCAAATCACTTGGGGTTATTTTTAGAGGGATCAAATTGAAAAGCAGAAAAGTAACATTAAACTTGTATAGCACCTTTGTTAGGCCACACTTGGAGTACTGGGAACAGTTCTGGTCTCCATATTATAAAAATTATACAGAGTCATTGGAGAAGGTACAAATAAGATTTACTAGAATGATAACAGAATTGAAAGGTTATACCGATCAGCAAAGATTAAACAGGCTGGGGCTCTTTTCTCCAGAAAAGAGAAGACTTACGGTTGTCCTCATGGAGGTCTTCATGAAAGGGTTTGATAGGATAGACATAGAGAAGATATTTCCATTTGTGGTCAAAACCAGAACTAGGGGTCATAAATATAAGATAGCCAATAATACCTCCAAATGGCGAATCCAACGGATACTTCTTAACCCAGAGAGTGGTGAGAACATATGAACATACGAATTACGAGCAGGAGTAGGCCACTCGGCCCCTCGAGCCTGCTCCGCCATTCAATACGTTCATGGCTGAACTGATTACTCCACATTCCCACCTACCCCCGATAACCTTTCACCCCCTTGCTTATCAAGAATCTACTTCTACCTTAAAAATATTGAAAGACTGCTTCCATTGCCTTTTGAGGAAGAGAATTCCAAAGACTCACGACCCTCTGAGAAAAAGATTTATCCTCACCTCTGTCTTAAATGGGCGACCCCTTAGTTTTAAACAGTGACCCCTAGTTCTCAATTCTCCCACAAGGGGAAACATCTTTTCCACATCCACCCTGTCAAGACCCCTCAGGATCTTATCTGTTTCAATGAAGTCACCTCTTGCTCTTCTAAATTCCAGCTGATGCAAGCCTAGTCTGTCCAATCTTTCCTCGTAAGACAGCCTGCCCATTCCAGGTATTAGACTAGTAAACCTTCTCTGAACTGCCTCCAACACATTTACATCCTTCCTTAAATAAAGTGGCCAATGCTGTACACAGTACTCCAGAGAATGTGGAACTCGCTGCCACAAGGAGTAGTTGAGGCAAATAGCATAGGAGAAACTAGATAAGCACACGAGGGAGAAAGAAATAGAAGGAAATCTTGATAGAGTGAGATGAAGAGGAGTGGGAGGAGGCTTGTGTGGAGCCTAAATACTGGCATGGATTTGTTGGGCAGAATGGCCTGTTTCTGTGCTTTAAATAATTTGTAAAATAGTAATTTGTAACAGCTGTGGATGGTCAGTTGAGTACATTCAACTCAGAGATAGACAGATTTTTGGATACTAAGGGAATCAAGGAATATGGGAATTGTGTGGGGAGGTGTAGTCCCAATGGATCCATGATCTTATTGGATGGCAGAGCAGTCTTGATGGGCTGAATGGCCTACTCCTGCTTCTATTTCTTACATTCTTATGAAAAATGGGTTACTCCGCCCAGTTAATATGCCTTTACCCGCAATATTGAAAGAACATCCCATGGTGAAACACTTCCACTTCTCAGGTTGGCAGAACCTGCCTTGGTTCCATAACCATTAGCCAACAAAAATCTATCACAGTTTTTCCAATTGAAAATTTTAAAACTGAGATTGATATATTCTTGTTACACAAGGGCATTAAAGGTTACGGAACCAAGGCTGGTAAATGGAGTTTGAGATTCAGATCAGCCATGATATAAAATGAATGGTGGAGAAGAGGCTTGAGGGGCTGAAAGGTCTCCTCCTGTTCCTTATGGCCTCTGAATGATGTGTCTTTTTGAACAATAATTTGACTCAAATTAGCATTAATTTTGTGCAAAGTAACAGCAGATTAGTGAATCGGGAATTTTTTTCACTAATTAGACACTAGTGAGTATAAATTTAAAATGGTCACCAAAAGCATGAAGAGAGGGGTTAGGAGAAATTCTTTCAGTGCACAGAAGTTCTTAGAACATGAAAGGCCCATTCTGGATACGGCAGCAGAACCAAAAGCATAAAAAAATCCATTAAAGCAGGAAGCAGATAAATATTTGGGAAAAAACGGAAGTTTAAAAAGGGTATGGAGAGGAGATGAAGAGTAAGTGCATTGCTCTGCATGAGAGCCAGCACAGGAGCAATGGGCTGATGTCCTCCTCCATCTCGGCTGAAACAAAAATCTTCTAAGGACAGGAAAAGGATGTTCGTTTCATCATAATCGCCCCCATTTTCATACATCAACCAGCCTGCTCACTATATTCCCAATCACTTCTCCGCCGAATACCAAATTTAGTTAGAGTCATAGAGTTATACAGCACAGAAACAGGCCCTTCGGCCCAACGCTTCTGCGCCGACCATCAAGTACCATCCAATCTAATCCCATTTTCCCGCACTTGGCCCGTAGCCTTGTATGCTAGGGCATTTTAAGTGCTCATCTAAATACCTCTTAAATGTTGTGAGGGTTCCTGCCTCTACCACCCCTTCAGGCAGTGTGTTCCAGATTCCAACCACCCTCTGGGTGAAAAAATGTTTCCTCAACTCCCCTCTAAACCTCCTGCCCCTTAACTTAGTTGACTCCCGAACCCTATATACTGGACTTGCCTAGTAACTACTCCAAACTCTATTACCTCAATATAAAATCAATTGATCTGAGCGCCCTCATTTCTCCCAATTTTATAAAAATTAAAAATTTTTTAACAACCTGTATTTGTGTAGCCTGTGCAATGTCGTAAAACTGTCCCAAGGTGCTCCACAGGATTGTTATCAAGTGGTAAATGACACTGAGCCACATAAGGAGATATTAGTACAGTTGAGTCAGTTGCCAGCATTCGCCAGAGCTGGCGGGCAGCCATAAAGACAGGGCTAAATTGTGGCGAGTCGAAGAGACTTAGTAGTTGGCAGGAAAAAAGACAGAGGCGCAAGGGGAGAGCCAACTGTGCAACAGCCCCGACAAACAAATTTCTCTGCAGCACCTGTGGAAGAGCCTGTCACTCCAGAATTGGCCTTTATAGCCACTCCAGGCGCTGCTTCACAAACCACTGACCACCTCCAGGCGCGTATCCATTGTCTCTCGAGATAAGGAGGCCCAAAAGAAAAAAAGAAAAAAAAAGAAAGAAGTACAGGTGAGCAAAAGCTAACAAAGAGATAAGTTTTAAGGAGCATTGTAAAGGAGCAGAGAGAAGCAGAGATAGTTAGAGTGGAAATTCTGAAGCTTAGGGCCTCAGCAGCTGAAACCACGGCCACCAATGGTGGAGCGAAGGAAGTTGGGGGATGTGCAAGAGGCTGGAATTAACAATTATGAACTGATATTGCGACCCATTGCCACAGGGATCAATTTGCTTGTAGATCAATCAGTGATGTAGATCTACATCCATCAGATTATGCTGCCTAAACTCATTTCACTTCAGGACACCAACTTGTAGTCAACAGAGACAGGTTGGGGTTCTGGAGATTAGGCTGAGGGACTCACATTGGTTTCTGGTCCAGCAATGCCTCAATTTTAAAATTCTTATCCTTGTTTTCAAAACAGTCCATAGCCTCTTGCCTTCCCCATCTCTGAAATCGCCTCCTGCCCTACAAATCTCCGAGATCTCGGTGCTCCTCCAATTCTGGCCTCTTGCACGTCCCGATTTTCATCGCTCTCCCACTGGCAGCCGTGGCTTCAGCTGCCTGGGCCCTAAGCTCCGGAATTACCTCCTTAAACCTCTAGCCTTCCCTTTTCTCCTTTAATACGGTCCTAAAAATCTGCCACTTTGCCCAAGCTTTTAGCCATCTTCCCCAATATCTCCTTATGTGGCTCAGTGCCAAATTCTGATTGCTAATTGCTCCTCTGAACCACCTTGGGACATATTATGTTAAAGATGCTATATAAATGTAAGTTTATATTGGCTGGTGTTTGGGGATTGGGTGCAACAGTGTGTTATTATGATATATGCAGAAGTGTTACATCCAGATCTATAAATAAATATAAAATAGAAGCAGAAAATGCTGGAAATACTCAGCGGGTCTGGCAGCGCCTATGGAGAGAGAAACAGAGTTAGCGTTTCATGTCAATGGCCTTTCATCAGAACTAAGTATAAGATAGTCACTAATAAATCCAATCGAGAATTCAGGAGAAACTTCTTTACCTGGAGAGTGGTTAGAATGTGGATCTCACTACCACAGGTAGTGGTTGAGATGAATAGCACAGATGCATTTAAGGGGAAACTAGATAAACACGCAAGACGGAAAGGAATAGAGAGATATGGTGGTGGGTTAGCTGAAGATGAGTTGGTGGAGACCTGTGTGGAGTATGCATGGATCTGTAACACTGAATGGCCTGTTTCTGTACCACTTATATAATTTCATCTCACTTTTCTATGTTGGATTCAAACTCTTGGATGAAATGGTTGAAAAAGAAATGCATTGACCCACTGTGCCCCTTCACTGCCTCATTCAGTGCACATGGTTCTGACTCACATCAGTCCCCGTTTCTCTCCAGTCCCAGGTGCGACTTCCTCCTGGCCACACCTTGCAGTCCTTATAAGCAGTGGCACAGTCTTGGACCTTCATGCGACCCCAAGAGATTGAAGCTATTTGTGGAGATGACATAGTGGCAAAGGGGCAATCAGTGCCGCCTAGAAACCTGGAAAGGATCAACCACCAGATTTTAAAAAAGGTACACAGTGAAAAAACACAAAAGTGCAATTTCATTACACAAAGCAATGTACACGAACAGTTCATATACTCTGCAGTGCTGAAGTAATTCTACTGTGATGCATAGGAACAGGAGTAGTCCATTTAGCCCCTCAAGCCTGTTTTGCCATTCAATGAGGTCATAGCGGATATCTGACCCAACTTCACATACCCGCCTTTGTCCTATATCCCTTCATACCATTGATTAACAAAAACCTATCATAGTTTTAAAATTAACAATTGACCTAGCATCAATTGCTGCTTGCAGAAGCAAGTTCCAAACTTCCACCAGTTTGCGTGAAGAAGTATTTTCTAATTTGATTCCAGAACGATCTGGCTCCATTTTATTGGCTATGTTCTCTCATTCTAGACCTTCCCAACCAGCATAAATAGTTGCTCTTCATTTATGCTAACAATTCCCTTCAACATCTTGAACATTTCGACACAACACTTTTATCAGTAAGTTTATACACTGGCCTTTATTTGACTTGCTTCCTCACCTGGAAAACAAAGAAAGGCTTGCATTTGTATCGTACCTTTCACGACCACTGGATGTCTCAAAGTGCTTCACAGCCAATGAAGTACTTTTGATGTGTATTCACTGTTATAATGTAGGAAACACGCAGCCAATTTGCACATAGCAAGCTCCCACAAACAGCAATGTGAACAATGATCAGATAAACTGTTTAGAAATGACTGAGGGATAAATATTGGTCAGAAAACCAGGGAAACTCTCCGGCTCTTCTTTGAAATAGCACCATAGGATCTTTTACGTCCACCTGAGAGGGAAAACAGTTTTACATCTCATCCGAAAGAAGGCACCTCCAATAGTGCAGCACTCCCTCAGTACTGCACTGGAGCGTCAGTCTCGATTTTTGTGCTCAAGTTCTAGAGTGGGATATGACTTTCTGACTCAGTTGGCTACCAACTGAGCCACGGCTGACACACTGAAGGCACTTACACTTACATGTCCCAGACAACCCTCCCTCTCTTCACCCAAGTAACCATTCTTGGTTAATGAGCCCATATAACATGATAGTGAAAGACATCAAAGCCAAGCCCAATACTCTCCTCACCTAATGTGCACATGCACAAGGGCTTGCTGCAATTGTATAGGTCAGCCACCTTTTTTACCTGCGGAGCTTTTTAAAAAAAAAAAATTGCTGAAAATAAAAACTATTAGGGGCTACAAGATGAAATGTTGACATTTCTAAACCAAATACTTGTCAAATTGCCAAGTGTCTCTGGTAGAATGCATCATTTGCATTTATAATAAATAATTATAATAAAATACATGCATTGAATTTATGTACCAATACAGAAAAAAAATTGCAATTAAATAGACCCAACTCTGAATTATTGCTTTTTTGACATTTTAAATTTAATTTGGTCAGTAAAATCAGCTTTAAAACAAACCATAACTTTAGATGTACAGGATTATAGCAACTTTTTCAGCTATTGATTCTTGTGATAAAAAAGAAATTCTAATCATACAGTCACATTAATTTATCATCTCAGCTATATTAGAAACAATAACGATTGCAGCCTTAAACCTGTTCCTCGAACCAAAGGCATTATCTATAACTATGATGTAGCTATACCACTCAAACAGGTTTACTTAGAGTACAATGATGTTTTTAATTAAAATAATCATTTGAAACTGCAAAGTGCAGCATAATTATTAGCTTTTTATTCCCACAATAAAATTGCAACTCTCATTTTTCTTAATTTTTTTTTAAGGCTTTTTTCATGTTCATGTGATCGAACTGGAAAAGGATGGGAGCCACAAATGAGATGTTAAAGCATGCAGCTGTGGAGCTGCAGGTTACAGACCCCTGCCATAAGGGCTCTGATTAGACCACACTTGGAATACGGTGTAGTTTTGGTCTCCATACCCAATAAAGGATATACTTCGAGAGGGTGCAACCTAGGTTCGTAAATTGATTCCTAGGATTAGAGAGCTGTCCTATAAGCAGAGATTGAGTAGAATGGGCCTATATTCTGTGGAGATTAGCAGAATGAGAGGTGATCTCACTGAAACATGTAAGATTCTGAGAGGGCTTGACAGGGTAAATGTTGACAGGGTGTTTCCCCTGGCTGGAGAGTGTAGGGCACAAACTGAGGATAAGGAAACAGCCATTTATGTCTGAGATGAGAAGTTTCTTCACTCAAAGGGATGTGAACCTTTGGAATTCCCTGACTTTTTCCTCCATCTAAAATCATCAGGTTTTTAAAACCCAAACTTGGCAACATCTCATCTACAATTTAACTTGGCTTCTCCGTTATTCTTCTCAGTGTCTTGTACGAGGGACATTGTCTCCCTACCTTGGTGTCTCAATTTAAAAGTAAAAATCAAGTTATATTTTCATGTCATAATTCGTCAATACATTAACAAAGCTCACTGTCACCATTTTTGAACTTCAGGCAATGGAAAACTAGAAAGCAGTGGTGTTTCCCAGTAATCCATTTGAGATTAAATTCTAGCAAACTTTCTATAACTCCAGGGCAATCTTGTAAAGGGATCGTCATACACCAGCTGAATGCAGTGTCCTGACCATCAATACATTGGATAAGGGTGGGGATCGTCACATTGGCTTCATGGTGTAATTCTTTTTAATTTTTAACCATACTCTTTCTTACACTATCTAGAACATTGTCACTCTACCCCTCCCCCCTCATTTTAAAAAAATTCTTGAGCTCTTGGCTCTATGTGCCCCATTTAGAGGGGTTGAATATTTCCAACACCGGTCCTAGTAGCATAGACTCCTGGACCTCCCAAGCTCCATATAAGATGTCGTAGACAGTCTCTGTGACTTGATTGAAATCAAGACTCTTTATACAGATTCCTCTTTAATGCATCCCAGCCCAGAGCCTCAGAAGTGTGGTACCCCTATCATTATCTTCACTCTTCCTACAAATTGACAGTTTACAAGACCCAAGATAGGCTTCAGCTGCTCACTACTTTTTGGTTTACCTCCTCGTCTCTCCTGATATGGTAACAGCCTTGCCAACAACTACTGAAGAAGCCTTTTCCATTACAACAGCAAGGCAGAGTTGAGTTTTTTTATTAATGAAAAGGGAGGTGTGATCATAATGAAAATTACATTTCATTCAGCAAATGTGCACTGCTTAGCCTACAGTCTCATGCTCTACAATGCCATTCAAATACTTTCACGCCATTGTCTTGCGATCCTGCTTCCTACATTATAATGCTCCTTTGAATAACATATGACCAGCATTCACCTTCATTTAGTTAAATCAATCCCAATATTAAGCTAAAATAAAAACAGAAAATGCTGGAAATACTCAGGAGGTCTGGCAGCATCTGTGGAGAGAGAAACAGAGTGAACATTTCAGGTCGATGACCTTTCATCAGAACTGGGAAAAGATAGAAATGTAATATGTTTTAAACAAGTGAAACGGGTGGAGGGTGGGAAAAAGAACAAAAGGGAAGTTCTGCAACAGGGTGGAAGACAGGAGAGATTAAATGACAAAATAGTTGATGGTGCAAGGCCAAGGGGAGTGGTAATGGGACAAGTAAAGCAACAAAAAAAAAGTATCTAGAGGAGAAGTGAATGGCAGAATGATGAACAGCTGCCGTCTAAAAGCAAAAGCAAGAGAAAAACGAGAGTGAAACCAAACCCTGCAAAGATAAAGCACTGAGGGAGTGCTGCACTGTTGGAGTTGCCATATTTTGGATGACATGCTAAACTAAGGGCCTGTCTATCCTCTCAGGTGGATAGAAAAGATCCCACACCACTATTCGAAGAGGAGCAGGGGAATTCTCCCTGTTGTCCTGGGCAACATTTATCCCTCAACCAATCACTATCACAAGAACAGACTATTTGGTCATTTATCACATTGCTGTTTGTGGAATCTTGCTGACTGCAATGGGCTGCCACGATTCCTACATTACAAGTGACTATGCTTCAAAAGTATTTTATTGGCTGCAACCCTATTTGGAATGTCCTGAGGTTATGAAAGGTGCTATATAAATGCAAGTTCTTTCTTTCTTTCACTGGAGTTTGTTGAAATGATGTCCAGTGGCGACAGTTCCAAGGAATGACAATGTAGTGTCAAACTACAAACGGTCCTTCCAACATCTTAAACGAGTTTTATGTATTTTCAGATATAAAAGCAGCTAAAATTTAGCAGAGATTTATTTACCTGTTCAGAATCTGAGTTGTCTGCTTTTCTCAAATCCTGCAGCACACAAAGAAGAGTTTTGTATTTTGTAAATTGGTAGACACAGTCCTCATTTCTAAACGCCAGTTCTGGAATGATCTTTCTATTTGAAGATCATGAAACCTAACTCGGTTGTGGCTGGGTTTCAGCTATGTCTGCCAGTTGGCTATAACTGGAATACAATTCACTGTTAAAGAGACACTTCGCTATTTTCAAAATCACTTATTTATCTTATAAACTTCTTAATTCCATTGCATCAGAATTGAATTTAAATGAGTCGTGAAGTCTTGAGCGGAGAGGGGAAGATATTTTCTCCCCTTCATCCAGCCCCCATCTCTTCCCCATTTATTTGAAAGTTGTTTGCATATCTACAGAAACCTAAACCCCTCCAGTGCCTCTTCCAAGTTGCTCTCTTGTGACGGTGAAGCTCAGTCGAGTCCAATGCCATGCTCACTCAATATTCACATCAGTGCAAATTTTTAGCTGAAGTCAATGCAATCAGGAGGATGGTAATGTCAGCTGTGGCTCAGTGGGTATCATTCTTGCCTCAGAGTCAGAAGATTGTGTATTTGAGTCCAACTCCAGAGACTTGATCACAGAATCCAGGCTGACTCCAGCACCAATACTGAAGGAGTGCTGTACTGTTGGAAATATCGTCTTTCAGATGGGCTGTTAAATCCAGGTCCCACCTTCCTTCTCCGGTAAGAGATTGCAGGGCACTATTTCGAAGAAGAATGGGGGGAGGGGGTTCTCCCTGGTGTCCTGGAATATTTAATCCGTCAACCAACATCACTAAAAAGATTATCTGGTCATTATGACATTGCTGTCTGTGGGAGCTGGCTGTGTGCAAATTGGCTGCCTCATTTTCTACATTATAACAGGGATGACACTTTGAAACTATTTCATTGTCTGTAAAGTGCTTTGGCAGATCTTGAAGTCATGAAAAGAGGTACAGAAATGAAAGTTTCTTTTTATTTTACAGGGTGAGTTTTTTCCACCTTCCCTAGTACAGTTCTGCTGCGTCCAACTATAACAGCCTAAACAGACAACTGACTGACCTAGCTCAGAAATGCACTATGAAAATTACATGCTAATCTACACACTACTAGAAATGGCGAGTGGCCACAGCAGTGTGCAGGTACTGCAATGTTAAAAGACCCAATTAACATAGGCCCAACTAATGTTACGTGACAGGCCCAATAAAATCACTCTCAACTTCCTATCTCTCTTCGTTCCCATCCCCCACCCCCCACCATTGCATTTGATAGATTTTGCATTCAGTAGTCCAATCGAGGTCCCAGATTTATCTGTGTCTCCCTTACGGCATGTAGCATAGCGAAACATGAAGCTCGGTATCAGCTGATAACATAGCTAACCTTGAAACAATGTGGAGGAGGGTGGAGAAAACCGGCTGAGTTAGGTCTATGTTACTATAACTGATTCAAGTATTTTTTTTTTTTTTAATTCTTGTATTCTGAGGAGAAAAGAGAATATTAAACTATCACAAGTCAGTTTATTTAGCGTAGATCCTAATACAATGCCTAATCTATACTAAGATAGCCAATCTTAGCTGTGGTGACAACAGCAACATTCACAATTGGCCTTAATACCCCAGTGCAAGGGAACAGTAAATAGACCAGAACTCCCATTCTTGTCAGCTGTGGCTCAGTGGATAGCACTCCCGCCTTAAGTCAGAAGGTGATGGGTTCAAGATCCACTCAAGACTGGAGCACAAAATCTAGTTTAATACTCCAGCACAGTACTGAAGGAGTGCTACACTGGCCCTGTCAGGCCTCTCAGAAGAAATATTTCAGAGAAGACCAGGGAGTTCTTCATGTTGACATGTATCATATCTATCCCTCAACCAACATCACCAAAACAGGTAATCTGGCCATCATCAAATTGCTGTTTGCAGATTGGCTGCTGTATTTGCTACATTATAACAGTGACTAAACTTCAAAAGTACTTCATTGGCTGCAAAGCACTTTGGGATGTCCTGAGGTTATGAAAGATGCTGTATAAATGCAAGGCTTTCTTCTTCTAAACAAATCAAATACTTTAATTCATGCCGCAATATGTTTCTCTCCCTTTTATTCATATCTGGGTAACTATTTAGTTTCAGTTCTGACAAAAACTTACTTCTCTTCCCATCCCTCACTATCACGTGGATTCTCCCACAACCTATTCTTGAATCCCACCTCTTCTTGGTCTACATTCAATTGCTTGGCGACATCATCCAAAGACATGGGGTCAGTTTCAACGTTCGTGCTAATGTCAACCAGCTTTACCTCTCCACCACTCTCAAGTCCCTAGTTTCCTCAATATCCAACCCAGTCTTGGATTGAGCCACAATTTCCTCCAGTAGACAGTGGGAAGACTGTTCTTCCCCACCATAAACCCTGCTCCTTTGCCCAATTCCATCATACGAACATACGAATTAGGAGCAGAAGTAGGCCGTTCGGCCCCTCTAACCTGCTCTGCCATTCAATAAGATCATGGCTGATCTGTTTGTGTCTCGAATTCCACACTCCCATCTACCCCCGATAACCCTTGATTCCCTTGCCTAACAAGAATCTATCTACCTCTAACTTAAAAATATTCAACGACCCCGCCTCCACCACCTTCGAGGCAGAGAGTTCCAGTGCCTCGCCCTCCCCATCTCTGTAACCCCCTCCAACCCCACAACCCTTCCCAGGACAGGTACAGCACAGGGTTAGATACAGAGTAAAGCTCCCTCACACTGTCCCCATCAAACACTCCCCAGGACAGGTACTGTACGGGGTTAGATACAGAGTAAAGCTCCCTCACACTGTCCCCATCAAACACTCCCAGGGCAGGTACTGTACGGGGTTAGATACAGAGTAAAGCTCCCTCACACTGTCCCCATCAAACACTCCCAGGACAGGGACAGCACGGGGTTAGATACAGAGTAAAGCTCCCACAACCCTTCAAGAGCTTTGTGCTCCTCCAATTCTGGCCTCTTATACATCCCTGATTTTAATTACTCCACCACTGGGGGCTATGCTTTCAGCTATCTACGGCCTATACTTGAATTTCCACCCTAAATCTAACTGCCTCCCTTTTTTTCCCCATTCTTTCATGGGATATGGGTGTCGCTGGCTAGGCCAGCATTTATTACCCATCCCTAATTGCCCTTGAGAAGGTGGTGGTGAGCTGCCTTCTTGAACCGCCGCAGTCCTTGTGCAGTAGGTACACCCACAGTGCTGTTAGGAAGGGAGTTCCAGAATTTTGACCCAGCAACAGTGAAGGAACGGCAATATAGTTCCCAGTCAGGGTGGTGTGTGGCTTGAAGGGAAACTTGCACACACTTAAAATCATTCTTAACAGCCACCTTTAACAAAGCTTTTCAGTTGCCTCATCTAATTTCTCTTTTGACTCAACATCTACTTTTGACTGACTCTGCTTTTACGAAACACCTTGGGAACCATGTTTCTATATTAAAAATGCTATAGAAATACAAGTCATCATGTCTTAGGATTTTTTGACCATTTTTCTACAGTAAGTGTATTTACAGAAGTACAAAAGACCAAGACGCCGTGTGATGAAAATGCTAATGATTTAGTTTTTAAAGTTGTTTTCCCAAAGACCGCAAACAGAATCAAATTAATTAATCTGTCCCAGTGTCCACCTCTCCACCCAATCACATTCCTTTCCTTTTGATCTCCCCACACCGCCCCCCACAATCCCAGCCACCTTCGTGCCATAGCACTTGCTTAAAACCTGTTACATTGCTAACTGTTTCTAGTTCTGATAAAAGGTCATCAGTTTGAAGCTTTAACTCAGGTTCTCTCACTACAGATGATGCCTGATCTGCTGAATATTTCCAGAATTTTCTGTTTTTATTTCAGATTTCCAGCATATGCAATATTTTGATTTTGTATTGATAAACCTGCGCACTAGGTCAAATGGCAAGCTCTACAATCTGTGAAGGTTGAAAGTGAAGACAAAAACATAATGCGTCCTGATCAGAGAACTCCTCTACGCTAGTCGCTAACACGGAAACTGAGCTACAAAGACTCATGGATTGTTTCTCCCATGCCTGTAACCTGTTCTGTGGTTCCTTGACTATAAGCGTCAAGAAAACCGTGGTCATGGGACAAGGTGTTGCATCTCCGCCCCTCATCACACTAAATAACACCCCATTGGAAGTGGTTACCAAATTCTGCAACCTTGGGTTCACGGTGACAGACAACCCGTCCCTTGATGCCAAGCTCGACACATGCACAGGGAAAGCAGCTACCACCTTTGGCCGACTTGCAAAACGCACATGGGATAACATAAAGAAATGATGCTTTGATTTGAATTAATTATGGCTGAACGCAACTGTTGTTCTGTACGTTTAGTTGTGGTCCATGAAATAAAACTGCTTAATGATGCATATCTGGTCTCCTCTCAATAAATGATTTCTCAGCCTGCCTTCAAATGTTAATGAAAAAGCAGGCAAGGCCATGCATGAATGGCACAATATCCAGTTCATGTGTCAAATGGAAAATGTACTGTTACATACCCTGGGCTAACCACCATAGAAATTGATACTGGACAACTAGTCATTACAGTGTATGCAAGAAAAGGGTTTTGCTTACATGGGCAGATGAACCTGATCCACTGCAGCCCAACATTTCTAACAAGTGGCAATGATTGTAAAAGTTACCCAGGGAGGGCTGTAGTGGGAAATATTGTTCCTTTCACAACACACAACCTCTAGTGATACCATCTGTCTGGAAACATTCCAAATCAGACGTGGCTTAGTGGCTAACACTCTTGCCTTCAAGTCAAAAGGTTGTGGGTTCCACTCCAAGGCTTGTGCACAAAAATCAAAGCTGACACTCCAGTGCAGTATTGAGGGAGCACTGCACTGTTGTGGGTGCCATCTTTCAGATGAGATGTTAAACCGAGGCCATGTCTGCGGACATAGAAGATCCCACAATGCTATTTCAAATTTGCTTAACTTTTAACAGGAAGTCTCAAGTGTATGCACAGTATGATATGTGTTTGATATGTGTTTCATTTGAAATATCTTTAAAAACTAGTTTATAATTAGTTTGTTGGTGATGAAATGGTCAAAAACAAGAGATTAGGCTAGTTTTGATTCTATAATCCATGCATGGTTACCACGCATAATAGACATGGATGGATGTTGGGGAAACAGCAAAGGAGTTGGCTCTGGTGCCCAGTCCAAGATTTACCCCTCAGCCAACATCACAACAGATGATCTGGTCATTATCCCATTGCTGCTTGTGGGAGCTTGAAGTGTGCAAATTGGCTGTGCATTTCCTACATTACAACAGTGACTAGACTTCAAAAGTTCGTTGGGGTGTCCTGTGGTCATGAAAGGTGCTATATAAATGCAAGTCTTTCTTTTTCAAATGTATGTAGACCACACACTATTTTTAGATCACTCTCTTGTAAATGGGGAGACATGAAATTATTCAGTGTTTTCAATAAATTATCTCCAAGCAGCAAAAAATAATCAAAGCACAAAACTCAAGTTCTAACCCAACCCCACCCCATGGCCTACAGCTCAAACAGGTAGGCCTCATCCTTGTCAAATCTGTTCACTTGCTAATTACACTCATCCTTTTATCCAGTTTGCTAAAATAAAATATAATACACAAAATAAAAGTAAAGTACTGCAGATGCTGGAAATTTGATATAATATTATACTGTTGGTTTCTTTAAGTTTCATTCTCCCACCCCAAAAGAAAGAAAATAAACATTTAAGTAACTTTTTTGGCTAACTTTAACCATTATTACGCCCTCAACTGTTGCTAACCAACGGTTGCCTAGGCAACGGCCGCTCTTGCTCACTCAGATCGATTCCTTTGCTTCTGCCTGGCTTACAGCGTGATGCAGGACGGGATACTGGCAGATTCTTCCTGCCCGCCTCACCGCTCCATTCCCCCATTTGTTTACTTCGAGTGAGGGGAGCGTTGCACGTTGGGATAGCGGAGGAGCTGGCCGAGTCCTCCGACACTAAGATGGCGGCGGTCGCCTCTAAGCCCAATTTCGCCGTTGTCTGTTCTTTCCTGGAGCGCTATGGCGCCTCGCTGGAACTGCCCGATTTTACCTTCCCCGAGCTGGAAGAAGCGCTGGAAAACAAAAAATCCGGTAAGGAAAAAAAATCCTATGGAAAAATATCGTATCGGATGGTTACTGTGAGGTAAAATGTTGTTAATAAAGCACAGTCGGAATTCTCCAGCATCCCCCATGTCTATTATGCGTGGTAACCATGCATGGATATAGAATCAAAACTAGCCTAATCTATCGTTTTTGACCATTTCATCGCCAACAAAATAATTATAAACTACTTTTTAAAGATATTTCAAATGAAACGAAAATCAACAATCAATCACCAAATATCAAACACCTTTTAATACCGCGCATGCGCATGCATCACTTGAGACTTCCTGTTAAAAGTAACGAGAGAAAAAAAATTCTCAGCTTTAGTTTCTCCACCGTTTCGAAGCCTTATTCTTGCTCACCTTGTTTTTAATTCCTCTTCCCTCCCCCCCCCCCCATTTCTGTTTTCTAGATTTTTTTCTTTTCCAGCATTTATTCCTTGTTTCTTTTATTGTTTACCCTTATTTGAAAAATGCATTTCCACATTGGTGATTTTGTTTTTCTTGTGTAAGCTGGTATAACTTTTTAAAATACACAAGCATCCCAGTTGTGGCCTAACCAATAATTTATACAGTTACTCTTATATTCTATACCTTGGCTAATAAAGGAAAGGATTCCTTTTGCCACCTTATCGACCGGTCCTGCTACCTTCAGGGATCTGTGGACGCTCACTCCAATGTCGCTCACTTCCTCTACACTTCTCAGTATTTTCCCATTAATCGTGTATTCCTTTGCCTTGTTTGACCTCCTCAAATGCATCACCTCACACTTCTCCAGGTTGAATTCCATTTGCCATTTTTCTGCCCATCTGACCAGACCATCAATATCTTCCTGCAGCATTTAGCTATCCTCCTCGCTATTTATCACATGGCCAATCTTTGTGTCGTCTGCAAACTTATTGATCATGCCCCCCTACATTTACGCCCAAATCGTTAATATATACCACAAAAAGCATGGGACCCAGTACTGAGCCCTGCGGAATCTTGCTGGAAACAGCCCTCCAGTTGCAAAAACATCCATCAACAATTATCCTTTGTTTCCTGCCACAGAGCCAATTTTGTATCCACCTTGCTGTATTTGCATGGATCCCATGGGATTTTATTTTTTTAACCAGTCTGCCATGTGGGAGCTTGTCAAAAGCCTTGCGAAATCCATATAGACCACATCAACTGCACTACCCTCATCTATCTTCCTTGTTACTACTTCAAAAAATTCGATCAACTTGGTCAGACAAGATCTTCCCTTAACAAATTCATGCTGACTATCCTTGATTAATGTGTGCCTTTCTAATTGACAGTTTATCTTGTCTCTCAGAATAGATTCCAATAACTTGTCCACTACTGAGGTTAGACTGACTGCCCTGTAATTATTCGGTCTATCCTTCGCTCCCTTTTTTAAACAACGTTAGCTGTCTTCCGGCACCGCACCTGCATCCAGTGAGGACTGGAAATGATGGTCAGACCTTACGCTATTTCCTCTCTCGATTCTTTTAACAGCCTGGGGTATATTTCATCTGGCCCTGGTGATTTATCAACTTTCAAGGATGCTAATCCCATTAATACATCCTCTCTCCCTATGTTGATCACATCCAATACTTCACACCCCTCTTCCTTAACTACAATATCTGCATCGTCCCCCTCTTTTGTGAAGACAGATGCAAAGTATTCATTCAGAACAATTCCAACATCTTCTGCCCCTACACATAGGTTACCTTTTTGGTCTTTTATGGGCCCTCCTTAGTTATCCTTTTACTTTCAATGTATTGATAAAACATCTTTGGGTTCACCTTGATGTTGCTTGCCAATATTCTTTCATGCCCTCTCTTTGCTTTCGTAATTTTCTTTTTGATTTCACCCTGTAAGTATGCAACTGGTAAGCAAAATACTTACTCCTACTTTCTGTTTTGAGAAGTGCTATTCATAATAGACAAGATCTTCTGGTTTAATCATAGCAGCATTGAAATATCCACAGCTTTACTGCAGTTGCCAAAAACAGAAAATGCTGGAAATAGTCAGCAGGTCAGGCAAGATCTGTGGAGAGAGAAACTGAGTTAACGTTGTGGTGGATGACTTTTCGTCAGAGTAATTCAGTCTGTATCTGTAAAGAGAAGATAGATTCTGATTCTGTTTTCTGGTTGCAGATGCTGACTGACTTGCTGGGTATTTGCAGCATTTCTGTTACTATTAACAAGTGATGCACACGTGGTATTAGGTATTTGAAATTTGGCAATTGGTTGGTTTTCCTTTCATTTAAAAATACTGTTCTAACAATTGTTTTTTTTATTCGTTCATGGGATGAAGGCGTTGCTGGCTAAACCTGCATTTATTGCCCATCCCTAATTGCCCTTGAGAAGGTGGTGGTGAGCTGCCTTCTTGAACGGCTGCAGTCCTTGGGGTGTAAGCACACCCACAGTGCTGTTAGGAAGGAAGTTCCAGGATTCTGACCCAGTGACAGTGAAGTAACGGCGATATAGTTCCAAGTCAGGATGGTGTGCGACTTGGAGGTGAAATTGCAGCTGGTGATGTTCCCACGTGTCTGCTACCTTTGTTCTATGTGGGTAGAGTTTGTGGTTTTGGAAGGTGCTGTCGAAGGAGCCTTGGTGAGTTGTTGCAGTGCATCTTGTATTTGGTACACATTGCTGCCATTGTGCATCGGTGGAGAGAGTGAATGTTTGTGGATGGTGTGCCAGTCAAGCAGGCTTTGTCCTGGATGGTGTCAAGCTTTTTGAGTATTGCTGGAGCTGCACCCATCCATGCAAGTGGAGAATATTCCATCACACCTAATTTGTGCCTTGTAGATGGTTGTCAGGCATTGGGGAGACAGGAGGAGAGTTACTTGCCGCTGAGTTCCCAGCCTCTGACCTGCTTTTGTAGCTACAGCATTTATGTGGCTGGTCCAGTTCAGTTTCTGGTCAATGGTGACCCCCAGGATGTTGATAGTGGGGGATTCAGCAGTGGTAATGCCATTGAATGTCAAGGGGAGACGGTTATATTCTCTCTCGTTTGCGTTGGTCATTGTCTGGCACTTGTGTAGCATGAATGTTACTTGCCACTTAGCAGCCCAAGCCTGGATATTGTCCAAGTCTTGTTGCATATGGACATGGGCTGCTTCAGTATCTGAGGAGTCGTGAATGGTGCTGAACATTGTTCAGTAGTCAGCGAACATCCCCACTTCTGACCTTATGATGGAGGGAAGGTCATTGATGAAGCAGCTAATGATGGTTGGACCCAGGACACTACCCTGAGGAACTCTTGCAGTGATGTCCTGGGGCTGAGATGATTGCCCTTAAACAACCACAACCATCTTCCTTTATGCTAGGTACAATCGAACCAGCGGAGAGTTTTCTCCCGATTCCCATCCAGTTTTGCCAGGGCTCTTTGATGTCATACTCGGTCAAATGCTGCCTTGATGTTAAGGGAGGTAGAGGAGCAGATATGTAGACAGATTTTGGAAAGATATAAGGGTAACAGGGTTGTGGTGGTGGGTGATTTTAACTTACCCTATATTGACTGGGACTCACTTAGTGCTAGGGGCTTGGATGGGGCAGAATTTGTGAGGAGCATCCAGGAGGGCTTCTTGAAACAGTATGTAGATAGTCCAACTGGGGATGGGGCCATTCTGGACCTGGTATTGGGGAATGAGCCCGGCCAGGTAGTCGAAGTTTCAGTGGGGGATCATTTCGGGAACAGTGACCATAATTCCATAAGTTTTAAGGTACTTGTGGATAAGGATAAGAGTAGTCCTCGGGTGAAGGTACTAAATTGGGGGAAGGCTAATTATAACAATATTAGGCAGGAACTGAAGAATTTAGATTGGGGGCGGCTGTTTGAGGGTAAATCAACATCTGACATGTGGGAGTCTTTCAAACGTCAGTTGATTAGAATCCAGGACCAGCATGTTCCTGGGAGGAAGAAGGACAAGTTTGGCAAGTTTCGGGAAGCTTGGATAACGCGGGATATTGTGAGCCTAGTCAAAAAGGAAAAGGAAGCATTTGTAAGGGCTGGAAGGCTAGGAACAGACGAAGCACTTGAGGAATATAAAGACCGTAGGAAGGAACTTAAGCAAGGAGTTAGGAGGGCTAAAAGGGGTCATGAAAAGTCATTGGCAAACAGGATTAAGGAAAATCCCAAGGCTTTTTATACGTATATAAAGAGCAAGAGGGTAACCAGGGAAAGGGTTGGCCCACTCAAGGACAGAGATGGGAATCTATGTGTGGAGCCAGAGGAAATAGGCGAGGTGCTAAATGAGTACTTTGCATCAGTATTCACCGAAGAGAAGGACTTGGTGGATGATGAGCCGAGGGAAGGTAGTGCAGATAGTCTCAGTCATCTCATTATCAAAAAGGAGGAGGTGTTGGGTGTCTTGCAAAACATTGGTAGATAAGTCCCCAGGGCCTGATGGGATCTACCCTAGAATACTGAGGGAGGCAAGGGAAGAAATTGCTGGGGCCTTGACAGAAATCTTTGCATCCTCATTGGCCACAGGTGAGGTCCCAGAGCCTTACGTCAGTGGTAGGGAAACTATTAGAGAGGATTCTTCGGGACAGGATTTACTCCCATTTGGAAACAAACAAAGCGAGAGACAGCATGGTTTTGTGAAGGGGAGGTCGTGTCTTACTAATTTGATTGAGTTTTTTGAGGAAGTGACGAAGATGATTGATGAAGGAAGGGCAGTGGATGTTATCTATATGGACATCAGTTAAGCCTTTGACAAGGTCCCTCATTACAGACTGGTACAAAAGGTGAAGTCAGACGGGATCAGAGGTGAGCTGGCAAGATGGATACAGAACTGGCTCAGTCATAGAAGACAGAGGGTATCAGTGGAAGGGTGTTTTTCTGAATGGAGGGATGTGACGAGTGGTGTTCCGCAAGGATCAGTGCTGGGACCTTTGCTGTTTGTAGTATATATAAATGATTTGGAGGAAAATGTAGCTGGTCTGATTAGTAAGTTTGTGGACGACACAAAGGTTGGTGGAGTTGCGGACAGTGATGAGGATTGTCAGGATACAGCAGGATATAGATCGGTTGGAGACTTGGGCGGAGAAATGGCAGCTGGAGTTTAATCCGGACAAATGTGAGGTAATGCATTTTGGAAGCTCTAATGCAGGTGGGAGGTATACAGTAAATGGCAGAACCCTTCGGAGTATTGACAGGCAGAGAGATCTGGGCGTACAGGTCCACAGGTCACAAAGCAGCAACGCAGGTGGATAAGTTAGTCAAAAAGGCATACGGTATGCTTGCCTTCATCGGTCGGGGCATAGAGTATAAAAATTGGCAAGTCATGTTGCAGCTGTACAGAACCTTAGTTAGGCCACACTTAGAATATTGCCTGCAATTCTGGTCGCCACACTACCAGAAGGACGTGGAGGCTTTGGAGAGGGTACAGAAGAGGTTTACCAGGATGTTGCCTGGTCTGGAGGGCATTAGTTATGAGGAGAGGTTGGAAAAACTCGGATTGTTTCCACTGGAACGACGGAGGTGGAGGGGCGACATGATAGAGGTTTACAAAGTTATGAGCGGCATGGACAGAGTGGATAGTCAGAAGCTTTTTCCCAGGGTGGAAGAGTCAGTTACTAGGGGACATAGGTTTAAGGTGCGAGGGGCAAAGTTTAGAGGGGATGTGCGAGGCAAGTTCTTTACACAGAGGGTGGTGAGTGCCTGGAACTTGCTGCCGGGGGAGGTGGTGGAAGCAGGTACCATAGAGACGTTTAAGAGGCATCTTGACAAATACATGAATAGGAAGGGAATAGAGGGATATGCGCCCCGGAAGTGCAGAAGGTTTTAGTTTAGGCAGGCATCAAGATCGACGCAGGCTTGGAGGGCCGAATGGCCTGTTCCTGTGCTGTACTGTTCTTTGTTCTTCTTGTTCTTGTCCCTCTCACCTCACCTCTGGAATTCAGCTCTTTTGTCCATGGCTGCAATGAGGTCAGGAGTTGAGTGGTCTTGATGGTACCCAAACTGAGTGTTAGTGAGCAGATTATTGCTAAGCAAGTGCCGCTTGATAGCAATTGTTGACGGCCCCTTCCATCACTCTGACGTTTGGGAGTAGATTGATCGGGTAGTAATTGACTGGGTTGGATTTGTCCTGCTTTTTGTGTACAGGACATACCAGGGCAACTTTCCACATTGCCCGGTAGATGCCAGTGTTGTAGCTGTACTGGAACAGCTTAGTAGGGGCACGCGGTTAGTTCTGGAGCACAAGTCTTCAGTACTATTGCCGGAATGGTCTCACGGCCCATAGCCTTTGCAGTATCCAGTGCCTTCAGTCGTTTCTTTATATCACGTAGTTTGAATCGGATTGAGTGAAGACTGGCATCTGTGATGCTGGGGACCTCGGGAGGAGGCTGAGATGTATCATCAACTCGGCATTTATGGCTGAAAATGGATACAAATGCCTCAGCCTTACCTTTTGCACTGATGTGCTGGGCTCTTCCATCATTGAGGATGGGGATATTTGTGGAGCCTCCTCCTCCTGTCATTTGTTTAATTGTCCACCAGCATTCGCAACTGGATGGATATTGCAGGACTGCAGAGCTTGCATCTGATCCCGTGGATGTGGGATCACTTAGCCCTGTCTATTGCAAGCTGCTTCCGCTGTTTGGCATGCAAGTAGTCCTATGTTGTGGCTTCACTAGGTTAACACCTCAGTTTTAGGTCTGCCTGGTGCTGCTCCTGACATGCCCTCCTACACGCTTTATGGAAGCAGTGTGTTGGTCCCCCGGCTTGATGGATGCCCAGTTTTGAGTTGTAAGATCTGTTCGAAATCTATCCCATTTAGCACGGTAGTTTTTTTTATTCATTCAGGGGATGTGGGCGTCGTTGGCTATGCCAGCATTTATTGCCCATCTCTAATTTCCTTGGGAAGGTAGTGCCTCACAACACAATGGTGGGTACCCACAATGTGAAGATGGGTCGTTGTCTGGGACAATGTCACTCCTACCAGTACTGTCATGGACAGATGCATTTGTGACCGGCAGATTGGTGAGGATGAGGTCATGTAGGTTTTTCCCTCTTGTTGGTTCCCTCACCACCTGGCGGGGGTGGTAGATGGTAGTCAGCAGGAGGTTTCCTTGCCCATGTCTGACCTGATGCCATGAGACTTCATGGGGTCTGGAGTCAATGTTGAGGACTCCCAGGGCAACTCCTTCCTGACTGTATACCACTGTGCTGCCACCTCTGGTGGGTCTGTCCTACTGGTGGGACAGGACATGCCCAGGGATGGTGATGGTGGTGTCTGGGATATTGTCTGCAAGGTATGATTCCGTGAGTATGACTGTCAGTCTGTTGCTTGGCTAGCCTGTAGGACAGCTGTCCCAATTTTGGTACAAGCCCCCAGATGTTGGTAAGGAGGACTTTGCATGGTTGACAGGGCTGGGTTTGCCATTGTCGTTTCTGGTGCCTAGGTCGACACCGGGTGGTCCGTCTGGTTTTATTCCTTTACTTAGACTTTATAGTGTTTTGATACAACTGAATGGCTTACTAGGCCATTTCAGAGGGCAGTTAAGAATCAACCACATTGCTGTGGGTCTGGAGGACACGTAGGCCAGACCGAGTAAGATGGCAGATTTTCTTCCTTAAAAGGCATTAGTGAACCAGATGGGTTTCTACAACAATTGGCAATGGTTTCATGGTCATCACTGGACTAGCTTTTAAGTCCAGATTTATCAATTGAATTCAAATTCCACCAGCTGGCTTGGTGGGATTCGAGCCCATGTCCCCAGAGCATAAGCCTGGGGCACTGGGTTACTAGTCTTGTGACATTACCACTACACCACCGCCTCCCCTGTCATCGACCTGAAATGTTAACTTTGTTTCTCCCTCTGGAGATGCTGCCTGACCTGCTGAGTATTTCCAGCATTTTCTGATTATATTTCAGAATTCTAGTATCTGCAGTATTTTGCTTTTGTGACAATTGTAACCTGTGACTGTTTCATCCACTT
This sequence comes from Heterodontus francisci, assembly GCF_036365525.1. Lineage (NCBI taxonomy): Eukaryota > Metazoa > Chordata > Chondrichthyes > Heterodontiformes > Heterodontidae > Heterodontus > Heterodontus francisci. Next base: position 8,631,896 of record NC_090376.1, read on the forward strand.
TTAGGGTGATGATGACTCTGCTTCTGTATGTTAGCAGTTCCACTTGAATCTTTTGTGGAATGTGTTAAGTAACTTGTGCTTGGAGTGGGAGATGCTTGTGTTTATTATGATTATTGCACAGTGAATATTTTACATTGAGCTCCATGGTGTGATATTGAGTCAAACAGGTTAGTGAATCTAAGTTTGGCTCCTGGTCTTTATTGTTAGCTGATCTTGGCTTCTGCACTAGGCTAGGAAGGTGGTGGGGGGAGAAATAGCCAGTGTTCCTGCTCTTCTTTTGAAGCCCAACTGTCTGCTGGAAAGCATGCTTGAGGGCTGTGCAATGATGCAATGAAATAGCTTGTCGTGCTCTACACAGATAAATAGCTTGTCAATGGCTTAGCTCACATAGAAAGATGGCAGCGTGGATGAGATACTAGAAATTTCTGAAATTTGTAGCATTTTATTTCATGAACACAAGTCTGAGACATACAGATGTAAGATTGGTAGATGGAAATATATTAAAAGTGGGAAAGCACGTTGATCGTGAGGCACAGATGAACAGAGTGGTTAAGGATTTTAGTTATGTCTCATGAAAAGCTATCTTGTAGTTGCAAAAAACCATCAGATTCTATGGGATGATGGGATTCATAACAGAGGGTTAGAATATGAAAGCAGGGAAGTACTGCTGCAATTTTGCAGAGCACTTATCAAACCTCACTTAAAATGAAAGCAGAAAATGCTGGAAATACCCAGCGTGTCAGTCAGTATCTGTTACCTGAAAAGGCAGGTTATGATGTTTCTGGTGTACTTTTCATCAGAAACATCACAATCTGTCTCTCCTCTTCATGGGTGCAAGCTGATTTTTGGAGCATTTTTGTTGACTAGCAGTTTTCCTTTTTTTTTCGATTCTTGTATTGTGTTCAGTTTTGACAGCCCACTGTAGGAATTGTCTTTGAAGAAAGCTAGAAACAATTTCACCAGGATGACCCCGGGCATAAAGGGACTAAATAATAAAAAACTGGGTAAACAGGTGTCACTCCCTACAGGTAAGATTGAGGGTTGGTTTGTTTGTTTTAAACATTTCAATGAAGGGAATTGATCAGGTAAATAAGGAGCTATTTCCCACTAGTAGGGGGAAATCAGGAACAAGGAGACATAATTATGGAATTCAAGATTAATCAGTTAAAAGCAATTGCAGAAAAATATTTTTCATTTCAAGGATTCTGAGAAAGTGAAATGAAGTGACTCAGGACCTTTGATTTTTAAATCTATCAACAGGTTTAAGAGGGCTTGGGAATCAAGGGGAGTAAGGGATGTGGAGAAAGAACAGAAAATGGGAATTAAAAGCAGTTTCCATCGCTTTCAAAAATGCCAAAGTGATTTTGTGTCTCAACAAGAGTCTGCCTCAAATAACAGCATAGTAAAATATCCTAAGGTGCTTAAAGAAAGAATGAAGAAATGTTTGTTATTTGGAACCAACACATGGCACAATTTTATTGTGTGTTTGTGCAGCCTACTTATAAGAGAACTGCTTCATCTGCAACCTCTCATTCCTGCTGCATTGTTTCTGAAGCTCTAAAATGTTATTGTAGACTGTTTCTTCTATAGTTGCATCAAAGATAGTTGCAACCAGACAGATTTAATTATGCAAAAAAGGTGATCAAGTCAATCTTATACTATAACACAAGGCTTCGTGGGAATGACAAATGCTGGAGTTGTACTGCTTTTAGCTTCATTCTGATCTGAGCATAGGTTGTCTAAAGGGGATTTATGCTAATACATTTTTTAAAACATTGAATTTATTTGTGCTCATCAATGGGGATGGCTTATACTTTTTTAAAAACCTAAAATTTGCAATTATTGCATGTTTTTTAACACAACCTTTCTCATCCTGCTCCAGATAAGTTGAAGTACTGATCAACCATGATCTAATACAATGATGGAACAGGCTTGAGGGGCTGAATGGTCTATAACTATTTGTTTGTGCAAAGGAAATGATGGTGAGCTTTGTTTGCATCTCTCCCCATCTTCTATGCAGTTTTTGCCACTTCTGTGTGTCTTGAGTCATGCTGGTGTAAGGTTCTGAGGGTACCTCTAATTTGCAATTGATTCTCTGGGGTGGAGAAGGGCAGATGTCACAGCTCAATCATCTCCCCATGTGACACCCACATAGATGCACCTTCCGGAGCTGAATAGTAAGAAGTAGGAAGAACTTTCATTTATCCTTTCTTTTAGGTATTGTCATTAATTGTAAAGGCCTTAATGTTGCTGCAATTGAGATCAACTTACACAGGACAGTCTGGGGAACAGTTCTGATCTGCATCGTTCAGTTACACCCAGCTTTACCAACTGAGCATTTGGGAAGCTCTGATGTTGAGCTTTGCCATATATGTCATGGTCCTTTGTAAGAATGAATGTGAAGTTTTGGTCTGCTCATGTCATACTTTATCGCTGTGCAGTTAGATTGCAACTGTGCTGAAAATTAATGATAATGATTTGAAAGAATATCGGGATTGTAGGCGCAATCTGAAACGAGGAATTAAGAGGGCTAAAAGGGGTCATGAAATATCTTTAGCAAACAGGGTTAAGGAAAATCCCAAAGCCTTTTATTCATATATAAGGAGCAAGAGGATAATTAGAGAAAGGATTGGCCCACTCAAGGACAAAGGAGGAAAGTTATGCATGGAGTCAGAGAAAATGGGTGAGATTCTAAACGAGTACTTTGCATCGGTATTCACCGAGGAGAGGGACATGACGGATGTTGAGGTTAGGGACAGATGTTTGATTACTCCAGGTCAAGTCGGCATAAGGAGGGAGGAAGTGTTGGGTATTCTAAAAGGCATTAAGGTGGACAAGTCCCCAGGTCCGGATGGGATCTATCCCAGGTTACTGTGGGAAGCGAGAGAGGAAATAGCTGGGGCCTTAACGGATATCTTTGCAACATCCTTAAACATGGGTGAGGTCCCGGAGGACTGAAGAATTGCTAATGTTGTCCCCTTGTTTAAGAAGGGTAGCAGGGAAAATCCAGGTAATTATAGACCGGTGAGCCTGACGACAGTGGTAGGGAAGCTGCTGGAGAAGATACTGAGGGATAGGATCTATTCCCATCTGGAAGAAAATGGGCTTATCAGTGATAGGCAACATGGTTTTGTGCAGGGAAGGTCATGTCTTACCAACTTAATAGAATTCTTTGAGGAAGTGACAAAGTTGATTGATGAGGGAAGGGCTGTAGATGTCATATACATGGACTTCAGTAAGGCGTTTGATAAGGTTCCCCATGGCAGGCTGATGGAGAAAGTGAAGGCGCATGGGGTCCAAGGTGTACTAGCTAGATGGATAAAGAACTGGCTGGGCAACAGGAGACAGAGAGTAGCAGTGGAAGGGAGTTTCTCAAAATGGAGACGTGTGACCAGTGGTCCACAGGGATCCGTGCTGGGCCCACTGTTGTTTGTGATATACATTAATGATTTGGAGGAAAGTATAGGTGGTCTGATTAGCAAGTTTGCAGACGACACTAAGATTGGTGGAGTAGCAGATACTGAAGGGGACTGTCAGAGAATACAGCAGAATATAGATAGACTGGAGAGTTGGGCAGAGAAATGGCAGATGGAGTTCAATCAGGGCAAATGCGAGGTGGTGCATTTTGGAAGATCCAATTCAAGAGTGAACTATACAGTAAATGGAAAAGTCCTGGGGAAAATTTATGTACAGAGAGATTTGGGTGTTCAGGTCCATTGTTCCCTGAAGGTGGCAACGCAGGTCAATAGAGTGGTCAAGAAGGCATACGGCATGCTTTCCTTCATCGGACGGGGTATTGAGTACAAGAGTTGGCAGGTCATGTTACAGTTGTATAGGACTTTGGTTCGGCCACATTTGGAATACTGCGTGCAGTTCTGGTCGCCACATTACCAAAAGGATGTGGATGCTTTGGAGAGAGTGCAGAGGAGGTTCACCAGGATGTTGCCTGGTATGGAGGGCGCTAGCTATGAAGAGAGGTTGAGTAGATTAGGATTATTTTCATTAGAAAGACGGAGGTTGAGGGGGGACCTGATTGAGGTGTACAAAATCATGAGAGTTTTAGACAGGGTGGATAGCAAGGAGCTTTTTCCCAGAGTGGGGGATTCAATTACAAGGGGACACGAGTTCAAAGTGAGAGGGGAAAAGTTTAGGGGGGATATGCGTGGAAATTTCTTTACGCAGAGGGTGGTGGGTGCATGGAACGCATTACCAGCGGAGGTGGTAGACGCGGGCACGATAGCTTCTTTTAAGATGTATCTAGACAGATACATGAATGGGCAAGAAGTAAAGAGATACAGACCCTTAGAAAATAGGCGACAGGTTTAGATAGAGGATTTGGATCGGCGTAGGCTTGGAGGGCCGAAGGGCCTGTTCCTGTGCTGTAATTTTCTTTGTTCTTTGTTCTAAAACCCTTTAGGGATTGAATATTTTAAATTAGCTGTTTGGTCATAGAATTCAAATATTTTGCTGCTATTTACCTTGAGCGGTACCATATATAAAGTCTGATGTGGTCAATGAACTCAGTGAAATATTTGGGACTCAATCTAAAATTCATTTGTCATTTGTACCCATTTGATTGGGAATTTTTTGCCAATTGTTTGGGAATCCAAGATGCTTTGACGACAGTAGCTTGGATTTACATAGCACCTTTTTAACACAGTAAAATGTCCCAAGACACTTCACAGTGTGTTATCAAGCATAATTTGATACTGGGACAGTAGCCAAAGGTTTGGTCAAAGAGGTAAGTTTTAAGGAGCATCTTGGAGGAAGAGCCAGAATGTGAAAAGGTTTAGGAAGGGAATTCCAGTACTTGGGGCCTCGCCAGCTGAAGGCACTGCCACAATGGGGATGAGAAGGAAATTGAGGATGCACAAAGCCAGAATTGGAGGAATGTAGAGTTCTCTGGGGAGGTGTAGGGCCGGAGAATGTCAGAGATAGGGAACGGCTAAGCCATGGAGGGTTTTAAACACAAGCTTGAGAATTTTAAAATCGAGGCTTTGCTGGACTGGGAGATAACTTAGGTCAGCTGAAGAAGTAGCATAGTGGGTGTGGTGCCACTAAATCGATATGATGCACTTTAAAGTGGAAGTTTGAGCTTTTTCAGTAACTGTATTGATGCTGAAGCCAAGATTGCTGAGGCGATGGGGGTGAAAAGGGAGGTAAAACTACTTTATAAAAGAAATTGTCTACATGATGAGATTTATTTCTTTTTACTGAGGACTCATATGCCGGTACAAATATTCACTGCTCCTTTTCCCAGTAACATGTTCTCATTAAAATGAATGGAATAGCATGTCCCAGTGAATTCCTATCACAATAACCCTGTAATGCCTAAATAAACACCCTAAATAATCCATTGCTGCGTGTTAGGGCAATGGGCACAAAAATCAGAGAAGATGCAGTGCAATGTAGTGAAAGTTGATCAAAAGATGAGTGCTTTGTCATTTTTTTACGAAAGCTGTGTGATTGTATACAGGCTGTACTAATATATACTGATTTAGTTCTTAGCTGAGCTCTACTTAAATATGAAAGAGTTTAACTTACTGCAGGAATTCCTATGCCTCTGTAGCTCGGGTGAGCAGGAGCTCTGGTATTGATTAAAGTATTACAGGTATCTTGTAGGGGGTACTTCACTCATTTTGGTATTTTCTATATCACTGAAATAAATCAAATGCCAAGGAACCTTATTGCAGTGACTTGTGAATTTGATTTGATCTAAAATGAGCTTAGTTGCATGCTTGTGTTGATTTTATTCATTCCTATTTGACATTTACAAAATACAAGATAGCAGACTCCCACCATCCAAAATTAAACCAGTGTTTGGAGATATTTATCTTCTCTTTACTGCTCTTACGATGGCAGCAAATGGTTACCATTTCATTGGCCTATTAAAATTCCATGTTATCTTGAGCCAAGTCAAACGTTGGACCGAAGATCTGATGAATTGCCTGATCGTGTGTAGTACAGAGTGAGTGGGGATCTAGAAACGTTGCAAGTGCTCCATAGTTTTTAGTGAGTGTTTAAATTTCAAACAAAGCTCCCCCACCCCCACCCCCCTTTCTCTCTTGGAGACAGTGATTAATGTTGTCATTCTGCTGGAGCATAACTTTGAGCTATGTCATTCTTGGGTCCTTGTTTATATAAGGATGCTGTTTGAAGATGTGAGAAATTCCTTCAGGTCAAATTTCACCTAAAGAGGAGTCGCCTGTGGCCTTTCAAGACTATCTTTTGCAAACAATGTGTCAACTGACCACAAAAGTGTGCATTTCTGTTGTCTGCTGAATTCAGTAATCTAGCACTGAAGACTTTGAGACCTGCCTTCATTGGAAATATAAATTGTTCTTTTGTTTACATTGTACGGTACTTATAATATTTGTATTATACTTCTATCCGTCTGAAAGTTTTATCTTTTTGGGATCCATAAGGAGGCGCACTGTATTGTCAAAGTGCAGAGTTCAAAGCTGAGAAATGATGCTCACTGTCTTGGCTAGCATACGAAGAATGAGATACTGGAAAAAGTGATGGCAAATGTAGAACAAAATTTCAGCATGAGGCAAAAAGTTTAATCCTCCCTGAGAGTGGGGATGGAGGTTAGAATAGGAGTTGTTAAAGTGTGTAATGCTTTGCCACAGGGAGTAGTTGAAGCGCAGACTGTTGCTGCTTCTATGGTAAGAGTGGACAAGTGTTTAAAGCAGAGGACCATACTTGGAGTACTATGTACAGTTCTGGTTACTGGTTATAAAAAAGATATAGAAGCGCTGGAGATGATGCAAAAAAGACTTACACGATGATATTAGAACTGCAAGGTTCTATCCATCAGGAAAGGATGAAAAGGGAAGGCTGAAGTGTGACCTAATACTCTTATTTAAGATTATGAAAAGTGTTGATCAAGCAGGTACAGAGTATAAGAAAGTCACCAAGAAATCCAATAGGAAATTCAGAAGAAACAACTTTAACCGAAGAGTGGTGAGAATGTGGAACTCGCTACTGCAAGAACTGATTGAGGTGAATAGTATAGATGCATTTAAGGGGTGGCGAGAAGAAGGGAATAAAGGGTTAGATGAGGTAGAATGGGAGGAGGCTCAAGTGGAGCATAAACACCATGTGGCTGGTTTCTGTGCTGCATATTTTGTGTAAGATACAGGGATTGGAGAATGGCTAGACAGATCAGTTTTGGCTTACTGTATTAAAATGCCAAGAAAGACATGATAGGCCAAATGGCCACCTCCTGTGCAGCAATCCTTTTAGGATTATGTGGTTTCTAAGGTATTTATTTCTGTAATTTCCAGAATATTGTATCAGTGAAAATTATCCTTGGGAGTTATTGCTGCTTAGCAGTATATATTGGTGAGTATGTTTCTAGTTAGCACCATTTTCTTGTTTCTGTAATCTACTGTATGAGTGCAAAAAATTGTTATGGGGACCAAATAGGTGAGTTTAAAAAAAAAAAAATGTCCATGCTCTAGAATTGTAGAAATTACAGTGCACAATGAGGCCACTTAAGTGCTCACTCTTCAACTGTAACAATCCATTCTAATTTCTCGCGATGGACGGACTGGCGCCCTTCTGTGTTATGACACTGACTCCTTTTCTTTGCTCGTGTATTCTTTATGTGCTTCCTTTTTCAAGTAGTTAGCTACTTCCCTTTTCACTGATGTCATGGTCTCTGTCTCAGTAGCTACTTGTTGTAATAACCATCTGTGAGAAATTGCAAGTCTCAGCTTGGCTCAGTGGGTAGCTCTTGCCTCTAAGTCAGAAAGGGCCACGGCCCCATTTCAGGACTGAGTGCACAATCGAGGTAGACACTGTAGTTCAGTACTGTAATGAACTTTATCAGAAGGCTGAGACCTTACAATTTCACTCGAAATGAGCTCTGGATTTCAATTGTGCTACTCTTAGCAATTCTCAAATGGAGGTCATTCATTTTCACTTCGGCTGGGAGAAAGTGGAGTGAAATTGCGGGACTGGGAGTTTGATTTAACAGCATGCTATCAGTTGCTGTATAGAAGCTGGGATAACCTTCCTCCTATTTACATTTTCTTGCCAAAAAAATAGCAAGGATGAAAAAGAGGGAACGCCACTGAACCTCACCTTGATTAATGAGCCACATGTGGGCAGGTCATGAATGAAAGCCCAGAGGCACTTGAAGCAGCAAATCTGCCAAGTGCCACAGGTGAAAGGGAAATAAACTGTGCGATGTCACTGAATTATACTGCTTCAGCTGAACGTGGTAACCTTGTTTTGCTGTGTGTGCTGATGGTGCCAGTTAGTATAGATGTTGGTTGTTTTGTTCGCTGTCGAATCTTGCTGCACAATAAGTCGTATGGGAAGATTAGTAATTTTATCACTGTGACTGCAAGTTTATAGAGAAAATCTTGATTTCCAGTAAATTACATATCTGGTCTATATTTTAGGTTGCTAAGTGCAACACAGTATCATGATTCAAAGCTGAATTTCTTATGCTGTCAGAATGTGTGCTTATTAATTTTAATGCTGCTGTCCTGTGTACTGTCTGTCACTCTAGAATTGGCCTTGATAGCCACTCCAGGCGCTGCTCCACAAACCACTGACCACCTCTTGGTGCTTACTCATTGTCTCTCGAGACGAGGAGGCCAAAGAAGAAGAAGAAGTCTGTGTGAAGCTTTTTAATCATAGATTCATAGAATGCTTTTAGCACAGAAGGAGGCCATTCGGCTTGTGGCCGTGCCGGCTGTCCGCCAGAACGACTCGACTCATCCCACTCCCTCGCCTTTGCCCTGTAGCCCTGCAGAATTTTTTCTCTTCAGATAAATATCCAATTCCCTTTTGAAAGCCACAATTGAAACTGCTTACACCATACTCAGGTAGTGCATTCCAGATCTAACCAGTTTTTATCCTGATCGCTGTCTAGTGAATTCACTTCCGTCACTGTGCACATAGGATCAGGATGCTTAGGAAGTGTTTCATAGTTGAATAATTTGGGCACTTGACCTTGTAAGCTTGCATGTGATGAATGGCCACTGGAAAGTTATTGGCACATGTGGAACATTAGCCTGATGACTCATCATTTTTGGGGGCTGTGAGGTTGGAAAAATCAGTCTTAAAAGACTTTTAGGTTCTGAGTGAGAAGAACATAGATTCAAACCTCAATCCAGGATCTGAACGTGTGATTTTGTCTGACATCTCAGCACCGGAATTGCTGCATAGTTGGAAGGATTGCGATTTTGGATGAGACATTAAAGGGCGGCGCAGTGGTTAGCACCGCAGCCTCACAGCTCCAGCGACCCGGGTTCAATTCTGGGTACTGCCTGTGTGGAGTTTGCAAGTTCTCCCTGTGTCTGCGTGGGTTTCCTCCGGGTGCTCCAGTTTCCTTCCACATGCCAAAGACTTGCAGGTTGATAGGTAAATTGGCCATTAGCAATTGCCCCTAGTATAGGTAGGTGGTAGGGAAATATAGGGACAGGTGGGGATGTGGTAGGAATATGGAATTAGTGTATTATTAGTATAAAATGGGTGGTTGATGGTCGGCACAGACTCGGTGGGCTGAAGGGCCTGTTTCAGTGCTGTATCTCTAAACTAAACCAAACTAGGTTCCTGCTCAGGTACATGTGAAAGATTCCACGTCACTACTTAAGGAAAAGCAAGGAAGTCTTGACCAACATTTCTCCTTCAACCAGCATCACCAAAAGATTAAAATTAGTTAATTTCTCATCAGTGGATGTCTGGGCATGCAAAAAAAAAAGCAAAATGTAAAAAAAAAAATAATGTTTAAGTAGAATGTTTGCAAATTATAAATAAGGAAAAATATAGACAGCTACAGAAGGCAAATCACTTCACAGTCTATACATTAACCCTTCTAACGGATGGAAGAATCTGAGAACCAAATCTGGATGGTCGAAACCTCCAGCTCAAGTGGACACAGCCTGGTCATTTTGAGGATGGGTGGTGCAGCACACCAACTCTTAAGTTGAGAAATCGAGGTGAAGGACTTGGTAGTGCAAAATACTAGCATGATTGACGAGAAGACAATAGCCTGGATTTTTGCAGTGGTAATGACAGCGAAATTGTCAGCGTTTGCTGTCATTACTCCTCTGAAACTGAGGGCAACTTCTGGAGTCTGCGTGTTTGCATTTAACCTTGGAAATCCAGAAATTGCTAACGGTGATTCTGCACTTCTCCAACAGTGTTGAAGCCCCTGCAGACTGGAAGTTGCTGATGAGCACTTCCACTTTTACGCAATTAGGAAAGTATCGCATAGGCCTTGTTCCATGTTAATTACCACACATCGAAAAACTGGCTGCACACAACAATGACATTTTAAAGGAAACATTGGTACTAAACTCATAATTACTGCTGAACAACCTCTCTGGCCTGAAAGAATTTTATATTTATGGAATGTCAAATTTCTCCATTATGGCCACATTTTAAAATTTTCAAATTTTTTTTTGATATTTTAGCTTCTATGTTAATCCCATGTGTATGTCTCCATTTGTTTTGTTTTCTTTAAAATATTAAAAAGTGAAGGATAATCAGCGCTTTTAACATTCTGCTATGTGAGAATATTTCACTCTGGCTGCCTACTCTGCTTGGTGGCATCACTGTAGCTGGACACCTCAATATCCCCTTGACTTGGTGCCACATTCAAATTAACATTGCAGAAGGTGAAATTCATGCTTCTGAGAATGCTAGATCATTGCTGACCTCGAAGAAAGAAGCCTACAGTGAGCACTGTCGCTTCACCTCTGGCCACAAAATCCAGGCCACTGTAAGTCAGGAATTGGCCACTGGGTGAGACTGGTAGTTGAGTTTCAAAGGCCTGCTGATTGTCGGAGGGAGGTAAAGGGTTCTATTGCTTTGAAACCCTGAGAAAGATCAGCTTAGTGTATAAGAAAAACCTAACAAAACCCAGAAGGAGGATTAGAGAAATACGGTCAGTGTTGCTGTTTTATTTTACCATATACATTTATACAGAATTTAGTTATGTTAGAGAATTTTTTTAATCATCCAATATTTTTTACGCTTAACTGCAGTGTAATACAATCCAAAATCCACACGGCTCTGTAGTTGATTGTATAGTTGATTTGTCGAAACATTAGGTAACGCAGGAGGTGACTGTAAATAGTTTGGTCTGTAAATCAGATGAAAGTGTGATCTGAGCATAAAACGATTTCTAGGAATTTACAATAATTATTTGCTTATTAAATTTTTTTTAAAGAGAGCATTCTGGAAATCTTAAAGTGGTTTATATCCAAATACTTCTGAAGTGTAGTCACTGTTGTAAATGTAGAAAATTTTTAGTATACTGAAAATGTTTTATGTAAACCCCATTTAGGATGGCTTAGTGATATTGAAAATATTTGCATTTGATATTGGTGCTGTCTAAACTATACAAAGTTGTACAGTTGAAGCAGATAGCTATTGTTTTATTTCGGATTTCCAGCATCCACAATATTTTGCTTTTATATCTTTGTTTTTCTTTCTCTTCCCCCCCCCCCCCCCCCACCCCTCCCCTGCCCCCAAAGAATGTGTAATTCTTAAAAATTAATGTGCTAGGAGTTCTTTCAAGCATGCCATCATCTTCTGTGCAAGGACTGTTAGATTTGTTCAAGTGCTAATTTTACCGGTGTCAATTAGCACCGATGTTAGCCTATAAGTTGGAGGTATGGCAGGACTTGCAGCAAACGGAGTCTACTTACTCAGAATCTGCTTAAACAGAACAACAAATAGTGTAGAGTCCCTATTTAAAAAGAGTCTGTATGAAATGCAGCCAATAGAACTCACATCAGGGTGAGTTCTCCAGCAAATGCAGTGAGTGGAGGACAGTTATACAATACAAATGATGTGCGTAAAATCAATTCCAGTCACTTACAGCAGTCTCCAGGCCTGATTGATGGGGAATTACCCAATCATTTCCATTCTGGCCAGGAATAGTAGTGGCACTCTATATAGCCATAATTTTATTTTTTATCGAAGAAAAATATTCAGCATCTTGATAGCAAAAAAAATTGAGACATAAGCTAATTTTCTTCCCACCTTTCCTGAAGGTATTAACTGCTGCTGATGCCAATCGCCCTCCGGTATTTCACACAAGCATCTGGCACAGATGCAATGGGCTGAATGGCCTCCTTCTGTGCCATAAATTTCCTATGCTTTATGTTTCTTTATGTGAGTGCAAGTACTGAGCGCAAACTTGCTATTAAATCTGTTTACTATCACAGCCAAAACTGATCCAGTCCTTGCCTGACTTCAGTAGTTTTTTTGTAGTACTCAGAGTGATGATAATGCGGCATTTGCTACCATGTGGAGTGTTTAAGGGGAAGGAATAAAAGGATATGTCGATGGGTGAGATGAAGTATGGTGGGAGGACGCTCATAGGGAGCTTAAATGTTGGCATAGATCTGTTGGGCTAATAGCCTATTTTTCTGCTGTTAAATTCTTGGTAGAGAGTGTTGGCAAGTAATCAGCAGTGGGGACCTTAGTTGATGAGCCCCTCTTACTTCAGTGCATTGTGCCCAATTGTATGACCTCGTCAACCTGGCTGAGATCTTCTAACTTAGTACTGACTTGGGCTGAAGCCTATGTCTTTCTTGATTTGTGTGGCGCAGTGACACTCTGTCTGCCAAGTAAGTCATTGTGGGAACCTAAAATTATGAAACCGAACCTTAACCTGTACTATCGGTATACTAAGTTGTAGAGGCCAGGAAGGTCCCAGCTTTGCTTCCTGTCTGGTTACAGCCGGGCAACAGTAAGGTTGCGCCAATGCACCTCAAACTCTTGGGTTAAAGAATGGAAAACTCAGTCAGAATTATTTTTCCTTTTATCACGATTCAATGTTTGTTGCTAGAAATGGCTGTGTGCAGATGTCTGATGAGCACAGCAATAGACCCTTGGAAAGTCAGTTTCGTTCCCCAGTGGAACCATACCTAGTATGGTATACCATACCTCATGCAATCGGCATCACTAACCTCCAGGCACAATTTTCAGCATCAGATTTAGTGTGAAAACCCCAGAGAATCGACCGTGAGGAATTTCACATTAATAAGGTCAGAATCAGGAGAGGTTCTCTTACCAGAAAAAAATCTGGTAATTTATGGTAGAAATCAGACTTTTGAGGATACAGTGGGTAGCAATATTCTGTGAATTGTTTAGACCTAGATTGTAACGGCTAGACTCCCTCCTACCCAGAAATGTTCCTTTTACACGTGGTGCAGGGTCTTTAATTTAAAACTTTATAATGCTGGAACTCTGATGCTAGCAACTTGGGATTTTTCACGTGGTGAATTTGTAACCCACCCCCACAACACAGCTGGAATCAGAGTGGTTCTTTGCAGGCAGTCAGTGGAAAATGAGTAGCTGTAAGTAGGTTGGTTACAGAGGTCTGTACATTGGCAAACTGCCTGACCTTTTGACTGGGGCGTGATATGGGGGGAGGGGAAGGGAGTGAAAAGAAAATCACAAGGAACTAACTAAACCAGTAGAGCAATGCTCCATAGTATGTTGGGTGAGTCCAGTCTTGTCAATCTCCAGTCTATTCCCTGTTCTTCAAAATTGCCAACGTTAGAATTCACTGGACATTTCTCCCCCAATTTCCACTTGCTTAGAACAATCGTAGGCTGTTAAGCCCCTCGAGCCTGTTCCACCATTCAGTCAGATCATGGCTGATCTGTATCTCAATTCCTCCTACTGTCTACCAGTGAACAAAGAACATTTATCTCTGTAGCTCTGTTTTTATAAAGCCAGATTAAAACATATTAGTTGCATATTTGTTGTTGGATTTTGTACAGGAAAAGTATTAACTCTACAGTTGTATTTTGTATTACTGTGTGCATTGCTACTATGTTGTAAAGTAGTTGAATGTGGTAAATTTACAGCAGTGTTTGGGAAGTGGGGGGAATAAGGGAGAAGTAGTACAATTTAGATACTGATCTCAATTAGGGCTATGGTAGTATTACTGTTTTTGGCCTCAGTGCCTTGAGCCAGGGAGTGAAGAAATCTGTTGATTATTATTTCCAGCTTATGCTGGAAAGTATTCCTAGATAAAAGGTGAAACCTGCATCAGGCTTGACTTTAATTCTTTCCATAATCAAATAAACTGTCAACACTTTGTGGAAAAAGGTACCAGAGAGTTTCTGATGCTGGTCTGCCTGCATCCAGCAAAGATCAGACCTTTCAGGAGAGGAGGCAGAAAGTTTTAAATGTTGATCATGAAGTCTGTGCATGTGACACAGCCCCTCCTCATCTCACTACTACCACTTGTGAAGGAGACCTCTATACACTTATTTCTATGTCAGCAGGTTGTGGGTTGAATCCCCTCTTACAGACATCCCCTCGTACATAATCTAGGCTGACAGTTGATTGCAGTACTGAGGGAGTGTTCTATATTCAGGGGTACTGTGTTATTGGGTTAGACTATGAACCTGTTCGGATAAAAGATCCATGGCATTATTGGGAGAGGAATGAAGAGTTTTCCTGCTGCGTTGGCCAACATTTTTGCCTTCCTCAAATACCAATAACAAACTTATTGCTTGTAAATCTTGGGAATGTCCTGAGAACATAAAGCACTATATGAATGAAGGTTGGTTCTTATCAAGATTCTGAAATGGAAATTTAGAGGAATGTAAAGTGTTGAGGGATTCCACAAACGTTAAACATTTATTTAAAGATATTTTCCTCAATGTCATTTCCCATTGCTTCCTTTCTTGAAGGTGTTGGCTTCTTGCTCGAGTCAGTCTGAAAGTGGAGTTCCTGTTCAGCTTTTTTTTTAAACCTAATCAATAAGAGGACTGAAAATTACCCCAGCTGTCCAATTAGTTTGACTCCCTGCCCCCCTCCATGGCCTTGCAAATTTTTCCTTTCAAATATATTTCCAAATCCCTTTTGAATGCACCCCATATGGCACTGTATGGGCTACTGGGGTTGCCTTGATCCTTTCAAAGGGCTGCTTTCACTGCTTTGAAATCTCAGAGGGCAATTGCATCGATGTGCCTGTGGTGCCCAAGGTACTACTCTGTGATCACTTAGTTTGGAGTTTATGGCTGCCCGCTATAAAGAACGCTTTTCCCCCAATGTGGCTTTTAAACAAAATTGTAAAACGTTTATTACTGTTGCAAAGTCTTTATTACATCGCATATTTTCGTGATGAAATGCTTTTATTAACAGGTCGTAGGTGCTTTCTTTTAGAACAGCTGGTTAACTTGGTCCGTTTATGACATTGCGAGTTTCCTCTGGATGTTTCTTTTCTAACTCATTAAAAATCGAATTGATCGACTCACGCGAGTTCAAATGAACAAACCTGCTGAGTCTTTTTGTTGTTGGCATCTGCTTAATTTTGAAAAATCTGTCGATTTCAGGTTGGGTTTGGTGCTGTTTGGGAGCCTGCCTCTCAGATCAGCAGTTAGATGGTTTTTCTGTTGGCCCCCGTTTTATGTTCGATGTATGTATGATTGATGTTTTTAATGTGGGGTTAATTGCTTTCTCAGGCTGTCTCATTTGGAGGGAGAGATGTGTGCTTTGGCGCAAGTACAGTTCTTCGGCGCTGTGTGCATTTTCTTTACAGCGGACTGAGGGAAAGTGGCTCTTTTTAAAAACTGATTGTGGTGCAAACTTCAGAATTCTCTTTTACTACACTGTTAATATAGACAGCCCTTTCAAACAGCCTGTCCTCTCCATTTTGTGTTGGCATTTAAGAAAAAAATCTCCTTTCGTTCTGCACTTTGGTAGACTCAGAATTATCAGTCGTGGACTTAAGCAACTTTTCGCAGCTTTTATTTGTCCCCGTTAATCTGAATCTAATCCGGATACGTCGATACGAATTTGCTAAATGGTTTCGGCTGAATAACTTGGTATTCTCTGTAATCTTTTAAAAATCATAGGAGCAGCGAGATGTATGGTGTGACCGCCTTTCACATCCTGTGCTTCTACGTATCAATTTTAAATCTGGCGCAAAGGTATCTAAACTATTGCAGATGCTGCAAATCTGAAATAAATATTATATATGGTATCTAAACTATTTCTGTTTTGCTTATTTAATTTTTTGTCCGCGTTTAATTCCGGCAATAATGCAAAAGGCAGTGTTTATTTTGCTCAATTTAAGGCGTCAGCTTGGCTTGGTGCCAAGAAAGGCTTCATTCATTATTTAAATTACATTATGCGCGAAGCATATTGTTACTACAATGTTTACAATTGAAGCCACGTGGGCGACGCGACTTAACAGCCCGCCAGTGAATTTCAGGGACATGTAATCGATGGGTGTTTTCGAGGATGTTTAGGCAAATGATTTAGAAAGCAGATGGTTGATAAACAAATTATTGTACTAATAGTTTAAGAATAAATGTTGAGATTGTGGCTCAACTGCGACGTTAACAGATCTAATAGCTAAAGGAAATGCAAGAAGGATCAGTGCAAGTGATACATTGCAATAGATATAGAAATCTTTGAGGTAGGACTGCTGCTGTTAGTGCAAATACTGTGGGCATCCAGTTTTGAAAACCAACTTAATACGGGGAATTTTTGACAGTCTTTAACCGAAGATTTTTTTTTGCTGCAATTTCCAATCAAAAAACAAAAATTGCAAGAGTTGGGGGAAGGAAGAGAGAATATTTATTGCATCTGTAAACCCTGTTCACAAACCTTCAAAGAACAAAGATAATTACAGCACAGGAACAGGCCCTTCGGCCCTCCAAGCCTGCGCCGATCCAGATCCTCTCTCTAAACATGTCGCCTATTTTCTTAGGTTCTGTATCTCTTTTCTTCCTGCCCATTCATGTATCTGTCTAGATACATCTTAAAAGACTCCATCGTGCCCGCGTCTACCACCTCCGCTGGCAACGCGTTCCAGGTGCCCACCACCCTCTGCGTAAAGAACTTTCCACGCATATCCCCCCTAAACATTTCCCCTTTCACTTTGAACTCGTGTCCTCTTGTAATTGAAACCCCTACTCTGGGAAAAAGCCTCTTGCTGTCCACCCTGTCTATACCTCTCATGATTTTGTACACCTCTATCAGGTCCCCCCTCAACCTCCGTCTTTCTAATGAAAATAATCCTAATCTACTCAACCTCTCTTCATAGCTAGCGCCCTCCATACCAGGCAACATCCTGGTGAACCTCCTCTGCACCCTCTCCAAAGCATCCACATCCTTTTGATAATGTGGCGACCAGAACTGTACGCAGTATTCCAAATGTGGCCGAACCAAAGTCCTATACAACTGTAACATGACCTGCCAACTCTTGTACTCAATGCCCCGTCCGATGAAGGAAAGCATGCCGTATGCCTTCTTGACCACTCTATTTACCTGCGTTGCCACCTTCAGGGAACAGTGGACCTGAACACCCAAATCTCTCTGGACATCAATTTTCCCCAGGACTTTTCCATTTACTGTATAGTTCACTCTTGAATTGGATCTTCCAAAATGCATCACCTCGCATTTGCCCTGATTGAACTCCATCTGCCATTTCTCTGCCCAACTCTCTAATATATCTATATTCTGCTGTATTCTCTGACAGTCCCCTTCACTATCTGCTACTCCACCAATCTTAGTGTCGTCTGCAAACTTGCTAATCAGTCCACCTATACTTTCCTCCAAATCATTAATGTATATCACAAACAACAGTGGTCCCAGCACGGATCCCTGTGGAACACCACTGGTCACACGTCTCCATTTTGAGAAACTCCCTTCTACTGCTACTCTCTGTCTCCTGTTGCCCAGCCAGTTCTTTATCCATCTAGCTAGTACACCTTGGACCCCAAGCGCCTTCACTTTCTCCATCAGCCTGCCATGGGGAACCTTATCAAACGCCTTACTGAAGTCCATGTATATGACATCGACAGCCCTTCCCTCATCAATCAACTTTGTCACTTAGAACATAGAACATAGAAAAATACAGCACAGAACAGGCCCTTCGGCCCACGATGTTGTGCCGATCCTTTGTCCTCTGTCAAGGACAATTTAATCTATACCCCATCATTCTCCTTTATCCATATACCTATCTAAAAGCCGTTTGAAAGTCCCTAAAGTTTCTGACTCAACAACTTCCCCAGGCAAGGCATTCCATGCCCCGACCACTCTCTGGGTAAAGAACCTTCCCCTGACATCCCCCTTATATCTCCCACCCTTCACTTTAAATTTATGACCCCTTGTAACGCTTTGCTCCACCCGGGGAAAAAGTTTCTGACTGTCTACCCTATCTATTCCCCTGATCATCTTATAAACCTCTATCATGTCACCCCTCATCCTTCTCCGTTCTAATGAGAAGAGGCCTAGAATGTTCAGCCTTTCCTCGTAAGACTTATTCTCCATTCCAGGCAACATCCTGGTAAATCTCCTCTGCACCCTCTCCAAGGCTTCCACATCCTTCCTAAAATGAGGCGACCAGAACTGCACACAGTACTCCAAATGAGGCCTTACCAAGGTCCTGTACAGCTGCATCATCACCTCACGGCTCTTAAATTCAATCCCTCTGCTAATGAACGCTAACACCCCATATGCCTTCTTCACAGCCCTATCCACTTGAGTTGCAACTTTCAACGATCTATGCACATAGACCCCAAGGTCTCTCTGCTCCTCCACATGCCCAAGAACCCTACCGTTAACCCAGTATTTTGCATTCGTGTTTGTCCTTCCAAAATGGACGACCTCACACTTTTCAGGGTTAAACTCCATCTGCCACTTTTCAGCCCAGCACTGCAACCTATCCAAGTCCCTTTGCAGACGACAGTAGCCCTCCTCGGTATCCACAACTCCACCAACCTTTGTATCATCTGCAAATTTACTGACCCACCCTTCGACTTCCTCATCCAAGTCGTTAATAAAAATCACAAACAGGAGAGGACCCAGAACTGATCCCTGTGGCACGCCACTGGTAACTGGGCTCCAGGCTGAGTATTTACCATCTAAGACCACTCTCTGCCTTCTATCAGTTAGCCAATTCTTAATCCAACTGGCCACATTCCCCACTATCCCATGCCTCCTGACTTTCTCCATAAGTCTACCATGGGGGACCTTATCAAATGCCTTACTAAAATCCATGTACACCACATCCACTGGTTTACCCTCATCCACTTGCTTGGTCACCTGCTCAAAGAATTCAATCAGGCTTGTGAGGCAAGACCTACCCCTCACAAAACCGTGCTGACTGTCCCGAATCAAGCAGTGTCTTTCCAGATGCTCAGAAATCCTATCCCTCAGCACCTTTTCCATCAACTTGCCTACCACCGAAGTAAGACTAACTGGCCTGTAATTCCCAGGGTTGTTCCTATTCCCTTTCTTGAACAGGGGCACAACATTTGCCACCCTCCAATCACCTGGTACCACCCCCGTCAACAGAGAAGATGAAAAGATCATTGCCAGCGGCTCTGCAATTTCATCCCTTGCTTCCCATAACATCCTTGGATATACCCCGTCAGGCCCGGGAGACTTGTCTATCTTCAAGTTATTCAAAAACCCCAACACATCTTCCCTCCTAACGAGCACTTCCTCGAGCTTACCAGTCTGTTTCACACCGTCCTCTTCAGTAATACACCCCTTCTCATTCGTAAATACCGAAGAGAAGTACTCATTCAAAACCTCACTTATCTCTTCCGGCTCAACACACAGTCTCCCGCTATTGTCCTTGACCGGACCTATGGTCCCCCTAGTCATCCTCATATTTCTGACATACGCGTAAAAGGCCTTGGGGTTTTCTTTTATCCTACCCGCCAAGCATTTTTCATGCCCTCTCTTAGCTCTCCTAATCCCTTTCTTCAGATCCTTCCTGGCCATCTTGTATCCCTCCAGAGCTATGCCTGTGCCCTTTTTCCTCAACCTTATATACGCATCCTTCTTCTTCCTAACAAGACTCTCAACCTCTCTTGTCAACCACGGTTCCCTCACATGACCATCCCTTCCCTGTCTGACAGGGACATGCTTATCAATGGCCCCTACTATCTGCTCCTTGAAAAAGTTCCACATTTCGACCGTGCCCTTCCCTGCCAGCATATGCTCCCAACTTATGCTCCTCAGTTCCTGCCTGACAGCATCATATCTACCCTTCCCCCAATTGTAAACCTTGCCCTGTTGCACATACCTATCCCTCTCCATTACCACAGTGAATGCTACAGAATTGTGATCACTATCTCCAAAGTGCTCGCCCACCAACAGCTCTATCACTTGCCCTGGTTCATTACCTAGTACCAAATCCAATATTGCCTCCCCTCTGGTCGGGCAGTCTACATACTGAGTCAGAAAAGCTTCCTGGACATACTGCACAAACACTACCCCATCCAAACTATTCGATCTAAAGAGTTGCCAATCAATATTTGGGAAGTTGATGATGACCCGTTGGTGATGCTTTCTGTCCACTGTTGTTGCAAATTGCTGTGTCAGTATTTCCCATGCATTTTGTGTAGTTGCAGGCTCTGGCCATTAAGTGGCTCAGTGGAGTGATTTTGTTAAAGTTTCCAAACTGCCATCATTTTGTACATTTAAAAAAATTTCAACTGGCCATAAGTAACTCACAAGTATCTTATTGAAATGTTTTATGAGCTTCAGTAGAGCACATATCCTATGTAAACATTTCAAAATAGGTGAACAGAAAGTGCCGGAAATACTCAGCAGATCTGGCAGCATTTGTGGAGAGAGAGTTAATGTTTCAGGTCTGTGACCCTTCATCAGAACTTGCAAAAGTTAGAAATGTAACTGTCTTTGAGCTAATGAGAGGTGGAGGGGGGAAGTAGAACAAGAAGGAAGGACTGTGATAGGACAGGGGTGGGAGGGGGGGGGAAGAGATTAAATGACACATATCATGGAACAGAATGCAATGGAGTGCTAAATAGTTGTAATGAAAGACAAAGCGTGAGTCCAGAGAGAGTGCTAATGGCAGAATAATGAGCATGTCTGTACAAAATCAAAAACATGAAAAATAAGTTAAAGTCTAGCACATGGTTAAAAATAAATCAAATTAAAAAATAAATATATAAAAATAATAAATGAACAAAAAATAATGGGCTTATGGTCTGAAATTATTGAACTCAATATTGAGTCCAGAAGGTGCAGAGTGCCTAAAGTTAGAAATACAACAGTCTTTGAGCAAGTGAGGGGGGTGGGGGGAAGTAGAACAAGGAAGGACAGACACTCATGTTTTGTCTTTCACTACAACTATTAATTCCGAGTCTATCAGGCCTGTGTCCTCAGTACCTTGCTCTATGGCAGCGAGGCCTGGACAACGTATGTCAGCCAAGAGCGACGTCTCAATTCATTCCATCTTCGCTGCCTCCGGAGAATACTTGGCATCAGGTGGCAGGACCGTATCTCCAACACAGAAGTCCTCGAGGCAGCCAACATCCCCAGCTTATACACACTACTGAGTCAGCGCCGCTTGAGATGGCTTGGCCATGTGAGCCGCATGGAAGATGGCAGGATCCCCAAAGACACATTGTACAGCGAGCTCGCCACTGGTATCAGACCCACCGGCCGTCCATGTCTCCACTTTAAAGACGTCTGCAAATGCGACATGAAATCCTGTGACATTGATCACAAGTCATGGGAGTCAGTTGCCAGCGTTCGCCAGAGCTGGCGGGCAGCCATAAAGACAGGGCTAAAGTGTGGCGAGTTGAAGAGACTTAGTAGTTGGCAGGAAAAAAGACAGAGGCGCAAGGGGAGAGCCAACTGTGTAACAGCCCCGACAAACGAATTTCTCTGCAGCACCTGTGGAAGAGTCTGTCACTCTAGAATGGACCTTTATAGCCGCTCCAGGCGCTGCTTCACAAACCACTGACCACCTCCAGGTGCGTATCCATTGTCTCTCGAGATAAGGAGGCCAAAGAAAGAAAAATAAATAACAACTATTTAGTACTCCAGTTGTGCTCTGTTCCATGATATCTGTCATTTGATCTCTCTTTTCCCCCCTCCCCCCGTCCTATCACAACCTTCTGGACTCAATATTGAACTCAATAATTTCAGATCTTGAGCCCATTTTTAAAAAAAATTTTAATCTATTTTTAAATTTTATTTTTTTTAACCATGTGCTAGTCTTTAACTTATTTTTCATGTTTTTACTTTTGTACAGACCTGTTCATTATTCTGCCATTAGCACTCTCTGCACTCATGCTGTGACTTTCGCTACAACTATTTAGCACTCCATTTGTGTTCTGTTCCATGATATCTGTCATTTAACTGCTCTCTTCCCCACACCCCCCAGTCCTATCACAGTCCGTCCTTCCTTGTTGTACTTCCTTCCCCCCCACCCCTCACCCCTCACTTGCTCAAAGACTGTTGCATTTCTAACTTTTGCCAATTCTGATGAAGGGTCGCAGACCTGAAACATTAACTCTGTTTCTTTGTCCACAGATGCTGCCAGACCTGCTGAGTATTTCCGGCACTTTCTGTTCTCATGTCAGAGTTCCAGCATCCGTAGTATTTTTTGTCATTTCAAAATAGGTGTTCCTTTGTTAAAATGAAGCGACAGTACAGTTAATGTTGAACAGTGAAAGCAGCGTGCTATATTACACAGTATTTACAGACACAGGCCATTCGCCCCAATACGTCCATGTGAGTGTTTATGCTCCGCGTGAGCCTCCTCCCTACCCTTTTCATTTAACCCCATCAGCATAACTTCTATTCCTTTCTCCCTCACATGCGTATCCCTCTTCTCCTTCAATGCATCTATGCTATTTGCCTCAACTCCTTGTAGTAGTGAGTTCTACATTCTCATCACTATCTGGCTAAAGAAGCTTCTCCTTTAAATTCCCAATAGACAGAGGTAATCAATGCCAGAACCAATGGATCAGGTCAAAAATCTGCAACTCTGCCACATCCAGCTGTGAGCAGTGGTGGGCAGTTAAACAGCTAATGGGAGGAGGAGCGTTAACTCTGCTTCTCTTTCCACAGATGCTGCCAGACCTGCTGAGTGGTTCCAGCATTTCTTGTTTTTATTTCAGATTTCCAGCATCCGCAGTATTTTGCTTTTATTTTAATAGGAGGAGGAGGCTCCATTAGCAGCGTCATCCCCAATGATGGCAGAGTCCAACCACATGAGTGCAAAAGACATGGTTTGAAGTGTTTGCAGTTATATTCAGCCAGATCCTTGGCCTTTTCCTCAGAACTCCAACTGAATGCCAGTCACGTGATATCAAAAAAAGGTTGAGGGCACTGGACACAGCAAAGGCTACAAGTCCTGATAACATTCCGGCTGTAGTGCTGAAGACTCATGTTCCAGAACAAGTTGCAGCTTTACCTAAGCTGTTCTAGTGCAGCTATAACTGGCATCTACCTCACATTGTGAATAATTGCCCAGTTATCTCCTATCCAAAAAGGACATCCAAGCTGGCCAATTACCACACTATCAGCTGACTCCCAATCATAAACAAAGTGATGGCAGGTGTTGTCAGCAGTGCTATCAGCTGGACTTATTCAGTAATAACTTGCTCAGTCTGGGTTCCACCAGAACCACTTTGGATCCAGTCGTCATTATGGCCTTGGTCCCAACATGGACCTGAGCTGAATTCCAGAGGTGAGGTGGGAGTGTCTGTCTTTCATCTGGACGCCATTTAACTAAGTGTAGCAACAAGGAGCCCTAAAAAATTGGAAGTCAATGAGGAAAGGAGGGAAAACTCAAACTCTTTAGGGGTAAACTCATATCTGGCACAAAGGATATTGCTGGAGGCCGACCTTAGTCGGAGAAGTTTGTTGCTAGAATTCCTCAGGGATGTGCCATCAGCCCAAATATTTTCAGCTGCTTCATAAATGAGCATCTCTCCATTTATAAGGTTAGAAGTGCGGCTGTTCACTGTTGATTGCAGTGTTCAGCTCAATTGACAATTCCTCATAACTAAGTAGTTTTGCCTGCATGTAGCAACATCCAGGAGTTGGCTGATGAGTTGCAGGTAACATTTCGTAGAATCAGATAGCCGCCTTCTATACTATTTGACCCACTGTGCTGTGACTGATCAATTGGAAAGTGGCTTTTGGTATTTTATTGACTGAGAAGAATCAGTGAAGTTGTTGAGAAATTTGGTCAGAAATACAGAAGTAATCTGCTTTTGCAACTGTAGCAATACTGTGATTGTATTATGTAGCCTCTGGACCTCTTGTCAGCATTTCTAACCTTATCTATATTAAGATACTGTACAACTGCAGTATAGAAGCACCAGGTTTATCAAAAGTGCTGAGGTCTGTGAAAATTAAACCCCTGATGCAAGAAATTAAACCCCTGATCTGTATATTTTCTGGCATTTCTGAAATGGGTTCCTGTGGACTACAACTCATCTGTTGTTGAAACCCTCATCCCTGGCTTTTTTCTTTATTCCTAGCTGTGACTATCTCAAAACACACCTGGCTGGCCTCCCACATTCTACCCTCCGTAAACTTGAGGTCATCCAGAACTCTGCTGCCCAAGTCCTTATTCACACCCATCACCTCTCTGCTCGCTGATTTGCATTGACTCCTGGTTAAGCAATGCTTTGATTTTTAAAAAAATTAATGTTTTCAAATCCTTTCATGTCCTCGCTCCTCCCTATTAGCCCCACAAGACTCATATTTGTACTACTGCAATTCTGGCCTCTTTTGCATGGCCATTTTTACCATTCCACCATGGCTGTGCTTTCAGCTGTCTAGGCCCTACACTCTGTAATTCCCTTCCTAAAACACTCCATCTCCTTTTAAGATGCTTCTTGGAACCTACCTCTTTAGCCAAGCTTTTGGCCATTTGCCCTAATATCCTCTTGTGTGATTTGGTGTCAGATTTTGCTTTAGAAATGCATTGGGATGTTTCATGATAAAGCCAACAAGTCATTGTTGTCTCTGTATACAATCCTAGATTATAAAATGATATTGGTTCATTTCATCTGGACCTGTAAAATTAAGTTCTGCAAGTTTTGTTGAGCACTGCTTCTGACTTTAAGACTATTGTGAGTTTTAAGCAATACAGTGAGTGTCCCAATAGTCTTTAAAAGAGCAAACTATAAATACATAGCAAGGTATAAGTTCAAGTGATAGAAAACAGCCAAAGAATTTTTGCATGGCATTTTTGTTCTATCATTTCCTTGGAGTAATTGTGCATTATGAGGGTCTGTTTCTTATTAAGTCAGTGAAATACTTGTAACCGAGATGGAATGGGTGGGCAGTCTGCTCCCAGGCTTTGACCAATATAGTTGTAAATCAAAGGCTGTGACATCTGAGGATCTGTGAAGCCAGTTGAATATGATGGCAATGCTTACTTGTCTGGTCAAGTTTAATCTTGATATTTGCCTGACTGAAAAAACTGTCTGACAAGTGAACCTTTAATTGTTAGCCTCCAGCCGCTCTGTCTTTCTTGTTTCTCCTTTTTCATATCACGTACCCTTTAAATATGTACCATTGTAGCTTGTATTGTTTCCCTTACTAAAATATATCAGTTCACACTTTGTGTTGAATTTCGTCTGCCATGCATCCGGCTGTTCTACCAGCCTATTTATACCCATAATATATTTAAAATCTTGTTCCTGCGCATTTCCTGTCTATACTATTTAACTCCCTTTTTTGTCAACCTTTATAAGAGTGGACCGCAAGAATTTAGAATAGTGGGTTTTGCTTTTGTAAACTTGTCGGATAGTAATTATGCAATTTTGGTACCAGGTGGTGAAATACAGTCTTTGAACCGTTGAGATTAAATATATTAAAAACTTCCATCCACCATCTTGTATTTCAGCCTGCAGCTAAGCATCCTTCCAGGCAGTTCCTTTTTTATAGTTTATTTAGGCTTTCAAGTAGTTTTTTTGGTTTGGTCACGGTCTTGTTTTTTTTCTCTCTTCGGGAAAATTGTGTTTGTCTCACTTCTGTAAAAGATCAGTGCACCTTTAAGAACTCTCCGCAGGTTCGGTGAGCCAAAGTGCATGCAGGTTGCCACGCAACAGCCAGAGAGAGAGAGAGGACAGAGATTCAATGTTGCAGTTTGACTTTTGAAAACTGGCTGTCAAAAACTGGTTTGAGCAGAGATATACTGTTCCAGCAGTTGAAGGGAGGAGAGCTCTCTGAGATAGTTTAAACTGAAAGGAAAAGAGCTGTATTATTACTCTTTCGAAGATTCTACAAAGACAAGCCGAATTAATTCCCTAAGAAGAATAAGAAAAGCTATTTTTTCTTAACAAAGGATCAGTATTGCAGTGTTTATCACTGAAGGGACAGTTTATGCTACAACTACCGAACTGAACTGCTCAATTCCTATCTTTGGAAGGAACCTTTTTTTTATTGGACCTTGGAAGACTGCAAGTGAACTTTGACCGTGTTGTATTAGAAGACCATTCGTCAGGAATGTAACTTACGACGACTTGTTTATTTGTTTTATTTCTGAGAATAAGCTACTTATGAAGTATACATTCTTTTAAAACTCGAACCACTGTTTAATTTTAGTATATGTATGCAAATGCGGGAGTTAGATTTTTAAATAAGAATTTATAAGATCTTTAGATATTGGTTCATCTTAGTGTTTAAGATTGTAGTTTTTTAATCAATAGTTAATTTGTTGATATCTAAAGATTTGGTTTGGTTTGCTTCATTCGGGGGTTACTAGATTGTTCAATTTGGCTGTTTTTCTTTTTCCAATTTGGAAAGCTTAAAGAAATATGATGCAACCTGTGGAGTGAAGGGACTGAATTGACAGTGCGTGGCTCCCACTACGATCAGAATCATATATTTTGGTTGGGGGCTTTATCCTGAGTGATCGTAACAATATGTACATTTTTGAAACTTTCAATTCAAACAAAACTGTCTTCACTTTGAATTTCTCTGTTTTGCTGGCCTCATGCCACTTGGCTGTCTTTTCCTCAAGGCCTTCAGGTTAAGGTTTTGTTTAATCCTTTGTTGCTAGATGTGTAATTTTTCAGTCCTCGTGCTGCCCTCCTCTTTCTCCCCTCGGCTCTTCTTTAGTTTCCCAGTATAATTGTTTTTTAGATGTTAATTTCTCAGCACTCTGCTTCTGATGGGATCTGGTCATCACTTGTCTCTAGGATCTGATTCCTGCTCCCAACCCCACGTTTTGGCCTAACCGCAGGAACCCGAGTCATTTTTGACGAGGAAGAGATATACAGATGACAAAAGACCTCAGTGCAAAAGAGAGGGCCACACATTTGGAGGTGAAGGGATAGAGAGGGGAGGTTGTGGGAACAGATCTTGGTCTGAAGTCACCTCCAACCCTGGTTCTAGCTCGCACCTCTCCAAAAACAAACTCCTGTTACAATTCGACCTCAAGTCCTGAACAAAGTACAGTACAGCACAGGAACAGGCCATTCGGCCCTCCAAGCCTGCGCCGATCTTGATGCCTGTCTAAACTAAAATCTTTTGCACATCCGGGGACCGTATCCCTCTATTCCCATCCTAGTCATGTATTTGTCAAGATGCCTCTTAAACGTCGCTATCGTACCTGCTTCCACCACCTCCCCCGGCAGCAAGTTCCAGGCACTCGCCACCCTCTGTGTAAAGAACTTGCCTCGCACATTCCCTCTAAACTTTGCCCCTCACACCTTAAACCTATGCCCCCTAGTAACTGACTCTTCCACCCTGGGAAAAAGCTTCTGACTATCCACTCTGTCCATGCCACTCATAACTTTGTAAACCTCTATCATGTCGCCCCTCCACTTCCGTCGTTCCAGTGAAAACAATCCGAGTTTATGCAACCTCTCCTCATAGCTAATGCCCTCCAGACCAGGCAACATCCTGGTAAACCTCTTCTGTACCCTCTCCAAAGCCTCCACGTCCTTCTGGTAATGTGGCGACCAGAATATTCTAAGTGTGGCCTAACTAAGGTTCTGTACAGCTGCAGCATGACTTGTCAATTTTTATACTCTATGCCCCGACCGATGAAGGCAAGCATGCAGTATGCCTTCTTGACTACCTTATCCACCTGCGTTGCCACTTTCAGTGACCTGTGGACCTGTATGCCCAGATCTCACTGCCTGTCAATACTCCTAAGGGTTCTGCCATTTACTGTATACTTTCCACCTGTATTAGATCTTCCAAAATACATTACCTTACATTTGTCCAGATTAAACTCCATCTGCCATTTCTCCGCCCAAGTCTCCAACTGATCTATATCCTGCTGTATCCTCTGACAATTCTCACCACTATCCGCAGCTCCACCAACCTTTGTGTCCTGCTCGCTCCGTTTACAGCTTCCTGGACAAACCTACAAACTATAACTGTTCCACACATGAATTTATGAAAGGTATGCTCTGCTCCTCAAGGAATTTATTCATTGGCTGGTGAGCGCAGAGCCATTGATTGATTAATTTTCTGCTCCCTGCTGCTAGATTTATTTATTTGTTGCTTCCAGCTACTCTTGTCAACTTAATTTACTGATTTCCACTTCTGCTACCTGCTGCTCTTTTGAATTTATTCATTCAGTGGTGATTGCTGCTCTCTTAAAAGTATTAATTGACTGGTGCCTCGTTAGTTATGCATCAATGGTCACTGGTAAGTCTACATTGTCGTGAGCTATTCACATTATCTGGTTTGTATTGGTTTACCTTGACTTTTCCTGCTGTGATTATATGGTGTCAAACAAAACCTATAATGCATTTTTTTTACTGCTCCAGCTTATTTCATTTATTTTGTCCCATTATAGTGTCAGCTTCTGTTATCTGTTTAGGGATGTATTGTCATCACATTGTTTTGGAACTGTTCCAGACTATACAGCTGTTGAGTCTCTGTGTGCAACAGCATGGGAGATTTGACTGGTGATCTGTTGAAGATCTATTGAAAATCTTGTGTCTGCACTTGCTGTTTTTTTCACTAAAAATTCCTTTGTCAGCATTTATGCTTAGAGGTAGTTTCAATTGAGCTGTAATTACAGTCCTGTCAGTGGAGATCCTGCAGTGCCACCATTGGCAGGAGGATGTAATTAACAGTGTGACAAGTATTCTCGCAAATTTCCATATAAATATGGTTATGGGAGCTTATAGTGGAAATATGAAGGTATGATTTCGAAATGGCCACTGTATTCCATCTGCCCACTGCAGTCCAATTATCCCCAGCCATCTAAATCCTTCTTTGCAAGAAGCTTAAACTAGTTTTGACTCTCCGTGTGCAGAACCACAGGAAACTGGTAGGATGTCAGGCTTGATTTCTGCGGGACACCACTATTCTTTTTGTAAAAATTGTAATAAAATTTCTTTCATGCAAAGTAAATCCTTAATCCAGCACCTTCTTATTTCCTACAGTTCCCCAGCCATTGGTGGACCTTCACTTGAAGCTGATGAGGAAGATTGGGAAGTCTGTGAGCTTTGATCGATGGGAAAAGTACCTTCTCAGGGTAAACTACATTGTTCCTGCTATAATATTGAAACACTGTAATGTCATTCGCAGTTTGTCATACAAGAGCATACTTAACTAATATTACCCAGCTCATTTGAGATGGTATCGTAGATGAGAGCAGTTTTTAAAAAAAATAAAAGCTGTGTGTGCGCACAAAATGCAGTATGAGATGACCCCGCTCACCTGTCAATGCAAGATTTCATTCCATAATGCAGCTGCTGAAAACCAGACTTTTACTGAGCTGTTTGTAATCCCTACAATCAGTGGGCGACCACTTCAGAACAGGCGTGGGGCCATCCTATTAACAATAATCATACTGCTTTTCCTGAAAGCTACCTTTTGGGTTATCGAGTTAAAATTGCTACTGAGTGGTCACTGGGTCAAAATCCTGGAGCATCCTATCGAACAGTATTGCTGGAGCATCTTCACCACGTGATTGCAGCAGTTCAAGAAGGTAGCTCACCACTACTTTCTTGGTCAACTAGTAATGGGAAATAAATATCCCAAGTATTAATTTAAAATAAAATTCTAGGACCTGGTAGCTTATTGTCAAATCAGAATCATGTCTTTGTTAAAACTCAGTACAAGGTCCAGCATGAATATCAGGATAGTGGCTTTCCACTAACCTCTCAACATATAGTTCAAGTATCAGCTATTTTAAGGCTTATATGCTCTAAAGACATTTTTAAAAAATAAACTTCCTCCCTGAACCATGGGCATGCTCTTGACAGACATGTGCTGCTCCCATGGTTATACCATTGCTGCTAGAATGTGCACAGGTAATTTGTCTTTTCCTCGGAATTTCCCACAAATTCCAAACATTGAGTCCTCCCATCATGCATGAAAGTTCAAAACTTGCTGCATGTACAGCCACTGACATAAATCCCCATTTCCACTCCTTCTGTGGTTTAGTATGTTCGCATCAAGATTGGCCACTTTAAGTCCTAGAGTTAACTATAATGGAAAGTAAAACCACATAATTCAAAACATATTACCATAGAATCATAGGAGTGAACATAACGAATGAGGTCAATATGCTGGTACTAATAACTTAGCTGGGCCTGTTCAGTGT
Source organism: Heterodontus francisci (assembly GCF_036365525.1). Lineage (NCBI taxonomy): Eukaryota > Metazoa > Chordata > Chondrichthyes > Heterodontiformes > Heterodontidae > Heterodontus > Heterodontus francisci. The sequence continues at coordinate 8,662,206 of NC_090376.1, forward strand.
AATCCCTTTCTCCATATAAATTCACCATTTCATGTGCTTAACCAGTTCCCATTTATATGATATAGTACGTGTGCAAATAGCGATTTGTGGTAAAGCATTCCATGCTGTAATACCCTTATGTGAAAACATTTTAACTTTCCTTTTGATTCTGCTAGTGACAATGCTCAGTCTATTCTTGCTTCCTTCCGTCCTTGTGTACTACCGATGGACTGAATTGCCTCCTCCTATGCTGTTATGACTCTGACTCCTGATTTCCATTTGTGATAAACCAGTAACAATTTTTTTGCATTTATCTTTTATATTCATTTATATGGAGAAAGGGGCGGCACAGTGGCGCAGTGGTTAGCACTGCAGCCTCACAGCTCCAGGGACCCGGGTTCGATTCTGGGTACTGCCTGTGTGGAGTTTGCAAGTTCTCCCTGTGTCTGCGTGGGTTTTCTCCGGGTGCTCCGGTTTCCTCCCACAAGCCAAAAGACTTGCAGGTTGGTAGGTAAATTGGCCATTATAAATTGTCACTAGTATAGGTAGGTGGTGGGGAAATATAGGGACAGGTGGGGATGTTTGGTAGGAATATGGGATTAGTGTAGGATTAGTATAAATGGGTGGCTGATGGTCGGCACAGACTCGGTGGGCCGAAGGGCCTGTTTCAGTGCTGTATCTCTAATCTAATCTAATCTAATCTTGTCAAAATATTTCATAATTTTGAAAACTTTGATTTAGATGCTTGAACAGAAGGAATGGGACATCGTCAGCAAGCCTGTGGAACTGCAGCCTAGCATGAGCCAAATGTTAGAGAGAAGGGAGGAGAAAAGTGTAAAGTAAACTTATGTGCCCTGCAAGCAGGCAGCTACAGAACACTTCTTAAAATATCCCCTCCTCTCCTCAATAGTGCAGAGGTGTAGCAGCCCTAATCACTCTTCCAAATGGCCATTATTCTTGAGAGCCTAGAAAGCGAATGTCGGTCAAATCTGATGATCAGCCATGGTCTAATTGAATGGCAGAGAGAGTCGAGGGGCTGAATGACCTCCTCCTGTTCTAATTATGTCCTTGACCGATCCCCACACATTTTCCAGCAGAATTCACTGGAGTGTAATTGGGGGACAAGAACTCCAACTAATTTTTTCTCCCCCCCTCCTCTACTATCCAATCCATTATAACACCTTGCTGTGACCCTGGCTGAAAACCTGGCACCAATGAGAGATGAACAATATGAGTATCTGGTTCCTATGTTAAGTTACAGGACTTTTTATAATGCATTCATGGGATGTGGGCATTGCTGGAAAGGTTGACATTTATTCCCCATTCCTAATTGCCCTTGAGAAAGTGGTGATGTGCCATCTTCTTGAACTACTGCAGTCCATGATGCAGGTGCTGTTATAAGAGGGAGTTCCAAGATTTTGCCCCAGCGACGATGAAGGAACAGTGATTATGTATTGTAACTTGGAGGCGAACTTGCAGGTTGTGGTGTTTCCATGTGTCTGCTGCCTTTGTTCATCTCGGTGGTAGAGGTTGCGATTTTGGGAGGTGCTGCAAATAAGTCTTGGCGCGTTGCTGCAGTGCATCTTGTAGGCGGTACACACTGCAGCCACGGTTCACCGGTGGTAGAGTGAGTAAAGGTTTAAGGTCAGGTACTGACTTAGTGCAATAATATAAAAGCAAAATACTGCGGATGCTGGAAATCTGAAATAAAAACAAGGAATGCTGGAAATAGCAGGTCTGGCAGCATCTGTGGAGAGAGAAGCAGAGTTAACGTTTCAGGTCAGTGACTCTTCTTCAAAACTAGCAAATACTAGAAATGTAAAAGGTTATAAGCAAGTAAAGCGGGGGTGGGGCAAGAGATAACAAAGGAGAAGGTGTAAATAGGACAAGGTCACAGAATAGCTGACCAGAAGGTTGTGGAGCAAAGGCAAACAATATGTTAATGGTGTGTTGAAAGACAAAGCATTGGTACAGATAGGGTGTTAACGGACTGAAAATTGAACAGTCGCAAGTACAAACGTGAAAAAAACAGTGGATAAGCAAACTGAACAAACTAAGATAACACAGAAAAAAATTTTTTTTAAAGGAAAGTGAAAAAAATAACAAAAAATAAAAGTAAAATGCGGGGCCCGTCATGCTCTGAAATTATTGAACTCAATATTCAGTCCAGCAGGCTGTAGTGTGCCTAATCGGTAAATGAGATGCTGTTTCTCGAGGTTGCGTTGATGTTCACTGGAACACTGCAGCAATCCCAGAACAGAGATGTGAGCATGAGAGCAGGGGGGAGTGCTGAAATGGTGAGCAACTGGAAACTCGGGGTCCTGCTTGCGGACTGAGCGGAGGTGTTCCGCCATGCGGTCACCCAGTCTGCATTTGGTCTCCCCAATATAGAGGAAACCACATTGTATGCAGCGAATACAGTATACTGCATTGAAAGAAGTACAAGTAAATCGCTGCCTCACCTGAAAGGAGTGTTTGGGGCCTGGGATAGTGAGGAGAGAGTAGGTAAATGGGCAAGTATTACACCTCCTGCGATTGCAGGGGAAGGTGCCATGGGAAGGGGACGAAGTGGTGCGGATAGTGGAGGAGTGGGCCAGGGTGTCACGGAGGGAACGATCCCTTCGAAATGCTGACAGGGGAAGGGAGGGGAAGATGCGGTTAGTAGTGGCATCGCACTTGAGGTGGCAGAAATGGCGGAGGCTCATCCTTTGGATATGGAGGATGATGGAGTGGAAATTGAGAAGCCAGAGGAACCCTGTTGCAGTTCTGGGAGAGAGGGGAAGGGGTGAGGATGGAGGTGTGGGAAATGGTCCGGGCACTGTTGAAGGCCCTGTCAACCACAGTGGGGGGGAATCCTCGGTTGAGGAAAAAGGAAGACATCTCAGAAGCGCTGTCATGGAAGGTAGTATCGTCAGAGCAGATGCGGCGAAGACGGAGAAACTGGGAGAATGGAATGGAGTCCTTACAGAAGGCAGGGTGTGAAGAAGTGTAGTTGAGGTAGCTGTGGGAGTCAGTGGGCTTATAATGAATATTAGTAGACGGCCTATCACCAGAGATGGAGACAGAGAAGTCGAGGAAGAGAAGGGAAGTGTCGGAGATGGACCATGTAAAGGTGAGAGAAGGGTGGAAATTAGAAGCAAAGTTGATAAAGTTTTCCAGTTCGGGGCAGGAGCAGGAAACAGTACCGATGCAGTCATCAATGTACCGGAAAAAGAGTTGGGGGAGGGGGCCTGAGTAGGACTGGAACAAGGAATGTTCGACATATCCCACAAAAAGATAGGCATAACTAGGACCCATGCGGGTACCCATTGCAACACCTTTTACTTGAAGGAAGTGAGTGGAGTTGGAGGAGAAGTTGTTCAATGTGAGAACAAGTTCAGTCAGGCGGAGGAGGGTGGTGCTGGATGGGGACTGGTTGGGCCTCTGTTCAAGGAAGAAGCGGAGAGCCCTCAAACCGTCCTGGTGGGGGATGGAAGTGCAGAGAGATTGGACGTCCATAGTGAAGAGGAGGCGGTTGGGACCAAGAAACTGGAAATTGTCAAAATGACGTAGGGCGTCAGAGAGTCACGGATGTAGGTGGGAAGAGACTGGACCAGTGGAGAAAAGATAGTCAAGCTACTGATTTAGTGCGTTGCTTTGTTTTGGATAACGTCGAGCTTCTTGAGTGTTGTTGGAGTTGCACTCATCCAGGCAGGTGGAGAGTATTCCAACGCACTCCTGACTTGTACCTTGCAGATGGTGGACAGGCTTTAGGGAGTTGGGAGGTGAGTCACTCACTGCAGAATACCCAGTCTCTATCTGCTGTTGTCGTCGTCTTCTTGGCATTTCTTCATGGGCTAAGATTTTGGGAAGATTGTCCTCATCAGTTGTAGGCCCACTGGTGGCTAGTCAGTCCTATCCACAGATTCTTCCACAGTGAGTACAAGTGAAGGTGTCGTCACTGCTGGGGGCAATTGTATCTATCCTTCTCCTTTTCTCTTTCATGCTGGTTCTTCGCTCAGTCTCAAAGGTGTCTGTAGCCCTCCTGATGTAGCACCTCCAGGCATCACTATCTATGGCCTGCGCTTCCCACTGGCGATGGTTGATGTGGCACTCAGGGAGGGACTTCTTCAGGGAGTCCATGAAACATTTGCATGGGGCCCTCTGTTCCTTTTACCAGTGGTCAGCTCTCCATACAACACGATCTTGGGCAGGCGACTGTTGTCCATCTGGGCAGCGTGACCCACCCAGCGCAGTTGACTTTGCAGGAGGATGGCCTTGATGCTGTTGATGTTGGCTGTTTCCAGTTTATAGAAAACTGAAGTCCTGCATCAGCCTGCACCCCAAGAAGAATATAGACCACCAGGCATTGTCATCGAAGGAACTGAGCTGAGTGCCGTAAAGCAATTTACTTATTTGGGGAGCGTCATCTCGTTTGATGCCACCATAGACAAGGAAGTGGACAATAGGCTCTCGAAAGCAAACAGGACATTCGGCAGACTCTACAAACGAGTGTGAGCAACCACAGCTTTAGAGCACAGACCAAACTCTCAAAGTGTACAAAGCCGTAGTCCTCACCATCCTTCTGTATGCTGCCAAGTCATGGGTCCTATACCACCGTCGTGTACGTCTTCTAGAGCGGTTCCATCAGCGATGCCTCCGCAGCATCCTCAAGATCTGCTGGCAGGACCGCATCACAAACATTGAAGTCCTGCTCTTGCAGCCACAGTACTAATGTGGCTGGTCCAGTTATGTTTCTGGTCAAGAAATGTGCAGTACATTTACCTACTAGGCCACTGGCTAAGCACGTTCGTGTGAAATTAAAGATAATTACTGTGATTGTATGCTGAGCGGGCACAGATGTATTCATTGTATATCTGTTTAGTAATTGCTGACATGCGTTATGGTGGATTGTCTAAACTTGTGTCTCTGTCTGCTGTGAGGCCACTGCCAATGTCTCTTTTTGCATGTCACTAGGATACTAGTCCAGACAGGTCTTCACAGTCCAATTTCCCTCCACTTATGGGGAGATGCTGCAGACTGTACCCTGTAACTTCCTTCCTGGTGCGACTCAAGGAACTAAGCAAAGCGGATGGCTCATGATGCATGTGCATTGGTGCTCTGTCTGCAGTGCCACGACTCATTCTGGTTTTCTTTTGTGAATCGGTCCTTGACATCCCTGAATATATTAAAATAAATCACCCCCTACCCAAATTTGTCCCCTGCTCTGTCAAAGGAATTGCCTCATGTTACTATACTAGCCCATCAACTCTGGGTACTGTCAAGTAACGAAGTCGATGGGCGATCCTTCGTACACAAGCCAGTTAGAGTGTTAAACTGTTTCCCCTGGGTGGTGAGTCCAGAACTGGGATCATAGTCTCAGATTAAGGGGTTGGTCATTAGGACTGAAATAAGGTGAAATTACTTCACCCTTCACTTGTGAATCTTTGGAATTTTCTACCCCCTCAGAGGGCTTTGGATGTTGATTACAATCAAGACTGAGCTTGATAGATTTTTGGGCACGAGGGAAATCAACTGATATGGGGATAGGGAGAGAAAGTTGATGTCGGAGTTTAGGCATGATATTGAATGGCAGAGCAGGATTGAGGGGCCATGTGGGCTACTCCTATTTCTTGTGTTCTAACTGCTCAACTGTAGTGTGCATCATACCAATGCTCAGTCATGGGAACATAGGAGCAGGAGTAGGCCATTAAGCCCATTGACCGTGCCCCACCATTCAATATGATCATGGCTGATCATTCACTTCAATTACTTTTTCCCACACTACTCTCATATAGCCCCTTATGTCATTTGTATTTAGAAATCTGTCAATCTCTGCTTTAAACATTCTCAATGACTGAGCTTCCACAGCCCTCTGGGGTAGAGAATTCCAAAGATTCACAACCCTCTGAGTAAAGAAATTTCTCCTCATCTCTGTCCCAAGAGGCTTCCCTCATTTTGAAATTGTGCCCTGGTTCTAGACTCCGCAACCAGGGGAAACATCTTAGCTGCATCTACCCTGTCTATCCCTTTTAAGTATTTTGCAGGTTTCAATGAGATCACCTCTCATTCTTCGAAACTCTAGAGAGTACAGGCCCAGTTTCCCCAATCTCTCTTCATAGGACAGTCCCGCCATCCCAGGAACAAGTCTGGTGAACCTTCATTGCACTCCCTCTATGGTGGTAATATCCTTCCTAAGGTAAGGGGGGGGCAAAACTGCACCCAGTACTCCAAGTACGGCCTAACTAAGGTTCGATGCAGTTGAAGCAAGACTTCACTGCTCCTGTACTCAAATCCTCTTGTGATAAAAGCTAACAAACCATTAGCCTTCCTAATTGCTTGCTGCACCTGCATGTTGGCTTTCAGTGACTTATTGACAAGGACACCCAGGTCCCTTTGTACATCTACACTTTCTAATCTTTTACCATTTAAGAAATACTCTGTACATATGTTCATCCTACCGAAGTGAACAACCTCACATTTTTCCACATTATATTCCATCTGCCACGTTCTTGCCCATTCACTAAGTCTGTCCAAATCCCCATGAAGGCACTTTTCATCTTCCTCACAATGCACATTTCCACCTAGATTTGTGTCATCCGCGAACTTGGAAATGCTACATTTGGTCCCCACATCCAAATCGTTGATATATATTGTGAACAGCTGGGTCCCAAGCACTGATCCCTGTGGTACCCCACTAGTCACAGCCTGCCAACGTTTATTCCTACTCTCTGCCTGTTAACCAATCCTTAATTCATGCCAGTATATTACCTCCTATCCCATGTGCTTTAATTTTGCTAACCAACCTCCTGTGGGGGACTTTATCAAAAGCCTTCTGAAAATCCAAGTACACCACATCCACCTACTCCCCTTTATCAATTCTGTTAGTAACATCCTCAAAAAACTCCCAACAGGTTCGTCAGACATGATTTCCCATTCATAAATCCATGTTGACTAAGCCCAATCAGGTCATTATTATCCAAGTGTCTTTTCTTTCTTAGAGATACAGCACTGAAACAGGCCCTTCGGCCCACCGAGTCTGTGCCGACCATCAACCCATTTATACTAATCCTACATTAATCCCATATTCCTACCACATCCCCACCTTCCCTCAATTCCCCTACCATCTACCTATACTAGGGGCAATTTATAATGGCCAATTTACCTATCAACCTGCAAGTCTTTGGCTGTGGGAGGAAACCGGAGCACCCGGCGAAAACCCACGCGGTCACAGGAAGAACTTGCAAACTCCGCACAGGCAGTACCCAGAATCGGGTCGCTGGAGCTGTGAGGCTGCGGTGCTAACCACTGCGCCACTGTGCCGTCCATTTATCACATCCTTTAGAATAGATTGTGGCATTTTCCCAACAACTGATGTAAAGCTAACCGGTCTGTAATTCCCTGTTTTCTCTCTCCCTCCCTTCTGAAATAGTGGGACAACATCTGCGACCTTCCAATCTATAGAATTTTGGAAGATGACCAATGCATGCACTATCTCCATAGCTACCCCTTTCAACATTCTGGAATGTGGAATATCAAGTCCTTGGGACTTATCAACCTTCAGCCCCATTAATTTCTCCATACAACCTTCTTACTAATACTAATTTGCCCCCCTAATCTCTTGGATCTCTAATTCTGGGAGATTTCTTGTATCTTCCTCAGTGAAGACAGACACAAAGTAATCATTTAGCTTCTGTGCCATTTCTCTATTCCCCACTATAAATTCTCCTGACTGCCTGTAATAGGCCCACATTTGTCTTAGTGTAACATTTCCTTTTTTACCTACCTGTAGAAGCTTTTATGGTCCGTTTCTATAATTTCTGCGAGCTTGCATTCATGTTTTATTCTCCCTTTCTTTATTAGTTTCTTCGTCCTCCTTTGCTGAATTCTAAAATCCTCCCAATCCTCAGGTTTACTACTATTTCTGGCAACTTTATAGTCTTCCCCAATATGCATATTTAAGCATTAGGTCAGTGGCACACAATTGGGATCTGACCCAGCCTGGTTATCTCAGATGTGACTTATTTGGCGGAGATAGCTCTGATGCCTCCTACTGTCTCCCTGCATGATGGCGCAGGTTGAAATTTGATTTCATTACCTGTTTTGTATGGCTTGGTTGCAACTTTTCTTTACCAAAAAGTCATCGTGGGGAAGCTTTTAAAGTCAAACTTTTAATTGCTCTGTGTTGATGTTTTTTTTTTCTATTCTATTTTCAAAAATTTTTAAACTTCTGATTAATATGTAAACAGCACATTGTAAAATGATTTTTTTTAAATAGATTTGCCTGGAGTACAACAATACTTGGGCCTGGGAGATGGAAAAAATTGGATACACTGAGATGGACGCCGAATGCAAACTTGGCCTCTTAAAGGTAATTTCTTAACATAGAGTCGCAGAGTCACTTACAGCATAGAAGGAGGCCATTTGGCCCATCGAGTCCATGCTGCCTCTCCATGGAGCAATTCAATCCCATTCCCTTGCTTGATTCCCGTAACCCTGCAAGTTTATTTCTTTCAAGTGCTCATCCAATTTCCTTTTGAAATCATTGATTGTCTCCGCTTCCACTACCCTTGTGGGTAGCAAGATCCAGGTCATTACTACCTGTTGCATAAAAAAGTTCCTCCTCACTTTCCCCCTGCATCTTTAGCCCAAAACCTTCAATCAAGTGTCCCCTAGTCCTTATATCAGTTAATGGTAACAGTTTTTTCTTATCTAACTTATCTAAACCTGTCATAGAGAGAAACCCACCAAGTCCGTGCCGACCATCAATAATCTTGTACACCTCTATCAAATCTCCCATCTGTCACCTTTGCTCCAAGGAGAACAACGCCAGCTTTTCCAACCTTGTAACTAAAATTCCCCATCCCTGGAACCATTCTGGTAAATCTCCTCTGCACTCTTTCGAGCAACTTCACATCCTTCCTAAAGTGTGTGACTAGAACTGGACGCAGTACTTTAGTTGGAGACTAACCAGACCTGTATAAATTTTCAGCATAACTTCCCTGCTTTGGCAATCACACTCTCATTATGTCTCGCCACCTTCAAAGATCTAGTGCACACGCACCCCCAGGTCCCTCTATCCTGCACATGCTATAACTGTGCCATTAAGGCTATATTGCACCATTCTATTCCTTCTGCCAAAATGCATCACCTCACACTTGTCAGTATTAAATTCTATCTGCCTCTTGTCTGCCCATTCTGCTAGCCTATCTATGTCCTTTTGCAGGCAGTTCGTATCATCCTCACTGTTTGTCACTCCTCCAAGGTTAGTATCATCAGCAAATTTTGAAATTCTTCTTTGTATTCCAAGATCCAAGTCGTTATATATAGCAAAAGAGCATTGATCCTAGGACTGACCCTTGAGGAACGCCACTGTCCACCATCCTCCGATCTGAAAAACAACCATTTACCACAACTTGCTGTTTTCTGTCCTTAAGCCAATTTTTATCCTTTTGGACACTGACCCTCCTAATCCCTGAGCCTCAGTTTTGTTAAGTAGCCTTTAATGTGGTACTTTATCAAACGCTTTCTTAAAACAATATCCGCCGTATTCTCTTCGTTAACCTTCTCTGTTACTTCATCAAAAAATTCGATTAGTTTAGTCAAGCATGATCTGCCTTCCACAAATCCTTACTGCCTATCCTTAATCAACTTGAACCTCTCCAAGTGCCTGTTGATTTTTTTCCCCCCATTATTATTGTTTCTAAAACCTGACCCACCACTGAAACTAACTGACCTATAGTTGCTAGGACTGTCCTTGCACCCTTTCTTCAAAAAGGGTGTGACCGTTGCCACTCTCCAATCCTCTGGCACCTCCCCCATATAAGAACATAACATAAGAAATAGGAGCAGGAGTAGGCCATTCGGCCCCTCAAGCCTGCTCCACTATTCAATAAGATCATGGCTGATCTGCCCCAGACCTCAACTCCTCTTTCGTGCCACCTCCTTATAGCCCTCAACTCCCCAACATTTCAAAAATCTATCTACCTCCTGTTCAAATACTTTCAGTGATCTAAACTCCACAACACTCTGGGGTAGAGAATTCCAGGCATTCACTACCCTCTGAGAGAAGAAATTCCTTCGCATCTCTGTTTTAAATGAGTGTCCCCTTATTCTGTAACTATGTCCCCTAGTTCGAGATTCCCCACTAGTGGAAACATCTTCTCAACATTTACTCTGTCAAGCCCCCTCAGAATCTTGTATGTTTCAATAAGATCACCCCTCATTCTTCTAAACTCCAATGAATAAAGGCCTAACCTGTTTAGCCATTCTTGATAAGTCAACCCCTTCATCCCAGGAATCAGCCTAGTGAATCTCTTTTGAACTGCCTCCAATGCCAGTATATCCTTTCTAAAATACAGGGACCAGAACTGTACACAGTGCTCCAGGTGCGGCCTCACCAACACCCTGTACAGTTGTAACAAGACTTCCCTATTTTTAAACTCCAACTCCTTAGCAATAATGGCCATAATTCCATTTGCCTTCTTAATTACTTGCTGCACCTGCATGCTAACGTTTTGTGTTTTATGCACAAGAACACCCAGATCCCTCTGTGCTGCACTTTTTGAAGTCTCTCCCCATTTAAATAATAGTCTGCCTTTTGATTCTTCCTACCAAAGTGCGTGACCTCACACTTTCCTACATTAAACTCCATCTGACAAGTTTTTGCCCACTCACTCAACCTACTTATATCCCCTTGCAGATTCCATGCGCCCTCATCACAACATGCCCTCTCACCTATTTTTGTATTGTCAGCAAATTTGGATATATTACACTCTGCCCCTTCAAGTCATTAATTTAGATAGTAAATAATTGAGGCCCTAGGACCGATCCTTGTGGCACTCCAACCTGAAAAAGACCCATTAATCCGATTCTCTGTTTTCTGTGAGTTAACCAATCTTCAATCCATGCTAATACATTACCCCCAATGCCGTGAGCTCCTATCTTGTGCAATAATCTTTTATGTGGCACCTTATTGAATGCCTTCTGGAAATCCAAATACACTACATCTATCGGTTCCCCTTTATCAACTCTGCTTGTTATATCCTCACAAAACTCTAGCAAATTTGTCAAATGATTTCCCTTTTACAAAACCATGTTGATTCTGTTTGATTACATTAAGTTTTTCTAAATGTCCTGCTATTTCTTCCTTAATAATGGACTATAGCATTTTCCCAGTGACCAATGTTAGGATGACTGGCCTACAGTTTCCTGCTTTTTGTCTCCCTCCATTCTGGAACAGGGGCGTCACATTAGCGGTTTTCCAATCCGCTGGGACCCTCCCGGAATCCAGTGCATTCTGGAATATTTCGACCAATGCCTCCACTATCTCTGCAGCCACTTCCTTTAAAACCCTTGGATGTAGGCCATCAGGTCCTGGCGACTTGTCTGCCTTTAGTTCCATTAGTTTGACGAATACTTTGTCCCTCGTGATAGAGACTGTAACAAGTTCTTTCCTCCCATTAGCTCCTTTCTTATCTGATGTCTGTGGGATGTTTATAGTGTCCTCCACTGTGAAGACCGATGCAAAATATTGGTTTAAATTATCTCCCATATAGGGAAGATTGGCAGATTATGCAAGCCCTTCTGCAATCTGGGATGCAAGGTGTCTGGACCAGCTGACCTATCTACCTTGAGCATAGCCGGCCTTTCCAGTACCTGCTCCCTCTCAATTTTTACCCTATCCATTGCCTGTAGTCTCTCCTCTTCTACTGATAATTGTCAGAGTCCTCTTGCTTAGTAAACACTGATGCAAAGTACTCATTAAGTATTTGAGCCTTGCTCCGTACCTTTAAGCATATATTACCCTCTTTGTCCCTAAAAGGCCCCACTACTCGCTTCCTATTTACATGCCAGTAGATGATTTTGGGTTCTCTTTTATGTTGACTGCCATTCTATTCTCATATTTTCTCTCTGCCAGTCTTATTTTTCTCTTCACCTTCCCTCTCAGTTTATTGTATTTGGCCTGGTTCTCACTTAAAGAATTCACCTGACATGCATCATACACCTTTTTTTTGTTTCATCATAATCTCTATCTCCCTCATCATCCTAGGAGCCCTGTTTTTGGTTCCCCTACCTTTCGCCCTTGTTGGAATGCACCTAGCCTTTACCTGAAACATTTCTTCCTTAAAGATAACCATTATTCCATTAAAGTTTTTCCTGTCAGTCTTTGTTCTATTTTATCCTGGCTAGATCCCTTCTCACTGCATTAAAATTAGCCCTCTTCCAACCTAACTGTTCTACTTTATCTTGATCCGAGCTTCTCTTTATTACAAGCCTAAACCTTATGATGATCGCTGTTTCCCAAGTGCTTCCCCATTGACGCTTGGTCCACCTCATTTCCAGCACCAGATCCAGCAGTGCCTCTTTTCTAATTGGGCTGAGAACATCCTGATCAAGGAAGTTCTCGAACACATTTCAGAAATTCCTCTCCCTCCACTCTTAAAATTATTCCAGTTGGTATTTGAGTAATTAAAAGTTCCCCAATATCACCACTCTATAGTTCTTGCACATCTGTCTCTGTGATTTCCCTGCAGATTTGCTCCTCTAATACACCCTCACTATTTGGAGCCCTATAGAATACCCCTACTAGCTGATCATACTCGAGCATTTATTCCATAAGCATTGTATGCATAAACATTCTGATAACACAAGATACAGTGTATGGGTGATCCCAATGCAGGGAAAGTGAGTGTATTAGCACCTGCAGTTAACATTAAATACTTGGGTGTAGATTAATGTCCCTGTAAAGTGCCAGAATTCCATATAATAAAAACAAAGTGATGGAAAACTCAGGTCTGGCCTGAAACATTAACTCTGCTTCTCTCTTCACAGATGCTGCTAGACGTTTTGAGAATTTCCAGCAGTTTGTTTTTATTGCAGATTTCCAGCATCCACAGTATTTTGCTTTTGATTTAATATTTAGAGTCATAGAGTTATACAGCACAGAAACAGGACCTTCGGCCCATTGTCTCCATGCTGGCCATCAAGCACCTAACTATTCTAGTCCCATTTTCCAGCACTTGGCCCGTAGCCTTGTATGCTTGAGGTTTCAAGTGCTCATCTAAATGCTACTTAAATGTTGCGAGGGTTCCTGCCTCTACCACCTCTTCAGGCAGTGTGTTCCAGATTCCAACCACCATCTGGATGAAATTTCTTTTCCTCAAATCCCCTCTAAACCTCCTGCCCCTTACCTTAAATCTATGCGACCTGGTTATTGACCCCTCCGCTAAGGGAAAAAGTTTTTTCCTATCTAACCTATCAATGCCCCTCATAATTTTGTATACCTCAATCATGTCCCCCCCTCAGCTTTCTCTGTTCTAAGGAAAACAACCCGAGCCTTTTCAGTCTTTCTTCATTGCTGAAATGCTGCAGCCCAGGCAACATCCTGGTGAAACTCCTCTGCACCCTCTCCATTGCAATCACATCCTTCCTATAGTGTGGTGCCTACAACTGTACACAGTACTCCAGCTGTGGCCTAACTAGCATTTTATACAGCTCCATCATAACCTCCCTGCTCTTATATTCTATGCCTCGGCTAATAAAGGCAAGTATCCCATATGCCTTCCTAACCACCTTATCTACTGTGCTGCTGCCTTCAGTGATCTGTGGACAAGTACACCAAGGTCCCTCTGACCTTCTGTACTTCATAGAGTCCTACCGTCCATTGTATACTCCCTTGCCTTGTTAGTCCTCCCAAAATGCATCACCTCACACTTCTCAGGATTAAATTCCATTTGCCACTGCTCCGCCCATCTTACCAGCCCATCTATATCGTCCTGTAATCTAAGGCTTTCCTCCTCACTATTTACGACACCAACAATTTTCGTGTCATCTGAAAACTTATGCCTCCTATATTCACGTCTAAATCATTAATGTACACTGCAAACAGCAAGGGTCCCATCACCGATCCCTGCGGTACACCACTGGTCACAGGCTTTCACTCGCAGAAACAACCCTCGACCATCACCCTCTGCCTCCTGCCGCTAAGCCAATTTTGGATCCAGTTTGCCAAATTGCCCTGGATCCCATGGGTTCTTACCTTCTTAACCAATCTCCCATGCGGTACCTTATCAAAAGCCTTACTGAAGTCCATGTAGACTACATCAGCTGCTTTACTGTCAAGTACACATCTAGGCACCGCCTCAAAAAATTCAATCAAGTTAGTTAGACACGATCTCCCCCTGACAAAACCATGCTGACTATCCCTGCCTCTCCAAGTGCAGATTAATCCGGTCCCTCAGAAATTTTTCCAATATTTTCCCAACCACTGATGTTAGGCTCACCGGCCTGTAATTACCTGATTTATCCCTGATACCCTTCTTGAATAATGGCACCACATTCGCAGTACCTCCCCTGTGGCCAGAGAGGATTTGAAAATTTGTGTTAGTTCCTGCTATCTCCTCCCTTGCCTCACATAACAGCCTGTGATACTTCTCATCTGGGCCTGGGGATTTATCCAATTTTAAGCCTGCTAAAACAGCTAATACTTCCTCCCTTTCAATGCTTATATGTTCAAGTATATCACAATCCCCAAAATGCTCCCCCACTGACACTTCTACCACTTGTCCAGCTTCATTCCCTAGGATTAGGTCCAATACTGCCCCTTCTCTTATCGGGCTTTCTACATGCTGGCTCAAAAAGCTCTCCTGTATGCATTTTAAGAATTCTGCCCCCTTTAAGCTTTTTACACTAAGACTATCCCAGTTGATATTGGGTAAGTTGAAATCCCCTATTATTATTACCTTATTATTTTTCCGCCTCTCTGAGATTTGCCTACATATTTGCTCCTCTATCTCCCCTTGACTGTTTGGAGGCCTGTAGTACTCCCAGCCTTTTTGTTTTTAAGTTTTACCCAAATGGCCTCATTTGAAGAACCGTCTAAGATATCATCCCTCCTTACTGCAGTAATTGACTCCTTGATCAACAGTGCAGTGCCACCTTCTCTTTTATCTCCCATGTCACGCCTGAAGATTCTATCCTCAGGAATATTGAGTTGCCAGTCCTGCCCCTCCCTCAACCATGTCTCTGTGATAGCAACAATATCATAATCCCGTGTGCTAATCTATGCCCCCAATTCGTCTGTGTTACGAGTGAGACTCCTTGCATTAAAATAGATGCAATCCAGCCTTGCATTTTCCACTTGTCCCTTAACAGGTCTATATTTGCTCTGCCTTCTAGACTGACTCTGTTTCTCTTCTATATTTGACTGAGCATCACCCCCTACTGTACCTCCACTCTATCCCATTCCCCTGATAAATTAGTTTAAACCAGCCCCCCCCCCCCCCACCCCACCCTCCACCAACAGCACTAGCAAACTTCCCAGCAAGGATGTCCAACTTGTACAGGTCCCACCTTTGCCAGAAACAGACCCAGTGATCCGGAAACTAAAGCCCTCCCTCCTGCACCATCTCGTCATCTGTTCTATCCTCCTATTCCTATACTCACTCGCACGTGGCACTGGATGTAATCCAGAGAATGCAACCTTTGAGGTCCTGCTTTTTAATCTGCTACCTAGCTCCCTAAATTTTTGTTTCAGGACCTCATCCCTCTTTTTACCTATGTCGTTGGTACCAATGTATACCACAGCCTCTGACTGTTCACATCCCTTCAGAATGTCCTGCAGCTGTTCTGTGACATCCTTGACCCTAGCACCAGGGAGGCAATATTTCTCACCCTTGCCATCTTTTGAAGCAAAGCTTTTACTCATTGAATTATATATTTCCAGCTGCCAGGTATTCTTTCTTTCTTTCCTCTTCTACCCGCCCCCAAAACTTTCTCCTCATTCTTTTCCTTTACTGAAGACTTTCCTCTGAGGGTATAATTAACAGTTTCATGCAGGTCCCCACCTGCCAAGCATGAGGCATGTTAATTTCGCTACGTGCACATTAAATTTCAAACTGTTATTGAAGTGAAGAAAGGATTTGCTTTGAAAAAAAATTGCCAGATCTTGACTGGAAATACATTTGCATATTAGCAGACAATGTTTGGAAGGACAAAGCAGCCATTCCCTGACACATTCAACCTGCAATGGATCTTTGGCTGGAAAGACATTTGCATATTAACAGACAGTGCTTGGAAAGGACAAAGGACTATTCCTTGACACATTCAACTCACGATGGACTTTTGATCGTCAGACGTTGAAGGTGGGGGAGCTAGCATTCCAGGTTGACTGCTAAGATGGTCAAATACACAAACGGACATGGTCAAACCAGCTAGTCAAATGACTAAACTGCTGGGCAACCTGAGTTTTTTGAATTTGTACAAACAGTTTTGGGATAAAGCAGAATGCTCCTGGACTGAGAAGATCTCTCCTAGCTGGCTCGCCACAGCCTCTCCTGTCTGCCTGCTCCCATCTGTTTCTCACTGAAGACACATGAACCCCAAGAGAGAAAAGTCTCTCACAGTGAACGATGCTTGAGAAGAATACTGGGCTCCAACGAAAAGCAAGATCTACCTACAATCAAGGACTCTACAGTGAGCTTGAAGAACCGTAACAAAAACTCTTCAGATATTGCCTCAAACTTTTCCACTTTATTTTTCATCTCTTTTCAGTCTCTATTTGCATGTGTGTATCGCGTATGCATGCTAGTGTGGGCGCGTTGTGTTTCCATAGGTGTTAGCCGAATTAGAGTTTAAGTTTAATAAATTTCAGCTTTTCTTCTTTAAACCTAAGAAAGCCTGTTTGTGCTGGTTTTCTTGCCTTATAATTGGAGAGCGGTGAACAAGGATTCACCAAGGAGGAGCTAAAAACACGGTGTTTAAAATTAAATCCTGTTACAGTAAGACCAGGTGAAGGCTGAGACAGCTTTCTCACCTGGTCGTGACAACAGTATCTGGTCATTATTCCTGTCTGAATTAAACCATGAGTTGCTTTAGGCTATTCCCCAGTGGCTAGCTTCACAGCTAAGTCTAATGTTACTTTCACCAAATATCTACATACGTATACCAACTGTCCAGCAAAACTTGCTCGGGAATGGACCCTAAGACGATTGAGCTTTCCTCCCTATCCACTGTTGTGGTTTGGGTACTTGTAACCCTTCCAACTCAGCACAGATTGCCACTCAATCACATGGCCTGTTGGTCTCCTCAGGTTTAGTATTGCCTCTGCATGTCCTTCCTCACTGGGCCCTCGGAGGGAGCCAGAAGCTCGGTGTGTGTGTGTGTAAAACTGCACTTTTTATTGGCATATTGCTCTGAAGTTCAGTCAGTGATGGAGTATAAAATGGGCAAAAATTATTTCATGTAATAATCATGACTTTTGAATATCTGCAGGAAGGCACTGCTTTGTAATTTCTGTCTCAGTTGCTATCAGTTTAAATTGCTTTGTAATTCAAACACTTTCAAATGTTACGGTTTGGGACTAGGATAGTTTGTCTCAATGCATCACCGCTGCAATTTAGCCTAATGGTTAAGTGAAGATTAAAAATTGTGGAGAACTTGAATTTCTTTTTGTCCCCTGGGAGTCATCTCAAACACAGCCAGTTGCTGTCTCATCTGATATCCGTTTACACACAGTTGATGGTGACCAGAGGCAGCTGTGATGAAGCGCCTCTTTGTGTTCTCAATATCAATTCAACTTTAGTCAACTAAAGGCAGTTCAGCACTCCTCTGCACACTTCTATTAAGTTCACAAAGACAAACACTTATCACAGTCCTCTGTCTCTCCTCTCAAGATCTGCCTCTGATCTGAAACATTGGATTGAGAACCCTCTTGCTTGTTTTACTTAATCACGAGCACCTGTGATAACTGGGAGCCTAACTTCTACCACCATCCACACCACTCGTCCCCTGCCACCACCTCCATAATCCTAATGCCCTAAAATTACACGAGTGGATGTACACTTCATTGTACAAGAACCCCAAGTTTATTCTCCTCCTTATCTCTGTCCCTAACAATCCAGTGAAGTCCAAGCCAGTTAATGGTGTCTCAACTGCTGGTATCAGACTAACCCAACAGTGATTGGGGATGACACCTTGTCTATCTCCATTCTACATGAGACAGTGATGTTACCAACTGAACTACAGAAGTATATTAAGGGTATCTATTTCTTCCTGTTGCCAATTTCCTCCTTTGTCTGAAGTTTTGACACTTTCCCTGCAGTACAGTTCCATGGGTACTGATCAACTTGCTCAAGGAGCCGTCTTGATAACCTTGAAGTTGTGTAACCATTGGGCAGAGGTGCATAACCGCTGAACCCTCTTTTGTCCTTTCCCGACACCATGCATACTTGCCAGCTAGGGCTTACTAGATCAAAAACAGTGATTTGATTCCTTCCTGCTCTGGGTACTAAGGGAATTTGCAATGTCATAGCTACAGCCCTGGCTGAGATTAGCTATCTTGGCACAGACCAGGTATTTGAAACTAATACCTTTTCTGGCCTGCATGCTTCACTAGGTAGTGGACTGAGCCATCGAGAGAGCTTCTCTAGAACACCTTTTACACATTGTTCTTCTATCACTACACAGTCGGAGGGGAGCTCTCACTCTTTACCCTCTCCTGAATAAGGGTATGACAGTGTAGAGGTTATGTTATTGGACAATCCAGAGAACATGAGTTCATGCTTTGAGAATTTGACTTTTTTTTTAAAAAAGTGGCATCTGTAGAACTGACCATGAAGATACTGGATTGTCGTAAAAACTCCACTGGTTCACTGATATCCCTTTAGGTAACCATCCTTTTCAGGTCTGGCCTAAATGTGACTCCAGACCCATTGCCCTCCCAAGAGGCCTAGCAAGCCACTCCGTTGTGGCAACTAGGGAAAGGGTTCTTTCCAGCGAGACACTAATCCTGAGAATAAACAATTTTTTAAAAATGCCTCGGACTGGGAGGGGATAATTGAATGGACACCATCAGCCCTTCTACGTCATCTTATAATGACACACATTGTGTGTGTGCTTAAGTAAATATTGACAGGCTACTTGAGATTTGAGGGGAGAGGCTCCATTGTAGCCTGCCCAGACTCTGTCCTTCACGCTGGCACATGCGCACTGAGTTTCCCCCGCTACCCCTTTCTGTTTCTCTGCCTCATGCAGCTGCTGCAGCCATTTTATACGAACATATGAATTGGGACAGGAGTAGGCCACTTGGCCCTTCGAGCCTGCTCTGCCATTCAATAAGATCATGGCTGAACTGATTACTCCACATTTCCACCTACCCCTAATAACCTTCCATCCCCTTGCTTATCAAGAATCTATCTACCTCTGCTGTAAAATATTCAAAGACTGTTTACTCTGCCTTTTGAGGAAGAGAATTCCAAAGACTCAAGACTTTCAGAGAAACAATTTCTCCTCATCTCTGTCTTAAATGGGAGACCCCTTATTTTTAAACAGTGACCCCTAGTTCTAGATTCTTCCACAAGGGGAAACGCCCTTTCCACATCCACCATGTCAAGACCTTTCAGGATCTTATATGTTTCAAACAAGTCCCCTCTTACTCTTCTAAATTCCAGCGGATTACTGGTGCTCCAATTGGATTTTGGTTAACGCCTCAAAGACCTGGAACCTTCTGTTTCCTGGGGATACAGTACTAACAAGGTGCTTTCTGTTTCAGTATCTCTGTGAATGCCAGTTTGATGACAACTTGAAATTCAAGAATGTGCTGAATGAAGAGGAGCCAGATGCTATGCGCATCCATCCAATTGGACGTGATAAGGATGGCCTAATGTACTGGTACCAACTGGACCAAGAGTTCAACGTCCGATTATACACAGAAGAACAAGATGATCAAGACGGCACTTCATGGAGCCTTATTGTAAGGTACAGTGCGGGTGGGGGAGTGAATTTACTGCTGTGAGTTTCTTGTTAATTTATGCTTTTAAAGGAAATCTGGAATTCCTCAGTATTAAAAGGGGATGGGCAAATGGCAACCCCTCCTTAGAAAGTAGTGTTTTCAATAGTGCAGGTAAAAATAAAAGCTAAATAGAAACTGCTAGAGTTGTATACAATGTGGTTCAGACTGCTGAAGAAAAAGACCGGGCAACAGAAATTAAAAAATTAATTCTCTGGATGTGCTCAGAAGGGAAGGGGGAAGAGGAGCAGAGCATTAGTCATTGGGGACTCCATAGTTAGGGGAACAGATAGGAGGTTCTGTGGGAACGAGAGAGACTCACGGTTGGTATGTTGCCTCCCAGGTGCCAGGGTTCGTGATGTCTTGGATCGTGTTTTTGGGATCCTTAAGGGGGAGGGGGAGCAGCCCCAAGTCGTGGTCCACATAGGCACCAACGACATAGGTAGGAAGAGAGATGGGGATTTAAGACAGAAATTCAGGGAGCTAGGGTGGAAGCTTGGAGAGAACAAACAGAGTTGTTATCTCTGGGTTGTTTGCCCGTGCCACGTGATAGCGAAGCGAGGAATAGGGAGAGAGAGGAGTTGAACACGTGGCTGCAGGGATGGTGCAGGAGGGAAGGTTTTGGTTTCCTGGATAATTGGGGCTCTTTCTGGGGTAGGTGGGACCTCTACAAACAGGATGGTCTTCACCTGAACCAGAGGGGTACCAATATCCTGGGGGGGAGATTTGCTAGTGCTCTTCGGGGGGGTTTAAACTAATTCAGCAGGGGAATGGGAACCTAAATTGTAGTGCCAGTGTACAGGATGTTGAGAGTAGTGAGGTCAGGGATAAGGTTACAAGGACGCAAGAGGGCACTGGCAAACAAGAACCTGGTTTAAAGTGTGTCTACTTCAACGCCAGGAGCATCCGGAATAAGGTGGGTGAGCTTGCAGCATGGGTTGGTACCTGGGATCTCGATGTAGTGGCCATTTCGGAGACATGGGTAGAGCAGGGGCAGAAATGGATGTTGCAGGTTCCGGGATTTAGATGTTTCAGTAAGAACAGAGAAGATGGTAAAAGAGGGGGGGGGGTGTGGCATTGTTAATCAAGGAGAGTATTACAGCGACAGAAAGGACATTTGAGGACTCGTCTACTGAGGTAGTATGGGCCGAGGTTAGAAACAGGAGAGGTGAGGTCACCCTGTTGGGAGTCTTTTATAGACCTCCAAATAGTTCCAGAGATGTAGAGGAAAGGATAGCGAAGATGATTCTCGACAGGGGCGAGAGTAACAGGGTAGTTGTTATGGGGGACTTTAACTTTCCAAATATTGACTGGAAATACTATAGTTCGAGTACTTTAGATGGGTCAGTTTTTGTCCAGTGTGTGCAGGAGGGTTTTCTGACACAGTATGTAGACAGGCCAACCAGGGGCGATGCCACATTGGATTTGGTACTAGGTAATGAACCCGGCCAGGTGTTAGATTTAGATGTAGGTGAGCACTTTTGTGATAGTGACCACAATTCGGTTAGGTTTACCTTAGCGATGGGCAGGGACAGGTATATACCGCAGGGCAAAAATTATAGCTGGGGGAAAGGAAATTATGATGCGATTAGGCAAGATTTAGGATGCGTAGGATGGGGAAGGAAACTGCAGGGGATGGGAACAATCGAAATGTGGAGCTTATTCAAGGAGCAGCTACTGCGTGTCCTTGATAAGTATGTACCTGTGAGGCAGGGAGGAAGTTGTCGAGCGAGGGAGCCGTGGTTTACTAAAGAAGTTGAAGCGCTTGTCAAGAGGAAGAAGAAGGCTTATGTTAGGATGAGATGTGAAGGCTCAGTTAGGGCGCTTGAGAGTTACAAGCTAGCCAGGAAGGATCTAAAGGGAGAGCTAAGAAGAGCAAGGAGAGGACACGAGAAGTCGTTGGCGGATAGGATCAGGGAAAACCCTAAGGCTTTCTATAGGTATATCAGGAATAAAAGAATGACTAGAGTTAGATTAGGGCCAATCAAGGATAGTAGTGGGAAGTTGTGTGTGGAATCAGAGGAGGTGGGGGAAGCGTTAAATGAATATTTTGCGTCAGTATTTACAGTAGAGAAAGAAAATGTTGTTGAGGAGAATACTGAGATTCAGGCGACTAGGCTAGATGGGATTGAGGTTCACAAGGAGGAGGTGTTATCAATTTTGGAAAGTGTGAAAATAGATAAGTCCCCTGGGCCAGATGGGATTTATCCTAGGATTCTCTGGGAAGCCAGGGAGGAGATTGCAGAGCCTTTGTCCTTGATCTTTATGTCGTCATTGTCGACAGGAATAGTGCCGGAAGACTGGAGGATAGCAAATGTTGTCCCCTTGTTCAAGAAGGGGAGTAGAGACAGCCCTGGTAATTATAGACCTGTGAGCCTTACTTCGGTTGTGGGTAAAATGTTGGAAAAGGTTATAAGAGACAGGATTTATAATCATCTTGAAAAGAATAAGTTCATTAGCGATAGTCAGCACGGTTTTATGACGGGTAGGTCGTGCCTCACAAACCTTATTGAGTTTTTCGAGAAGGTGACCAAACAGGTGGATGAGGGTAAAGCAGTGGATGTGGTGTATATGGATTTCAGTAAGGCGTTTGATAAGGTTCCCCATGGTAGGCTATTGCAGAAAATACGGAAGTATGGGGTTGAAGGTGATTTAAAGCTTTGGATCAGAAATTGGCTAGCTGAAAGAAGACAGAGGGTGGTGGTTGATGGCAAATGTTCATCCTGGAGTTTAGTTACTAGTGGTGTACCGCAAGGATATGTTTTGGGGCCACTGCTGTTTGTCATTTTTATAAATGATCTGGAAGAGGGTGTAGAAGGGTGGGTTAGTAAATTTGCGGATGACACTAAGGTCGGTGGAGTTTTGGATAATGCCGAAGGATGTTGTAGGGTACAGAGGGACATAGATAGGCTGCAGAGCTGGGCTGAGAGATGGCAAATGGAGTTTAATGCGGAAAAGTGCGAGGTGATTCACTTTGGAAGGAGTAACAGGAATGCAGAGTACTGGGCTAATGGGAAGATTCTTGGTAGTGTAGATGAACAGAGAGATCTTGGTGTCCAGGTGCATAAATCCCTGAAGGTTGCTACCCAGGTTAATAGGGCTGTTAAGAAGGCATATGGTGTGTTAGCTTTTATTAGTAGGGGGATCGAGTTTCGGAGCCACGAGGTCATGCTGCAGCTGTACAAAACTCTGGTGAGACCGCACCTGGAGTATTACGTGCCGTTCTGGTCACCGCATTATAGGAAGGATGTGGAAGCTATGGAAAGGGTGCAGAGGAGATTTACTAGGATGTTGCCTGGTATGGAGGGACGGTCTTACGAGGAAAGGCTGAGGGACTTGAGGTTGTTTTCGTTGGAGAGAAGGAGGAGGAGAGGTGACTTAATAGAGACATATAAGATAATCAGAGGGTTAGATAGGGTGGATAGTGAGAGTCTTTTTCCTCGGATGGTGATGGCAAACACGAGGGGACATAGCTTTAAGTTGAGGGGTGATAGATATAGGACAGATGTGAGAGGTAGTTTCTTTACTCAGAGAGTAGTAGGGGCGTGGAATGCCCTGCCTGCAACAGTAGTAGACTCGCCAACTTTAACGGCACTTAAGTGGTCATTGGATAGACATATGGATGAAAATGGAATAGTGTAGGTCAGATGGTTTCACAGGTCGGAGCAACATCGAGGGCCGAAGGGCCTGTACTGCGCTGTAATGTTCTAATTCTTAAAAAAAAAAAATTCTGGCAAGACTGGTATTTATTGCCCCTCCATAGTTGTCCTCAACAGTGATGGTGTTCCCATGCACCTGCTGCCCTTACAGAAGGAGGTCGAAACTTTCTCTTTTTTTCTTCTATAGGCAAGGTGCAGGCTACTGTGAATACTCTTGCTAAATTTGCCAATCAAAATTGTTCATGGAGGCTCTTCCTTCCCCCACAACCCCACAAAGAAATATAGGAACGTAGGACAGGAGGAGGCCATTGAGCCTTTTC
The DNA here is from genome assembly GCF_036365525.1 of Heterodontus francisci. Taxonomy (NCBI): domain Eukaryota; kingdom Metazoa; phylum Chordata; class Chondrichthyes; order Heterodontiformes; family Heterodontidae; genus Heterodontus; species Heterodontus francisci. The sequence goes on from NC_090376.1 coordinate 8,685,932, forward strand.
TGTCATTCAATGAGATCATGGCTGTTCTGTGACCTAACTGTATATACCTGCTTTTGCCCTATATCTCTCTGATACATTTTGAATATCAAAAATCTATCTCCAATTTTAAAATTTGCAATTGATTTAACCCACCCCCCAGTTCATGAAAACACTTTTTTTTCTCTTCCCAGTTCATCTAATCATTGTCCCTCCTCCCTCACCCCATTTCATTCTTAAGTTCTTTGTTCTCTCCACCCCCCCCCCCCCCCCCCCAAGTTTATGGTGATGCACACCATCACAGTCATTCCTGGTTTCTAGCTGCTACATGATGCTACTGCTTTGCCTATTGGAGGTAAAACCGTCCTGCAGACGAGAGGCAGGAACTCCCGATCGTGTAAAGCTGCTGCAAGGTCAGGAATTCCAAGCTGCAGCAGAGCTCTGTTCTTGGCTAGAGCAGCATGTGGTGGGGAACAGCATAATGATTGTTGCACAAATGTTATATTCTGCAGTGTGAACTATGCACAGGGAGGTAAGCACTACTAGCTGTGAGGTTTCAAAAATCACAATGTTTTAAAGCAGTTTTCCTTGTCATCCTCTCCTTGCCTGACCAGTTGCACAGGCACCAGCAGTTCTGTGGTACCTTGGAACAGTGGCCATTTCTTTTGTGATCCTAGACTTGGAGTGTGCCGATGCTACTTGAGAGTAGTGAGCACCACAGCAAAACTCCTTCAACATTAATTTCCTGATAGATTCAGGAATGCGCTGCCTGAAAGGGTGGTGGAAGCAGATTCAATAGTAATTTTGAAAAGGAAAAATTTGCAGGGCTACGGGTTGGGGGCATGGGTAAAAGCAGGAGCTTTTACGTGAGACAGGAGCATTTTTAAAGCAAAATTTGACACTGAGCTACATGAGGTATTAGGGCAGGTGATCAAAAGCTTGGTCATAGAGGTAGGTTTTAAGCATCTTAAAGGAGGAGAGAGAAGTGAACAGGATTAGGGAGGGAATTCCTAGTCCTTTGGCAGCTTGAAGGCATGGCCAGCAAAAGCATAGTGATTAAAACGGGAATGTGCGGTAGCACAAAGATATATTAGGGCTGGAGGAGGTTACAGAGAAGGGGAAGGGAAAAGCCATGGTTTAATTTGAGAACAGACATGAAAATCTTAAAATTGAGGTGGGAGCCAATGTAGGTCCGTGAGCATGGGTAATGAGTGAAGGAGTTCGGATTCAGGCAGCAGAGCAGAGTTCAAGTTATGGAAGGTGGAAAACTGGAGGTCGTGCCAGGAGATCTTTGGAAAAGTGAAGACTGGAGGTAGCAAAGGTGAGAATGACCCCAAGCCTGGATGTTGTCCTGGTCTTGCTGCCTGCAAGCATGGGCTGCTTCATTATCTGAGGAATTGTTAACGGAGCAGAACATTGAAATCATCAGTGAACAGCCACAATCCTAACCTGATGTTGGAATTCATGCATACATTTGACTGGAGGGATTATTAGAGAAAGATCAAGAGTGGGAATTGTAGCTCTTTTTTTTCTTTTTGTGTCTCCTCCTAGTTTGTGATTGTTGCAGGCATGCAAGTTTTATGCTTTATGGAGCACACTAATTATCTATTCTTCCACTGGCCTGTTTTTCCAAGAACATTTGTGAATGCTTATCAGAGTGCTGAACTCATAGAAATATGGTCATGGCATGTATCTGTGAATCTTTTTTTTTCACCAGGAACCGCAATGAATTGGCTGAAACACTGCAACTGCTGAAAGCCCAGATAGATCCAGCGTTATTGAGCAAGTTTATCCAGGAAGATGGTTCCTCTCATACTAGCCCTACACCAGAAGACGAAGAGAATGCAAAAGAACTTGAAGAGCATCTAGAAGGTAACTTTTCTCTACTACAACAACTAATAATTTATATAGCACCTTTAACATAACGAAACGTCCCAAGGTGCTTCATAGGAGCATTTTAAAACAAAATAAGACACCAAGCTAGATATTAGATGAGATGACCTTGATCAAAGAGGTAGGTTCTAAGGAGCCTCTGAAAAGAGGAGCGGAGAAGTGCAGGGATGGATTTTTAAAAATTTGTTCTTGGGATGTGAGTCTCGCTGTCAAGGCCAGCATTTATTGCAATATAGTTTCAAGTCAGTTGGGATGTGACTTGGAGGGGACCTTGCAGATAGTGGTGTTCCCATGCGTCTGCTGCCCTTGTCCTTCTAGGCGGTAGAGGTCACGGGTTTGGCAGGTGCTGTTGAAAGAGCCTTGGTGGGTTGCTGTGGTGTATCTTGTAGATGGTATACACTGCTGCCCCTGTGCACTGGTGATGGAGGGAGTGAATATTTAAGGTGGTGGATGGGGTACTGGTCAAGCGGGCAGCTTTGTCTTGAGTGGTGTCGAGCTTCTTGAAAGTTGTTGGAGCTGCACTCGTCCAGGCAAGTGGACAGTATTTCATCACACTTCTGACTTGTGCATTACAGATGGTGGACAGGCTTTAGGTAGTCAGGAGGTGAGTTATTTGCTGCAGAATTCCCAGCCTCTGGCCTGCTCTGGTCAACTGTGTCTGGTCCAGTTAAGTTTCTGATCAATGGTAACCCCCAGGATGTTGATGGTGTGTGAGTCAGCAATGATAATGCTGTTGATGGTCAAGGGGAGATGTTAGATACTCTCTTGTTGGAGGTGGTCATTGCCTGGCACTTGTGCGGCCAAATGTTACTTGCCGCTTATCAGTCCAAGCCTGAATGTTATTCAGTTCTTGCTGCACGTGGACACAGACTCCTTCAGTATCCGAGGAATTGCAAATGTTACTGAATATTGTGAAATCATCAAACATTCCCACGTCTGACCTTATGATGGAGGGAAGGTTATTGAAGGAGCAGCTGAAGATGTTTGGGCCTAGGACTTTACCCTGATGAACTCCTGCAGTGATGTCCTGGGGCTGAGATAATTGGTCTCCAACAACTGCAACCATTTTCCTTTGTGCTAGATATGACTCCAGAGCTTTGGGCCTAGGCAACTGAAGGTGCGGCCACCAATGGTGGAGCAATTAAAATCGGGGGTACTCAAGGCCAGAATTAATGGAGCGCAAATATCTGAGGTTTGTGAGGCTGTAGGAGATTAGAGATAGGGAGGGGCGTTGGAGGGATTTGAAAACAAGGATGAGAATTTTAAAATCAAGATATTTAGACTGGGTTCCTGTGTAGGTCGGCTTAAGGGTGATGGGTGAATGGAACTTGGTGCGAGTTAAGACACAGGCAAGAGTTTTGGATGACAAGTTTACGGAGAGTAGAATATGGGAGTGCATTGGAGTAGTCATGTCTAGAGGTAACAATGGCATGAATGAGGGTTTCAGCAGCAGGTGAGCGGAGACAGGGTTACACAGGTGGGAATTAGCAGTCTTATTGATGGCACAAATATGTGGTCGGAAGCCCATCTCAAGGTCAAATAAAACACTTTGCGAACAAACTGGTTTAATATCAGACTGTTGTCAGTGAGAGGGATGGTGTAGGTGGCTAGGGAACTAAGTTTAGAGTGGGGAGCAAAAAGAATGGCTTCAATCTTAACAGTGTTTAATTAGAGGAAGATTTTGCTCATGCAGTATTGGCTGTTGGATAATTTAGCAACTGTGGAGGAGCCAAGAGATGTGGTAGTGAGGTAGAGCTGGGTGTCGTCAGCATTTGGGTGAGAAATAGGAGCCAGCCAAGGATGAATCCTTGGGGGACACCAAACGTAACCTTGCGGGGAGCAAGAAGAGAAGCCATTGCAAGTTATTTTCTGACTGCAATTCGATAAGAATGGAACCAGGTGAGAGCAGTCCCACCCAGCTGGATGACAGTGGAGAAGGGTGGTGTGGTCAACTGTGTCAAAGGCTGCATACAGGTCAAAAAGAATGAGGAGGGTAAGTTTACCTTTACCACAGTCATATAGGATGTCATTTGTGACTTTGATGAGTGTGTTTTGGCACTGTGGGAGGGCGAAACCTAATTGGACGGACTAAAACATCAAGTTCCAGGAAAGATGACTGTGGATTTGGGAGGCGGCAACATTTTCAAGGACTTTGGAGAGGAAAGGGAGGTTGGCGATGGGGCGATAATTTGCACGATTAGTGGGGTCAAGGGTTGGTTTTTTGAGGAGGGGGTGATGACGGCAGATTTAAAGGAGCGAAGGACAGCACCTGAAAAGAGAACTGCTAACAATATCTGCTAACCAGGAGGGGGAAGTTGAGTGGGCTTGAGATGTATATCATTATCTCTGTATGCTCAGATACTTACTATCAGTATCTGTGGGAGGGCTAGTGTTGAACCTGATCTTCCTCTTACCTTACATCCCATGCACAAACTTTCCAATAGGGATCATTAGAAACCAATTAGGAGCAGGAACCTTCGCTTGTATTTTCTCTGTACTCCACGGATGTTGAGGTTTGTTCTGGCATTCCTTTCCCTGGCTTGGCTGAGATCCGCTAACTCAGCAAAGTCTGGGTGGGGGGACTGAACCTGGACTTTTTTCATCTGCACAGCTCCAAAGGAGTGAACGCTAATTATTTTTTATTTTGAGCGTAAACTTTTTGCTCAGGTGCTGAAGAAGACCACATACCTGTCTTGCACATCTGAATAGATAATAAATACACTTCCAAGTTTCTTTTTATTCATTCATGGGATGTGGGCGTTGCTGGGCATTCCAGCATTTATTGTCCAACCCTGATTGCCCTTGAGAAGGTGGTGGTGAGCTGCCTTCTTGAACCGCTGCAGTCCGTGTGGTGTAGGTATACCCACAGTGCTGTTAGGAAGGGAGTTCCAGGATTTTGACCCAGCGACAGTGAAGGAACGGCGATATAGTTCCAAGTCAGGATGGTATGTGACTTGGAGGGGAACTTGCAGGTGGTGGTGTTCCCATGCATTTGCTACCCTTGTCCTTCTAGTTGGTAGAGGTCGTGGGTTTGGAAGGTGCTGTCGAAGGAGCCTTGGTGCGTTGCTGCAGTGCATCTTTTAGATGATACACACTGCTGTCACTGTGCGTCGGTGGTGGAGGGAGTGAATGTTTGTGGATGGGGTGCCAATCAAGCGGGCTGCATTGTCCTAGATGTTGTTGAGCTTCTTGAATGTTGTTAGAGCTGCACCCATTCAGGCAAGTGGAGAGTATTCCATCACACTGTTGACTTGTGCCTTGAGGATGGTGGACAGCTTTGGGGAGTCAGGAGGCGAGTTGCTCGCCGCAGGATTTCTAGCCTCTGACCTGCTTTTGTAGCTACTGTATTTATATGGCTACTCCAGTTCAGTTTCTGGTCAATGGTAGCCCCTAGGCTGTTGATAGTGGAGGATTCAGCGATGGTAATGCCATTGAATGACAAGGGGAGAGGGTTAGATTCTCTCTTGTTGGAGATGGTCATTGCCTGGCACTTGTGTGGCCCGAATGTTACTTGCCACTTATCATCCAAAGCCTGGACATTGTCCAAGTCTTGTTGCATTTTTACACAGCCTGCTTCAGTATCTGAGGAGTTGTGAATGGTGCTGAACATTGTGCAATCATCAGCAAACATTTCCACTATAATTGAAGGAAGGACATTATAATTGAAGGAAGGTCATTGATGAAGCAGCTGAAGATGGTTGGGCCAATGACACTACCCTGAGGAACTCCTGCAGTGATGTCCTGGAGCTCAAATGATTGACTTCCGACAACCACAACCATCTTCCTTTGCGCTAGGTATGACTCCAACCACTGGAGAGTTTTTCCCCCTGATTCCTATTGACTCCAGTTTTGCTAGGGCTCCTTGATGCCATACTCTGTCAAATGCTGTCTTGATGTCAAGGGCAGTCACTCTCACCTCACCTCTGGAGTTCAGCTCTTTTGTCCATGTTTGAACCAAGGCTGTAATGAAGTCAGGAGCTGAGTGGCCCTGGCGGAACCCAAACTGAGCGTCACTGAGCAGGTTATTGCTAAGCAAGTGCCGTTTGATGGCACTGTTGATGACACCTTCCATCACTTTATTGATGATTGAGAGTGGGCTGATGGGGCAGTAATTGGCCGGGTTGGACTTGTCCTGCTTTTTGTGTACAGGACATACCTGGGCAATTTTCCACATTGCTGGGTAGACGCCAGTATTGTAGCTGTACTGGAACAGCTTGGCTAGGGGTGTGGCAAGTTCTGGAGCACAGGTCTTCAGTACTATTGCCGGAATGTTGTCAGGGCCCATAGCCTTTGCAGTATCCAGTGCCTTCAGTCGTTTCTTGACATTACGCAGAGTGAATCGAATTGGCTGAAATCTGGCATCTGTGATGCTGGGGACTTCAGGAGGAGGCCAAGATGGATCATCAACTCAGCACTTCTAGATGAAGATTGTTGCAAATGCTTCAGCCTAGTCTTTCTCACTGATGTGCTGAGCTCCCCCATCATTGAGGATGGGGATATTTGTGGAGCCAACTCCTCCAGTTAGTTGTTTAATTGTCCACCACCATTCATGGCTGGATGTGGCAGGACTGCAGAGCTTGGATCTGATCTGTTAGTTATGGGATCGCTTAGCTCTGTCTATCGCATGCTGCTTATGCAGTTTGGCACGCAGATAGTCTTGTGCTGTAGCCAGGTTGACACCTCATTTTGAGGTATGCCTGGTGCTGCTCCTGGCATGCCCTCCTGCACTCTTCATTGAACCAGGGTTGGTCTCCTGGCTTGATGGTAATGGTATCGTGGGGGATATGCCGGGCCATGAGGTTACAGATTGTGGCTCTTCCCAATTAACTTCCCAGGCTTCCATTTTCGCCCTTCTCTGCAGAAATATCTTGGGGCTATGATGTACACAAGCATTTGGCAAAGGATGGGAGGCATCGGTTTAAATCCTGGAGTTTAGTTCACTGGGAACAAAAGAACCTAATTTTTTTTTCTCCATCCCACCTGATCTCTCTTTTTGAGATTAAAAACAAGAAGTGCTGGAAATACTCAGCAGGTCTGGCAGCATCTGCGGAGAGCGAAGCAGAGTTGACGTTTCATCAGAACCTCTTTTTGAGGATTTGACTCTTTCTCACCACCGCCCCACCCCATCTCCCCCAAAACCAATTGCTTCTGGCATCCAGTGTGTCTTGAGTCTCATTTCCCTTCCTTTTTGCTGCAAACTATGTGTGTTTGTGTGTATATTAGGTCCATGATTGGAAGGCAGAGGATCTAGGTTAGCATTTTGGTGCAGTGCAGAGGGAGTGCTCATTGTTGGAGATGCGGTCTTTCAGTTAAACCAAATCCTCATCTAGTTCAAATGGCTGCTAAACATCCTGTGGCACTATTTGAAGAAGAGCATGCTGATCTGAATGTGTCATGGTCAATATTCCTCCTCAACCAACATCATCATAAATGAGATTAGCTCGTCCTTTATCTCACTGCTGTTTCTGAGACTTTGTTTCTATGTTTGACCACAGCATTTCAAAAGTATTTTGTTGTATGTTTAGCACTTTTGAGACATTTCTGAAAGATGCGTTGAAGAGTCGTATAGCTGCAAGCTTTCTTTCTTTGATTAACATCTGGTATATTTTTCAAAAATTTTTGAACAGATGAAATAAAAATGGACGAGACAATAGCAGGGCAGCAGGAGGAACCTGAAAGGGCCACGGAGTCAAATCCAGCATCTCCACCCACATCTACCTCTCCAGAACACGAGGAAAAAGTACAGACAGCCAAGAAAGAGCAGCACGTCGATGGCTCAAAGGCAGAACAGACTGTTAAGATAGAGCAGCCTGTGTCCAAAAACAGTGATGGGAAAAGTGAAGATACCAAAGAGAACAACCTCGAGAAAATTAGTAAACTAACTGAAGGACCTGGCAAAGTAGAAGCGATGAGTCTGAAAGGCTCGGGTGATGCCAAAGGTGACACTGATAAGTTGACATCTGTAAACCGTGAGAAACTGGAAATTAACATCAAGGTGGAACCTCTTGACGAGGTTAAAGAGAAATCCTCGGAAGAGCTTGAACGGGCCCTGAAAAATGTCAAGCAGGCGAAACTTCCCGTGAAAAAGCGTGAAATTAAATTGACTGAGGATTACGACAGCTCAGTAAAGGGGCCCCTGAGCAAATTCATGACCCCTGTCAAAGAGCCATTAAAAGAAGGAATGAAAGCGGAAGTCGAGGCAGTAAAACAAGCCTCTGAGGAAAAGGTAGAAGGAAAGCAGCTGGTGAACGGTGAGATAGCTGCTCGGCCCCAGATGAACAACCACAAAACTGAAGAGGGAAAAATGGAGGCTTCTGCTGCAGAGAAGGCGGAACAGAAGAACCAGGACCCTGAAGCCACGCACTCAACTAAAGAGGAGGAAAACGGCATCAACGGATCAAATAAGCAGGACTCTGATTTGCCACTGAACCTTAATCGGGAGAATCACGCAATTACAAATAAAGTTGAGGTAAACCAGGACTGCACAACGAAAGAGAAAGCTGCAGACCAGGATCTCCCAGAGCTTGAAAAATCTACTGAGGAAGCCAGGCCAAAACGTGAGGAGGAAGATTCTTCAAAGGGTTCCATAGGCACCAACTTCTCTGACAAGGGAGCCATGGACACAAAACAGTCAAGTTTCACCAAAGGCGTGGAAGAGGACTGCACCAATAAGGTACCAGTGAGGAGAACACGATCCTCCATGAGGCAGCAGATGCTGGGGAAGACTTTGGAGGAAGAAACACCCCAGAAAGTTGAGCAGGCGGAAGAGAAACAGGAGACCGAGCCCAATGAAACAAGGTGCTTAAGGAGGTCTCTGAGAATATCCAAACCCACTGTGAAAGTGACAGAAAATCAGGAGAAGAAAGCGAGCAAGAGGCAAGAAGAATTAGCAGCTCCAAGTCCAGATAGGGTTGAGAACCAGAGAAAGGTGGAGAAAGATTCAAAAGGAGCAAAGGTAAAGTGATGTGATTTAAAAAAAAAATCAAAAATATTGTTCTGTCTCTTTTTACTTCATTCATATAACGTGGTAAGGACAGCATTTATTGCCCTTCCTGAATTGCCCTTGAGAAGGTGGTGAGCCACCCACTTGAATACAACTGAATGGCTTGCTTGGCCATTTGAGGGCAGTTAAGAGTCAGCCACATTGCTGTGGGTCTGGAGTCTCATATAGGCTACACTGGTTAAGGATGACAGATTTCCCTCCCTAAAGGAAATTAGTGAACTAGATGAGTTTTTACAACATTTGATAGTTCCATGGCATCATTACCGGCACAGTGGCGCAGTGGTTAGCACCGCAGCCTCGCAGCTCCAGCGACCCGGGTTCAATTCTGGGTACTGCCTGTGTGGAGTTTGCAAGTTCTCCCTGTGTCTGTGTGGGTTTTCTCCGGGTGCTCCGGTTTCCTCCCACAAGCCAAAAGACTTGCAGGTTAGTAGGCAAATTGGCCATTATAAATTGCCCCTAGTATAGGCAGGTGGTAGGGAAATATAGGGACAGGTGGGGATGTGGTAGGAATATGGGATTAGTGTATATGGGTGGTTGATGGTCGGCACAGACTCGATGGGCCGAAGGGCCTGTTTCAGTGCTGTATCTCTAAACTAAACTAAACTAGCTTTCAATTCCAGATTTTTATTAATTAAATTTAAATTCCACCAGCTGCTATTATGGGATTTGAGCCCATGTCCCCAGTACATTAACCTGGACCTCTTGATTACTAGTCCAGTGACATTATCACAACACCACTGTCTCCCTATAACATAACTGCTATCTACTGTGCTCACTGTGTGTTTAGGTAATAGAAGTGAACAAAGAGTAAACACGCGTTCCAAAATGCAAGTCCTGTGAAACAGAACTTGTAATGAGGTGTATAGTATTGCCAAGCTAGAGAGAATTGCATTTCAGTCTAGTTTGCTTCCAAAAGAGTGATTTTAAGTGACAGCTGGGTTACAGGAGTCAGCAGAGATTTGAAAAGCCCATAGAAGCTTACAGCACAGAAAAGTGCCATTCAGCCTATCGTGTCTGTGCCAGCTCTGTGGTAGTACTGTTCAAATGCAGTCATAGTGCCCTGCCTCATCCCCATAGCTATATATCTTCGCCGTTCATTATTCCCTTAATGTGCAGTAGTCTGTGTCTCCAGTATTGCCTCTGTCAAAACATTCCATGCTTTGAAGAATTCTCTGTGTAAGGTAGATCTTGCTGGCTTACTGGGTGAATGGACTATGTAGGATGGGCACTAGAAGGTCTCAGGGTTGATCTTTGTTGAATTCACTGATCTCCACCGTGGTGGTAGTTAAGCTATATTTGGGGCCTGGTGCTCCTGAACTTGGGAAGGGGGTGGGAGTAATCAATCAGAGTTCCCCTGCTCATTCCTTTTGTGATATTTTCTGGAAAAGGGTGGGCAGGATTAAGCTTGATGCATTTTCATTGAATTGTCTGCTGGCACTCAGGCTCCAGACTGATGCATGAAAAGCTTGGAAAGAATTGTGAACTGATAACCAAATATCTCTCAGTGAAAAGACATGGGAAAAACACATATTGGGAGTGGAAGGGGGAATAAAGTGGAAAGCAGATTGAAGCTAGTTAGTTACAGTTGAAGTTGCTAACGACATTGTTCTGACTCCTCGAGGCAGCAATGGCTGAACATAAAATTAACACTGCTGGCTGTCCTTTCTGATGGGTGCGGGTACAAGCAAATAAGCTTAGCAACCGCCCCCCCAATGCAGACCAGCAGCATGAGTCACAGAAGGGCTGTATGTTGCAATGGTAAAGAACCTATTAATACATTTTTAGAATGTATTCTGTGGATGCAAGTATTGCCAGCATTTATTACAGAGCCCTAGTCGTCTTTGAGAAGGTGATTGGCCACCTTCATGAACTGATGCAAGCCGTGTGGTGAAGGCGCACCCAAAGCACTGTTATTTAGGGAGTACTAGGATTTTAACCCAGCGACGATGAAGGAACAGTCAATTATATGTCCAGATCAGGGGAGTGCGAGGGAACTTAGACTGATGGCATACCCATGCACCTGCCTCCCTTGTGGTGGAGATTGCAGGTTTAGACCTAATGTAATGCTTCCCTTTTTGCATGTGATGTGCACTGTTTTCAACTGGTAGATGAGTGTTTTGTGCAAGGAAAAAAGAATTGCTGTATTTCCAGGTGTGTAAAGATTGCTTTAAATTCTTCACGTTTCTGTTGGACTGCCACTGTGCTGATCCACATGGTGATATGTGACTCAGCAGATTGTGAACAGATTTAGTTTAAGGCTTGCTTCTGACCATCTCATGTTGACATTACAGCGCAAGTGTAAATCCAGCAGGAGAGCAAGATGGACCAAATCGAGGGGCAGACGCAGACCCCAGGAGTCGAGTGAAGAGAGCGAGAGCACCCAGGAAGATGATGAAGGTGGTGAGGAGGAAGAGGAAGGAGGGCCACCAGAAGATGATGAGCCCTGTAAAAAATGTGGCTTATCTAATCACCCTGAATTGGTAGGTCTCACTGGTTAGGGACTGAGTTGATTGCTTGTTTTTCATTGCCCCTATTTATTTTTTGCTTGTTTAAGAAGACAATGACATGCTGGACTGCATTTTCAAGGGCATGTTCCCAACACTACATATAAAAGACTGGTAATTCAGTGAAGGGGTAGTATAGCCAGCATTGTAGACATAATTTCTTTGTTCAAACTTGTCAACTTAATCGTCGTGGATTATGAAAGCTGAAATATATTACAAATGTCTTGCATATTTGTTTTTGAATTGTGAATGGATTAATGAATTTTCTGCCATGTTATGTCTGCTGATGCATTTGTAACCTGCTTAAATCTGCAGCTGCACCATGCGTTCTTTAGCCCTAGTGTGAAGCAAGGACAGTCTATGCTGGGTTCTACCCAGAACTGGAAAGAGACCAATCTAGTTCCCAATCCAATTGACAAATATTTATGATACTATTTTGTTGGGCAGAGGATGTGATGCAGTTGCAGCATTGGGCTAAGAAAAGGGAAAATGGGCTCCTGCTCCTGACTGCTGATCAGTTGACCTCAGCTACAAACCTATGCTTAGAGGTATCAGGTGAGATCAAGTCGAATAGCCTTAAAGCCATTGCTGTCTAGACTCACATGCGTTATAGTGACTTGGGTGAAGTACAGTTGTCTGTGGAATCTTGTCCCAGCATCTGTGGAGAGAGAAACAGAGTTAACATTTCAGGTGAATCACCTTTCATCAGCACTGGAAAAAGTTAGAAATGTAACCGGTTTTATGCAAGTACCTTGTCCCATTACCATCTCCTTTTGCCCTTGAAATAGAGAAGGGTAAATGTCAATGAGGCAGAGTTGCTGCTCAATAATTGTGTAAATCGTTTTCCCTAGATTCTGTTGTGTGACTCTTGTGACAGTGGTTATCATACGGCTTGTCTACGACCTCCATTGATGACGATCCCTGATGGAGAATGGTTCTGCCCACCCTGCCAACATGTAAGTAACTACTTTCATGCGGGGCATTGCTACAGTGAGATTTAAAACTGGGCAATGACTTGCTTTCAGTCTTTTTTTTTCATTTGTTCCAAGAAATGAGGTGATTCTAGCAAGACTGCTTTATCACCCATCCTCTAGTTTCCTTGAGAAGATGATTGATGTCTGAGTAATTATTTGAGAACTTGACAGAGTAGAAGCTTAAGAGGCTGCTTCCCCTGACTGGAGAGTCTAGAACTAAGGGGTCATAGTCTCAGGATAAGGGATCAGCCAATTAGGGCTGAGATGAGAAATTTCTTCACTGAGGGTTGTGAATCTTTACAATCTGTACCTCAGAGAGCTGTGAATGCTCGGTTGATGTATTTCTGGGCAGCATGGGAATCGAGGGATATGGGGTTAAGGTGGGAAAGTGAATTTGATGTAGAAGACACGATCTTATTGAAAAACAGAGCAGGCTCAAGCGACCATATGGCCTACTCCTGCTCCTATTCATTGTGCTCTTATTCTTAGCCAGACTGGCCTATATGTGACTCCAGTCGTAAAACTAATCCCTAATGTCAAGAGGGCAAATTACAATAACAAAGAAAGGGAAAGGCTTGAACTCTTCAAACCTTGAAAAGTGACAGCAAAGAGAAGATCTGTAGAGAGGTGAGAGTAAATTCTGACACAACTTCAGATTGAAGCACAAGAGTAGGAAAACCCGGCACAAGTGGCAAAAGGCAAAATTAGCATGAATGCCCAGAAGCTGCTTATTCTGAGTGATGTACAATGGAATAGAAATTTGAGAAGATAATCAGTTTAGAAATCAGCTGATGTATTTTAAAAGTGGCCACCTTAGGCTTAGGAATGGCTGAGCCAGGATGGGTTGAATGGTTTTTGCCCCCATATGTAATTATCTTGTGATTCCCTTGTTGAAAACTACAGTAATATTGGTGTGCACATGAAGGGAAAGGCTATTTGTCAAAAGATGTGCTGTTATATTGTTATGTTACTGCCACACAAAATATGTTTCTTAGTATGGTTATTTACTTCTGTATGTGGGAAATGTGCGACTGTACAAAAAGTTGTCCCCTTTTTATTGTTTGCAGAAACTTCTGTGTGAAAAACTAGAAGAACAATTGCAAAATATAGATGTGATGATAAAAAAGAAGGAAAGAGCAGAGAGAAGGTAAAAAAAAAAAAAATTCTGGACTGCATTAACCAGTTATAGAGACTTGGAATTCTAGTTGTGAAATCAATGAAATGGAAAATCGAGCAGGCAGAACCTCAAGCAACTGATCCACTGCTACTTGTTATGTGCTCCTGCTCAAGTTGAGTTTTGCTGCCCATGTGTTGCTACACCTCCAGTCTGCAATCCTGTCTCCTTATTTTGTCCAAGCCTCTATTTTATATCTAATTTTATTCAAACTACTTCAGACATTGTTTCGAATTTTCCTTTCTTTGTTCCTCTTCAAGCTGCAACTAAGCCTTTCCACAACCTACCCCGCCTCCTCCCTATGTTCAGAAGGGAGATTCAGCTTTTCTAGTATCCATTTTTTCTCAGGATCTCAAAATAGTGGGACGCCTATTTCCCCTCCCCCGCCCTCCCCCCTTCCACCACTCCCATCCCCGGTCCTGCCTTTCCACCTGCAAGCAACATGTTTGACATCCAAATAAAGTTTCTAATTCTCCTGCCACAATAAGAAACTGAAAGGATGGTGGAAGCAGATCCATTAGTAAACTTCAAAAGGGAATTGGATAAATACTTGAAGGATAAAAATTTGCAGAGCCGAGGGAAAAGAGTACAGGGTGAATTTGAACTAATCAGATAGTTCTTTCAAAAAGCCGGCACAGCCATAATGGGCCGAATAGCCACCTGTGCTGCACTGCAGCATTCAGTGATTCTAATTCAATTACCCCTTAATCTTGTATACTCAAGGGAATACAATCCTAGTTTATGCAACTTTCAAAAGATATAGGGAGCAAATAAAAGTGGGAGTAACCTCAGGGGCTTGTGGAGTAAAATACTGACACTGTTTCTGTGATTCTTTAGGTCTTATCAAACGTAAGCTTCACATCACTGAATCGTCTATTGCTGGTTTTATCTCATCCTTTTTGCTCCTTCCAACCTCGGTGATGTCTTTCAGTAATTCCTCAGTCTTGGTTTAAAACATGTGCTAGGTGAATCATTTATTGAAGTGTAGGTTTTCTGATTTGAAAAGACGTTGGTAAAAAATGGTGCACTCCTCCTTTTGCAGGAAAGAGAGGCTGGCCTTTGTGGGAATTAATGTGGAAAATATCATTACCCCAAAAGTAAGTATGTTTTAAATACGGTAAGGGTTTAAAAAAAGCAAAGATTGGACTTCATGGGGCTATTTTAAAAAATTAAGAAATTAATGCATATGTAGAGGTTGAAGATTTATGCTGTCACGTTTAAATTCAGAGTCAAAAGCTTGAGGTTTCAAAATTAAAAAAAAAAGGCTCATCTGAAGTAGAACCTTAAAAAGTGCTGGAAATACACAATAGGTCAGTCAGTATCTGAAAGAGAAAAGACAAGGTTGTTTAAAGTGGGGTCTATGTCTGAACAATTCTGAAGGTACATCTCACCTGAACATTAGTTTAATTTTTTTTGCTTTCTGATGCTGACTTATTTGTCTCTGCTTTTTCTGGGTTTATTCCAAAATCTTTAGCTCATTATTACAGGGCTGAATCACTGCGTTTTTCTTTTAAATTAGTATCTGCTCCCAGAGGGGCACGCCAATAGATGTGTCTCCTGCCAGAAATTGTGTGAAGGTCTGGTGAGGGCAAGTTCAAGCTCGTTGTGATGCTAATTAGCTCACCGATTCTCACTGTCTAGACTGACACGAGGGGAGGGCAGAGCAATGGATTGGCTGGGGAGGAAAGATGAGACAAAAGACCAAGAATTGCGACTGACTTACTGTCCTATTGTGTTCCACTGAGAGAGATGTGGGGTAGGGAAATGGTGAAGCAGCACCCTCCAGGTATAAGATGTGGAAAGAGGTACGTATCTTGTGAGCTGATGTACAAAAGCAAAATATTGCGGATGCTGGAAATCTGAAATAAAAATAGAAGAGGCTGGAAATACTCAGATAAGGCAGCATCTGTCTGTGAATGACCTTTCATCAGAACTGGAAAAAGTTAAAAATGTAACAGGTTTTATGCAAGTACCTGTCCCATTACCATCTCCTTTTGGCTTTCCCCATCATTCCTTCTATCATTTAATCTCTCCTGCCCTTCACCCGATCACAGACCTTTCCTTTTTTGTTCTTTCCTCCCCCCACCTTTCCCTACCTCTGTACTTGCATAAAAGCTGTTGCATGTTTTTTTTTCTCCAGTTCTGATGAAAGGTCATTGCCTTGGAATATTAACTCTGTTTCTCTCCCCACAGATGCTGCCAGACCTGCTGAGTATTTCCAGCATTTTCTGTTATTTGTGAATTGATGTAATGGATTTCCATACTAGTTGCACTTTGTATTACAAACCTATAACTCACCACTATTTAATACTTTTTTTTCTCAGGATTTAGTACCCGAAGAACCAGAAATAAAAGATTTCAAATCTTTGGAAAGGCGTTCAGGCAGGACACGGAGATCTATTAATTACAGGTAAGGCTTTGTTTGCTTGTGCTAAGTGTCATTTACTGTGTAGTGTTCAAAAGAGAAAATGCAATTGTGCATTTATCTCTCCCTCTCACCTAGTAGATAAATGCACACTCGGCTATGGTTCTGGGCCATAGAGATCAGGGTGATCCTAGACCCTGTTCCTAGTTCTCCATTCTATGTGAATGAGCCAGCTTTTTCTTCTGTTGAACATTGGCAAAAATTGCCTTAGTCAGCTCCTGCCTGACACTTCATCCCCTTGCCCCCAACTCCATGTCTCTGCTTTGCTGCCCACTCAGTTTGTACCAGAGATATGCAACCTTTATGCCTGGTTTGGCCCACAGCTGAGAATGAAACCCCCCCCCCCCCGACTCTTTTTTCTTCCCCTGCTTACTCCAACTCATCCCCACTTGAACAGCCTCTTCAAAACCCATATCTTGGACCATGTTATCAATCAACTAATTTTACAGCTGGCTAGGTTCATTTTGCTCCTTGTGATATTGTATCATATCAAAGTGCAGTGCAAGTGCGCTACCCGGAAGTGAAACATACTATTACAGTTTTGATCATAGATTTGCAATTGAAAAGTTCCTCTTTTGTCAGGCTGAAAAGTTCTAATCAAAGATATATCCTTTTTGGTTGAGGGAGCGAAGAGCTATCTGCATTTAAAGTAATTGGAAAATGTTCAAATAATGTGGGGTTAAACATCATTTGCTGATTTCAAGGTTTGTGGAAAGCATTTAATTAAAAATAAAGAACATTTATATAGCGCCAATAAATTAGTTTTGAAGTGTAGTCACTGTTATGTAAGCAAAGAAGGTAGTTAGTTTGAGCACAGCAAGATCCCACAAACAGTATTTGAGATAAATGACCAGCTAATGTGTTTTGGTAGCATTAGTCAATGGATTGGTTAGTGAGCATTAAGGATTTTTCCCCTTCTAAAATTGGGCAATGGTTTAAAGTAGAACCGGGAAACTATAAAGTACTATAGATACAGGTAGCTCAGGAGTCCCAGAAGTGCATCTTGCTCTCAAACTCTTATTCAGTTCTGAATACTGGTGAGAGAGATGGTTTCTCTGGGGAGTGCAGCCAGAGCCAAGTCCACAGCAGCACAGCTGGTTCAGCTGTACAGGGGGGACCAGAGGAAGATAGGGAAAGCAATAGTGATAGGGGATTCAATAGTTGGGTTAGATAGGCGTTTCTACAGCTGCAGATGTGAATCCAGGATGCTATGTTTCCTCCTTGATGCCAGGGTCCAGGATGTCACTCAGTGGCTGCAGAGCACTCTGAGGGGGGTTGGGGTGAAGGTGAGCAGCCAGCAGTTGTAGTCCATATTGATACCAATGACATAGGTAGAAAGAGGGGTGAGGAACTGCGGCAGAGTTTAGGGCATGAGGCAAGAAACTAGCAAACAGGACCTTAAAGGTAGTAGTCTACGGATTACTCCCAGTGCCACATGCTAATGAGTATAGAAGTGGGAGGATAGAGCAGATGAATGTGTGGCTGGAGAGATAGTGCAGGAGGGGAGGGCTTTAGATTCCTGGGATATTGAGACCGGTTCTGGGGGAGATGGGACCTGAACAGAGCTGGGACAAATGTCCTTGTGGGGCAATTTGCTAGTGCTAACTTTTAAACTAGCTTGGCAGGGGAATGGGGAACACGAGGAAAAACAAGGTGCAAAAATAATTGGGAGAGATGGATAGCAGAAGAGTAAGAAATAGTAAGTTATTAGGTGGGGTCAGATTAAGAGGGAATGCAATAAGGCCTAAATTAGGTTTACTGTGCATGTATGTTAAGGCATGAGCTGCAGGCGTAGGTAGCCATGTGGGATTATGATGTTATGGTGATAACCGAGACCTGGCTCAAAAAAGAGCAGGAGTGAGCACTAAATATTCTTGATAACAGGGTGTTCAGGAAAAATAGGGAAGGAAAGAAAGGAGGAGAGATGGGATTTTTCAATAAGGGGAATATATTGCATTGCTGCAGAGAGAGGATGTCCCAAAGGGGTCAAGGACAGAATCTATTCGGTTAGAGCTAAGAAACAATAAAGGTACCATTACACTACTGGGTGTCTTCTAGAGGCCACCGACTAGTGGGAAAGATATAGAGGAATAAAACTGTAAGGAAATTAATGAGGTCCAAAAACTATACAGTTGTTATATAATTTTATAGATCAGTATGTTTCCGGTCTAGCGAGAAAGGAGGCATTGCTGGTTCTGGAGAATGAGGTGGGTCAAGTGGATCACTTGTCAGCAGGAGAACATTTCAGGGATAGTGATCATATCCAAACTAAACCCTATGAAACTATGGAAAGGGACAAGGAGCAAACCAGAGTAAAAATAATTAATTGATGGGGGGAGAACAGATCTAACCCAGGTAAATTAGACTCAGATTGAAGGCAAAGCTATTATGGAACAGTGGAGTGCCTTTAAAGAGATATTCGGGACAGTTGAGGTACATTCCCACAATGGGGGGGAAAGTAAGAAATGCGATGCCAGAGCTCCCTGGATGACAAAAGGGCTAGAGAGTAAGATGAGGCAGAAAAAGGGTGCATATGACAGGTATCAAAAGACAAGTAAGAGCCAGGCTGAATATAGAAAGTTCAAGGGGAAGTTAAAAAAACGAGAAACAAAGAGAGAGTATGAGAGGAGACTGACGGCTAATGAATAAGGGAATTCAAAAGTCGTCTTTAGGCATATAAATAGTGAAAGGTAAAAGAAGGAGTGGGGCAGATTAGGGATCAAAAAGGGGATTTACGCATGGAGGCAGAGGCTGAGGTAATAAGTGAGTACTTTGCATCAATCTTTACCATTGAGGAAGATGCTGCCAAAGTCATAGTAAAAGAGGTGGTAGTTGAGACGATGGGATTAAAATATGATAAAGAGGAGGTATTAGAAAGTCTAGCTGTACTTAAATTTGTTGATAAATTCCAAAGAACGGATGAGGTGCATCCAAGGATACTGAGGGAAATACGTGTGGAAATTGCGGAGGCACTGGCTATAATATTTCAATCCTCTGGGTGGTGGCAGAGGACTGAAGAATTGCAAATGTTGCACCCTTGTTCAAAAAAGATAGCCAGTCAGTTTAAACTCAGTAACAAGAAATGCTGGAATCACTCAGCAGGTCTGGCAGCATCTGTGGAAAGAGAAGCAGAGTTAACGTTTCGGGTCAGCGACCCTTCTTCGGAAGGTTCCGAAGAAGGGTCGCTGACCCGAAACGTTAACTCTGCTTCTCTTTCCACAGATGTTGCCAGACCTGCTGAGTGATTCCAGCATTTCTTGTTTTTGTTTCAGATTTCCAGCATCCGCAGTATTTTGCTTTTAGTTTAAACTCAGTGATGGGAAAGCTTTTAGAAACAGTAATCGTGGGCAAAATTAACAGTCACTTGGACAATTGTGGATTAATTAAGGAAAGCCAGCACGAATTTGCTAAGGGCAAATTGTGTTTAAATAATTTGATTGAGTTTTTTGATGAGGTTAATGCGATTAATGTGGTGTACATGGACTTCCAAAAAGCACTGCATAACAGGGTTGTCAATGAAGTTGAAGCCCATGGAAAAATGGGGACAGTGGCAGCATGGATATGAAATTGGCTGAGTGACAAGAAACAGAGAGTAGTGGTGAGCAGTTGTTTCTCGGAGGCAGGTATATAGCGGGGTCACACAGGGCTCAGTATTAGGACTATTGCTTTTCTCGATATATATCAATGACCTAAACTTGGGTGTGCAGGGCATAATGTCAAAATTTGCAGATGAGACAAAACTTGGAAGTATTGTTAATAGTGAGAAGGATAGTGATAAACTTCAAGAGGACATAGACTAGAGAAATGGGTGGACATGTGGCAGATGAAACTGAGTGCAGAGAAGTGTGAAGTGAACTGGGGCAAATTGATGTACAGACAGATTTGGGTGTTCAGGTCCATTGTTCCCTGAAGGTGGCAACGCAGGTCAATAGAGTGGTCAAGAAGGCATACGGCATGCTTTCCTTCATCGGACGGGGTATTGAGTACAAGAGTTGGCAGGTCATGTTACAGTTGTATAGGACTTTGGTTCGGCCACATTTGGAATACTGCATGCAGTTCTGGTCGCCACATTACCAAAAGGATGTGGATGCTTTGGAGAGGGTGCAGAGGAGGTTCACCAGGATGTTGCCTGGTATGGAGGGCGCTAGCTATGAAGAGAGGTTGAGTAGATTAGGATTATTTTCATTATAAAGACGGAGGTTGAGGGGGGACCTGATTGAGGTGTACAAAATCATGAGAGGTATAGACAGGGTGGATAGCAAGAAGCTTTTTCCCAGAGTGGGGGATTCAATTACAAGGGGACACGAGTTCAAAGTGAAAGGGGAAAAGTTTAAGGGGGATATGCGTGGAAAGTTCTTTACGCAGAGGGTGGTGGGTGCCTGGAACGCATTACCAGCGGAGGTGGTAGACGCGGGCACGATAGCGTCTTTTAAGATGTATCTAGACAGATACATGAATGGGCTGGAAGTAAAGAGATACAGACCCTTAGAAAATAGGCGACAGGTTTAGATAGAGGATCTGGATCGGCGTCGGCTTGGAGGGCCGGAGGGCCTGTTCCTGTGCTGTAATTTTCTTTGTTCTTTGATACATTTTGGTAGGAAGAACGAGGAGAATTAATATGAAAATAAAGGATACAATTCTAAAAGGGGTGCATTAACAGAGGGACCTGGGGTGTATGTGAACAAATCGTTGAAGGTAGCAGGGCAGGTTGAGAAAGCAGTTAATAAGCATTCAGGATCCTGGGCTTTATAAATAAAGATATAGAGTACAAATGCAAGGAAGTTATGGTGAACCTTTATTAAGCACTGGTTCAGCTTCAACTGAAGTATTGTGTCCAATTCTGGGCACCGTGCTTTAGGAAGGATGTGAAGGCGTTATTGAGGTTGCAGAAAAGATTTACAAGAATGGTTCCAGCGACGAGGGACTTTAGTAACATGGATAGATTGGAGAAGTTGGTGCTGTTCTCCTTGGAGAAGAGAAGGTCGAGAGAAATTTTGATAGATGTGTTCAAAATTATGAGTGCCTGAACAGAGTAGTTAGAGAGAAACCTTTCCCATTGGTAGAAGGGTCGAGAACCAGAGGACACTGCATGAGGGAAAATGTTTTTACGTAGCAAGTGGTTAGGATCTGGAATGTGCTGTCTGAGATTGTGTTGGAGGCAGATTCAATCATGGTATTTAAAGGGGAATTGGATAATTATCTGAGGAGAGAAAATTTGTAGGGCTGTGGGGAAAAGGTGGTAGGGGGTAGGTTTAGCTGAGTTGCTCTTGCAGAGAGCTGGCAGAGGCAAGACAGGCCGAATGACCACATCCTGTGTTGCAACCATTCAATGGTTATACTTTCTTACCTTCGTCAGGATGCTAAGAAAACTCTGTGTGCGTCCTTGAATATTTTGCCTCCATATTCAAGTTCCATTACAGCACTTGAGCACATTCTTATTTAGAGATACAACACTGAAACAGGCCCTTCGACCCACCAAGTCTGTGCCGACCAACAACCACCCATTTATACTAACCCGACAGTAATCCCATATTCCCTACCACCTACCTACACTAGGGGCAATTTACAATGGCCAATTTACCCATAAACCTGCAAGTCTTTGGCTGTGGGAGGAAACTGGCGCACCCGGCGAAAACCCACGCGGTCACAGGGAGAACTTGCAAACTCCGCACAGGCAGTACACAGAATCGAACCCGGGTCCCTGGAGCTATGAGGCTGCGGTGCTAACCACTGTGCCACCCACTGTGCATTACTGAACGAGTACTGCACTGTTGGAAGTGCTGTCTTTCAGATGAGTCATTATACCGATGCCCCGTCTGCCCCCTCAGGTGAATGTAAAAGATTTCACGGCCACTATTCCAAAGAAGAGCAGGGGGAGTTCTCCCCGGTGTCCTGGCCAATATTTATCCCTCAATCAACATCTCAAAAACAGATTATCTGGTCATTATTACATTGCTGTTTGTGGGTGTCGGTTATGTGAGCATTGGCTGCTGTGTTTACTACATTAGAAGAGTGACTACACTGCAAAAGTACTTCATTGGCTGTAAAGCACCTTGAGGTCTCCTGTGTTCATGAAAGGTGCCGTATAAATGCAAGATAAATGACACCTTCATCCATGCAGCACTCTCTCCAGTACTGTATTGGATCATCAACCTTGACCACATTTTCAAGTCTGGAGTAGGCTTTGAATCTGAGGTGGAAATGCTTTTACTGAGCCATGCAGGTACAGTGGGAGTATTACTGGCTTTCCCAAGGGGGCCTCAGGTTTCCTTGATGGTCACATTCAGAAATGTTCTGCCATGCCCCACCACAATGTGACGGGAAGGGTTTGTGAACAGCACGCTTGTTGCTTTAGTGAGGTATTGCTCTGGAGGCTGGTTATTGCCCTATATTACATTCCACATTGTCTTGCTGGATGGAAAAATGGAGAAAAGGGGAAAGGCCACTAAATCTCATTTCAGTCAAGTGGGCTGTGAAGAGGCTGTGAAGATTCCTTGGGGACATGAGTCTTCTGAGGGACAACAGTGAGAGAGGACAGGCAAGTGGCCTACCTGACCATATTACTGGGCTATGAGAAATGTTTTGCTCCTGTTGCTACATCCTAGCTTATCCATACTGCTGTCACAATGGTCAAATTCGTGGAGTGCCTATCCTTTAGCTGGCACCATTAAATACTTGGTGCTGAGTGGTTTGCTCCGTGTAGCCATTGTTGATGGATTAAGCTAGTTAAGAGCATAAATGGTGGTATAACAAAAGGATCATTTCACTGATCAAGGCTGCTGTGTCCACAGTCCGTGAACACTGTGGCTTGATGCGTTGAACATACAAATGCTTTGTCTTGTGATGTGACTTGGTGTCTTTTTAAAGGTCCTTTTTTAACTCTTGCAGGGAGCTGGTGGCTCTTAGTTTCCCTGTTCTACAAACGTTGACCGCAGTTTTACCTGCCGTCTGGACATGGGTTGCGAGACGGGAGGGAAGTCCAACATCTTCCCACTGCCACGGTGTATTCCCAGAAGCAGGAACAGCAGTGGCATGGTTGCCCGCCAACTAGAAGTGGGCAGCCAGTTAATTCAGTTGATTGGCCAATTAATTAACAGCCATGTCTGCCCCCGCTGGCATTTTACCGCTCAGTTGCTGCATGGGGAGACCGCCAGGTATATGGTCATCACTAGGGAAAAAGTACTGAGCAAACTATTGGGATTGAAGGCAGACAAGTCCCCAGGGCCTGATGGCCTACATCCTAGGATCTTAAAGGAAGTGGCAGCGAAGATAGTGGATCCATTGGTTACAATATTCCAAAATTCGCTGGATGCAGGAAAGGTTCCAGTGGATTGGAAAAAAGCTAATCTAATGCCCTTATTAAAAAGGGAGGGAGGCAGAAAGTAGGAAACTATATACCAGTTAGTTTAACATCTGTCGTTGGGAAATTGTTAGAATCCATTATTAAGGAAGTAATAGGACATTTAGAAAGTCAAAACGCAATCCATCAGAGTCAGCATGGTTTTATGAAGGGTAAATCGTGTTTGACTAATTTGCGAGAGTTCTTCGAAGCTGTAACAAGCAAAGTGGATAATGGGGATCCTGTAGATGTAATATATCTTGACTTCCAGAAGGCATTTGATAAGGTGCCGCACAAAAGATTAATACACAAGGTAAGATCACATGGGGTTAGGGGCAATTTATTAGCTTGGATAGAGGATTGGCTAACCACCAGAAAACAAGAGAGTCGGGATAAATGGGTCTTTTTATGGCTGACAAGATGTAACTAGTGGGGTGCCACAGGGTTTGGTCCTCGGGCCCCAAGTATTTACAATCTATATTAATGACTTAGATGCAGGGATACTGTCGCCAATTTTGCCGATGACACTAAAATTGAGGGGATAGTAAGTTGCAATAAAGAAATAAGAAATTTGCAAATGGATATGGATAGCTTAGGTGAATGGGCCAAAATTTGGCAGATGGAGTTTAACGTGGATAAGTGTGAGGTTATCCATTTTGGTCGGAAGAATAGAAAGACAAATTATTATCTCAATGGAGAGAAACTTCAGAGTGCTTTGGTGCAGAGGGATCTGGGTGTCCTCGTGCATGAATCGCAGAAAACTAGTATGCAGGTCCAGCAAGTAATAAGGAAGGCAAATGGAATTTTGGCATTTATTACTAAAGGAATAGAGTATAAAAGTAGGGATGTGTTGCTGCAACTGTACAAGGCATTAGTGAGACCGCACCTGGAGTATTGCGTACAGTTTTGTTCGCCTTACTTGAGGGATGTAGTTGCATTGGAGGCAGTTCAGAGGAGGTTCACTAGATTGATTCCAGAAATGAGGGGTTTGTCTTATGAAGAGAGATTGAACAGTTTAGGCCTCTCCTCTCTGGAGTTTAGAAGAATGAGAGGAGATCTAGTTGAGTATATAAGATGATTAAGGGGATTGACAAAGTAGACATAGAGAGGATGTTTCCTCTGGTGGGGCAATCTAGAACGAGAGGTCATAGTATTAGTATAAGGGGTAGTAGATTTAAAACAGAGATGAGAAGAAATTACTTCTCTCAAAGGGTCGTGAGTCTGTGGAATTCGCTATCCCAGAGTGCGGTGGATGCAGGGATATTGGGTAAATTTAAGGAGGAGATAGATTTTTAGTTAGTAATGGGTTGAAGGGTTATGGAGAATGGGCAGGAAAGTGGAGTTGAGGCTGAGATGAGATCAGCCATGATCGTATTGAATGGCGGAGCAGGCTCGAGGGGCTGAATTACCTACTCCTGCTCCTAGTTCTTATGTTGTTATATTCTTATATTGAGGCAGCCTCCCAGTGGGTTCCCGGGAAGGGGTTTCCTTTATGACCGCTCCATAGCCCACAGATGGGCCCCCTCTCCCCGTTGGCAATGACCGCCCCTGCAACTCAACGCCACCACTCGAGAGTTCATCCCTCAGTTGCTGGGGTCTGCATACTTGGCCCCGGCACATTTTAAGAACTTACCTGCCCTTCAACATGGAGGCACCCTCTCCTCCTCCCTGCCACCTCAGCAGCAGCCGCCTCTAATTGGCCCTCAGTCTCCCACCATGCGCGGGCTCGGGACCTGTTTTTGGCCCCAGCAGCAGGACCTTTTTTGTTAAATCCAGCCCATTGTTTCTCAACCTGAAGCTTTTCTCTGTGTAGCAATAGATTTATGAATAGTCCGAATATCAGACTTCAGTGCAATTCTTTTTTTTTTATCTTGCAGGTTCGATGACTTTGATGATGCAATTGATGAAGCAATACATGAAGACATACAGGAGGCAGAGGGCAAAGGTCATTGTCACACGTCGGTTTTTTCACCTCTTCCCTCTCCTTTCCCAGTACCTCCATTCTGTCTAGTGTGTCTGACTTTTTCTTCCTTCACATGTGACTAATCGGTTTCTTTTTGTACCAGATATTACCTGTTATACACAGTGCAGGTTGTTAAGAATGGAGTGCCAGGCACACCTTCATTTAGCAAGTTATGACGACATGAATTTGGCCACATTATGCCCAATTTCAGAGGTGCTCCTACAGTATGAGCAGGACAGTTGAGAACTGGAATCCAATGAGAAAAGAATATTTGAGGAGTCTCATCCTTCTTCATGCATCCTAATTGTGTTAAAAGGAAAGCTAATCATTAGATTCTGACAGGATGTTCTCCTGGCTGGGGAGTCTAGAACTAGGGGTCTCAGTCTCAAAATAAGGGGTTGACCATTTAGGCCTGAGATGAGGAGCAGTTTTAGATTAGATTAGAGATACAGCACTGAAACAGGCCCTTCGGCCCACCGAGTCTGTGCCGAACATCAACCACCCATTTATACTAACCCTACGCTAATCCCATATTCCTACCAAACATCCCCACCTGTCCCAATATTTCCCTACCACCTACCTACACTAGTGACAATTTATAATGGCCAATTTACCTATCAACCTGCAAGTCTTTTGGCTTGTGGGAGGAAACCGGAGCACCCGGAGAAAACCCACGCAGACACAGGGAGAACTTGCAAACTCCACACAGGCAGTACCCGGAATCGAACCCGGGTCCCTGGAGCTGTGAGGCTGCGGTGCTAACCACTGCGCCACTGTGCCGCCCTAGTTTCTTCTCTCAGGGCTGTGATTCTTTGGAATTCTCTACTCAGAGGGTTGTGAATGCTCAGACATTGAATATATTCAAGACTGAGATGGATTTTGGACACTAAGGGAATCAAGGGACATCGGGATAGAGTGGGAAAGTGGAGTTGAGGATGAAGATCAGCAATGATCCTATTGAATGGAAGAGCTGTAGAGCCTATTTCGGCTCTTATATTCTTACATTCATCATCTCCTTCTGTAACTTATATTTCTCCAAGACTGCAAAACTGTAATATCCTTTGCCTCCCTCAGTCTTCCGTTCCTCATTACTATCTTCAAACCCCAGCTTAGCATTACCTAACTGAATATTTGACATCTGATATCCCCAGCTGCACTTTTCAACCTCAGTGGGACTGCCTTTCGGGCTAGAGCATTTCCATTTTGAACAAATGAAAGTCACTTTATTTCATTTTCCTTAATGGTGATTTGAATTTTATTCCTGTGATTTGTTGGAACAAAATCTGTTGAAGTCATGTAGGAAAGGAAAGTCAGCTTCTTTACTCTGAGCCAAGTTACATTTGACATTATATGCTTTTTGTTATGCGTACTATTCTAATAGGTGCTGGAAGAGGCAAAGACATGGCAAATATCACTGGACAATCCCTGGGGAAAGATATCTCCACTATACTCGCAGGGTCTAAAGAGAGCAAGCGACCACCACGTGAAGCTGCCTGTAGACGCAAGAAAAGGCGAAGACTGAATGACCTTGACAGTGATAGCACACTTGAAGATGAAGAGAGTGAGGAGGAGTTCAAGATAAGTGAAAGGTGAAGTTTATTTCCTTCTCTTTCTACCCTCTCCACCCTCATTCAGAGAGTGTTTAAGGTGTGAGGCGAATAGCATAGATGCTTTCAGAGGGAAACTAGACGAGTATGAGAGAAAAGGGAATAGAAAGATACACTGAAAGGCTGAGCGAGTTAGATGGAATTGGAGCAAGTGCATGTGGAGTATAAATGCTATCATTGACTAGTTGCAGTGAATGGCCTTTTTCTGTGCTGTTGTTCCATGTAATCTCCCACTCTGCAGCTTTCAGTCCCCCCTCCTCCTTTGAAGGCAGCTCAATAAGCCCCTGATGCATACTCCAAGTGACTCCTCTTCAGGCGCCTAGCACCATCTCCAAAGTGCTTTGCAGCAGTTACAAGGGGAAGGCTCACCCTTTTTAGTCTCAGCAATTTGGGATGTGCAGCAAATACAGCCTTGCCAGTGTCGTTCACATTCCCAGAATAAAAAGATCGATCTAGTGATCTCCTTCGATCACGGGGGTTAAGGGGAGATTCAATATTGGTATTCAAAATGATAAGGGGCTTTGACAGAATAAATAAAGAGAAGCTGGTTCTGCTGGCAAGAGGGACGACAGCCAGAGGACACAGATTTAAGATAATCGGCGAAAGAACAATGGAAGATGAGACTTTTTTTTAATGCCATCTTACGATCTGGAATGCACTGTCTGAAAGGGTGGAGGAAGAAGTTTAGAATAGCTTTCAAAAGTGATTTGGATAAATACTTGAAAGGAAAAATTTGAAGGGCTATGGGGAAAGAGCAGGCGAGTGGGACTAATTGGATAGCTCTTTCAAAGAGCTGGCAAATTCACGATGGGCCATATGGCTGCTTTCTTTGCCCTGATACTATGAACATACAAAAGTGGTGAGCAGGAAAAGACTGCTGATAGCCAGAGAATCATGACTAAAACTTTCCCCAACATCATTCTCCCCAAACCCACCATCCACAGCCATGTAATATCCTGGGAGGGCCAAAAAAAAGAGAAAACCCAGGGCTGATAGAGAAAAATAATCTGGAAAATTTCTCGAACCCTCCTTAGACCAACAAAACCAGCCCAGAAGATATGTGAAC
Source organism: Heterodontus francisci (assembly GCF_036365525.1). Classification (NCBI taxonomy): domain Eukaryota; kingdom Metazoa; phylum Chordata; class Chondrichthyes; order Heterodontiformes; family Heterodontidae; genus Heterodontus; species Heterodontus francisci. The sequence goes on from NC_090376.1 coordinate 8,713,856, forward strand.
CATGTTTCATCTTTTTTAAAAACAAAAGCCTGCCTTCTCTACGATGTAATCTCTGCCCTGGTCAAGAACCAGTCCATCTCCTTGAAGGAGCAAGATATAACTGTGTAACTCCGTATAGCCAGGTTTAACTGGGTATTAATCTGGAACTGTATTCGCATAGTCTGCATTGCAGATTTCACAATTTTGATCATCAGACTGCAATAGCGTCAGCGAATATGCTACTAACGAAGGGTAAATGTATATCCCTTTTAGGTTGAAAAAGAAAAGATTAAAGCACAATGCTGACTAGAAACTGCCAAATATAATTTAAGGAGCATAAGAAATAGGAGTGGACGTATGGTCCTGTCATTCAGTAAGATCGTCGTTGAACCTCTACATAATTCGCTTCATGCCCAAAGACCTATTGATCTCAGACTTGAAAATACTCAACAACTGAGTATCCACAGCCTTCGAGTAGAAAATTCCAAAGAGCCCTCTGAGTGAAGATATTTCTCCTCATCTCAGACTTAAATAGCTGCCCCTTATCCTGAGACCATGTCCCCTAGTTGTAGACTCTGCAGCCAGGGGAAACAGTCTCTCAGCATCTACCCCGTTCTGTGCCCATCAGGTCAGGTGTATTACTGTTAGGGAATGGAATTTACTATTCTCTGCATGAAGCATACTTGAATTAGATAAGACATGATTCAAGAGAGTAATACTCCACTTTACCTAAACAATGTGCTTCAATCCCTACCTCAAGAAAGGTTCACTAGTCTTTGCATTTTCCACACCAACATCATGAGGTCTTGCAGAGATGATTCTCTTGAGAATGGCAGTTTGAGGGTGATCTGAATTATTTAAAATATTAAAAGAATTCGATGAGGTAGATACAAAGAAAGTATTTCCTCTGATAGCGGGGGATCAAGAGTAAGGGGGCATATTTGTAAAATTAGAGGCCATTTAGAAGGGAAATCAGGAAGCACTTTTTCCACACACACCAGTAGAAATCTTGAATTCTGTTCCCCAATTTTCCAACAGTTGGTGTTTTCAGCACTGAGATTTTTTTTTTTTGTTGAGTAAGGGTATCCAGGAATATGTAGCTAAGATGGGTAAATGGAACTGAGGTACAGATCAGCCGTGATCTAATTGACTGGCAGAGCAGGTTTAAGGGGCTGAATGGTCTCTCCTGCTCTTGTTACATTGCCTATTTTGGGTTTAGGGCCCACAAATTCATTTCAGATGGGATCTTAAGAGGCCTTTCATCCCATTTATCTGGGTTTTAACCCAAGTTGTAGACATGAATGGCCAGTATCATTACTTAATGCACCATCCAGTCTTCAAGCAAGTATTATGCTTGAAAAATAAACAGTAATAGCAAAAATACCAAAGCTTTATGTCCACATGCCAATCTAACTTCCATATAATCTCACTTCTTGAAACTTTTTCTGGTTTTGTGGCTAATGTCTTTCAAAGGAAATTGTGTACCATAGCGTTCCAGTGATGAACCATAGTTAATGAAGCAGTGGCTCTTTTTAAAAACAAATGTTTCTCCATTTAGCAGTGAAGAAGAGTTTGAGATCTCTGACCGGGATAGCGAGGCAGACCAGGCCTCAAATGATGAGGGTTTTGGAGTACGCCGGCGAGGAAGACACCGAAAACATGTGGAACCAATGAGGCGGAGTTGGCGGTTGAGAGGAAGAAAAGTTAAGAGATATTCGGATGACGATGAGGATGAAGGAGAACATGCAGGTACAAAGTGTTTCATTGCCTCTAGATATTTTTTCTCCCCTGCCTCCCCCCGCCACCCCCCCACAGATTTCCTCCTCTGCTCTGCTAAAGTTGCTGACTCTTGCTGAGTCTGTGTTCCACAGTTACCAGCATGTGTGAGGCTAGATTTTAAAAAGAAGAGTTGCTTTTCTATAGCATCTTTCACAACCACAGGACATCCCAAAGCACTTTACAGCCAACAAAGTATTTTTTGAAGTGCAGCCACTTTTTTTTTAAAGGGCATCCTAGCCAGTCCACTAAGTGCAGTATCCAGTCGGTTGATTAGGAATCCTATTTGATTTCTGCTTTCATTCCCTAGCTCAGAAGTTCGAAGGCCATCTCTGGCGCTTCTACTTCTACCCCAGCTGAGATCGGCCAACTACTTACAGATTGGGGGCTTCTGCTGTCTTGAGGCTTAGTATTCAACTCTGTAACCATTGTTAAGGCCAGGTGAGGAGAGGATCTCAAGCTCCCCTCTTGTCCCTTTCTCTTATTTAACTGCAACAGGGTTTATTCCTTTTAAACAGTGGTTGTGCTTACCACCTCTGAGTGTTTTACCTTGTTCCTTTACTGTGATTGTAAAATAACCAATCGGACAGGTTTTCTTGAGTTTAAACAAGAAAGAGGTAAGTTTATTATACTTAACACTCTAACCCAATTTAAAAATACACATGAGAATCTCTCACATGCAAGTAGATTACAGGAGGGAAAATAGATTTGGTGGTTAGATTAAAGTCCAGAATAAATGGAATTTAAATACATTCTGTAAAGTGAGTGATCCAGTAGTCCTCGGCCGCAGCTGTATTCTTGAAGTCCTCGCTGGTCAAAGTGTATTTTGGCTGGCTTGCTTTGCTCAGGGTTTTCCTGAAGGCAGAGTTTGTAGTTGGCTCTCTTCCCCTGGTTGCTGGCTGTAGCGGTGTGTAGACTTGGAGGATCTCCCAGTCACAGATGGTTTTCACTTGATGGTTTCTTGGGAGAGAGAGAGAGAAGAGAGAGAAAGACCGGGGATCAGCAACCTTCTGTGCTGTTATGCACTCTTACCGCCTGTTTGCTTGTCTGTGTAACAAAGCTTGTTTCTTCAGAGATGAATAGGCGGTCACATGGTTCTCAATTTCCTTTGTTTCTAATGTGGTTTTTCTGGAATCTTCTAATAAAATTCAAGGTTCTACATGCCCCAGGGTGTCCATTCATACTTGGAGGGGGTTGTCTCTTATAAAGTCGGTGGGAGGGGATGGCCTTGACTGTTGTGCTAATGAAGCCATTTGAGGTAATTTAATCACTCAGAGCAAGCCATTGTCCTGGCTGGCTTGTTAGACTTTTTGTCTCCAGTTCAACCTCCTGGTACTTCAGATGTAAATGGCAGTGGCCATCTTGGCTGCTAGTTTTTTCTTTAAAGTTACTTGTAAGGTTTTTTTCATTAAAAGTCTACGGTAAGTTTCCAACCGATGAAATTAATATATCCCATTTGGTATATAGGGTTTTCCTGACACCATTTCCACTTCTAGTTGTAGATTGTGAAAAATTTTAGTTGCAAGTTAAGTTTTTACACTTAATTTGAGTTTTATTTTTCATTTTAAGCAATAGTACTGGAAAATTGAGTCCTAGCACCTTAACATTGAAGTGCTTGTTTCATTACTCCAAGGGACACTGACTTTGAAGCAAGTGATGGAAGGTATCGTTGATAGTGCTATCAAGTCGTACTTACACAGCAATAACCTGCTCATTGATGCTGAGTTTAGGTTCTGCCACGGCCTCTGTGCTCCAGAATTCATTACAGCCTTGGTCCAAACATGGACAAAAGAGCTGAATTCAAGAGTTGAGGTGAGGGTGACTGCCCTTGACATCAAGGCAGCATTTGACTGAGTGTGGCATCAAGAAACTCAAGCAAAATTGGTCAGTGGAAATCTGGGGGCAACTCTCTACTGGTTGGAGTCATACCTAGTGCAATGGAAGAACCCAAACAACTAAGCCCCAGGACACTGTTGCAGGAGTTCTTCAGTGAAGTGTCCTAAGCCCAACCATCTTCAGCTGCTTCGTCAATGACTTCCCCTCCATCATAAGGTCAGAAGTGGGGATGTTCGCTGATGCAGTGTTCAGTACCATTTGGGACTCCTCAGATAGCAGACTGTATCCACGTGCAGCAAGACCTGGACAACATTCAGGCTTAGGCTGATAAGTGGCAAGTAACATCCATGCCACAGAAATGCCAGGCAAGAACCATCTCCAACAAGAGAGAATCTAACTAGCTGACATTCATTTGCATTACCATCGCTGAATCCTCCACCAACATCCCTGGTTACATTGTCCAGAAACTTAACTTGACTAGCCCTATAAATACTGTGACTACAAGAGCAGGTCAGAGGCTGGGAATTCTGCGGTGAATAACTCACCTGACTCCCCAGAGCCTGTCCACCATCTACAAGGCACAATCAGGAGTGTGGTGGAATACTTTCCACTTGACTGGATGAGTGCAACTCCCAACACCACTCGAAGCTCAACATCATCCAGGACAAAGCAGCCTGCTTGATTGCACCCCCATCCACCACGTTAAACATTAACTCCCTCCACCACCAGTGGCAGCAGTGTGTACCATACACAAAATGCACTGCAGCAGCTTGCCAAACCTCCTTCGACAGCACCTTCCAACCAGCAGCTACTACAACCTAGAAGGATGCATGCAGCAGACGGATGGGAACACCACCACTTCCATGTTCCCCTCCAAGCCACAAACCATCCTGACTTGGAAATTTATCGCTGTTCCTCACTATCCTTAGTCAAAAAACCTGGAACTCCCTCCCTAACAGCACTGTCGGTGTACGTACATGACATGGACTGCAGCAGTTCAAGAAGACAGCTCACCACCACTTTTTCAAGGGCAACTAGAGTTTGGGCAACAAATGCTAGCCTTGCTGGCGATTCTCATATTCCATGTAAAAAAAAAAGTCTTGGCTGTCGCTTCCTTGAACCGTGACAGACTTGTGTTTCTGATAGCAGACAGTCTGAGGGACAAAGCATGAAGTAGTGTTAGCATGGCTGAGACTCTTTAATGTTTTCAGTTTAAGTTCCCTCTCCTGACCTAAATGACAGGTTTTTATCCAGTCTTCTAAGGGGGGGATTAATGAATTCACAATAATTTGCATTTATGTAACGCTTTTGGCATTGTAAAACGTCCTGAAGCACTGAAATAAAAACAAAAAGTGCTGGAAATACTCAACAGGTCTGGCAGTTTCTGTGGAGAGAGCAGCAGAGTTAATGTTTCAGGTCTGTGACCTTTCATCAGAGCTGGCAAAGGTTAGAAAAGAATTAGGTTTTAAGCAAGTGAAGGGGGTGGGGGAGTAGTGGAGAATAGAACAAAAGGGAAGGTGTCTGATAGGGCAGAGGGCAGGAGAGATTAAACAACAAAGCTGTCATTGGACAAAGGCAAAGGGTGTGTTAATACTTGTGGTGAAAGCAAAAGCATTAGTCCAGAGAGAGTGGAATAATGAATAGGTCGGTCTACTTGAAAAACAGGCACCTGGTTAAAAGATAAAATAAAAACATAAAAAAGGCCAATCATGCTCTGAAGTTATTGAACTCAATGGTCAGACCACAAGGCTGTAGAGTGCTTAATCGAAAGATCAGGTGCTGCTTCTCGAGCTTTCATTGATGTTCATTGGAACACTGAAGTAGGCCAAAGACAGAAATGTTAGCATAAGGGTGGGGGGTGGGGTTTGGTATTGAAATGGCAAGCGACTGGAAGTCCGGGGGTTATGCTTTTGGACTGAGCGGAAGTGTTCCGCAAAGCAATCACCCAATCTGCGTTTGGTCTCCCCAATATGGAGGCAACTGCATTGTGAGCAGCGAATACAGTATTCTAAATTGAAGGCAGTTCAGTAAATTGCTGCTTCACCTGGGAGGAGTGTTTGGGGCCTTGGATGGTAAGGAGAGCGGAGGTAAAAGGGCAGGTATTACACCTTCTGCAATTGCGTGGGAATGGGACGAGGTGTCGGGGGTGATGGAGGAGTGGACCAGGGTGGCGCGGAGCGAATGATCCCTTCCTCCGTCAACATTCTGAAGGGAAGATGTGCTTGGTGATGACATCGGGCTGGAGATGGCGGAGGATGATCCTCCGGATGTGAAGGCTGGTGGGGTGGAAAGTGAGGAGAAGGGGAACCCTGTCGCGGTTCTGGGAGGGAGGAGAAGGGGTGAGGGCAGAAGTGCGGAAAATGGGTCGGACACAGTCCTCAGTGGGGGAGGAATCCTTGTTTGAGGAAAAAGGAAGACATGTCAGAAGAGCTGTTGTGGAAGGTTGCATCATCAGAACAGATGAGACGGAGAAACCTGGAGAACGGGATGGAGTCCTTACAGGAAACGGGGTGTGAGGAAGTGTAATCAAGGTAGCTGTGGGAGCTGGTGGGCTTATAATGAATATTAGTGGACAACCTATCCCCAGAGATGGTGACAGAGAAGTCGAGAAAGGGGAAGGGAAGTGTCAGAAATAGACCATGTAAAGGTGAACGAAGGGTGGAAATTGGAAGCAAAGTTGGTGAAGTTTTCCAGTTCGGGCCAAGAGCAGGAAGCGGCACCGATACAATTATCCATGTACCGGAAAAAGAGTTGGGGGAGGGGGCCTGAGTCGGACTGGAACAAAATCTGTTTTTATTTCTGATTTCCAGCATCTGCAGTATTTTTACTTTTATTTTAGTGTGCCAAAGCACTTCACAGGAGCATTATTAAACAAAATTTGACACTGAACTACATAAGCATATAGTAGGACTGATGACCAAAAACTTGGTCAAAGGGGTAGCTTTGGCAGCAAGTAATTCCCATGTAAAATCTAAGGAGATTAGATTAGATTAGAGATACAGCACTGAAACAGGCCCTTCGGCCCACCGAGTCTGTGCCGAACATCAACCACCCATTTATACTAATCCTACACTAATCCCATATTCCCAACAAACATCCCCACCTGTCCCTATATTTCCCTACCACCTACCTATACTGGTGACAATTTATAATGGCCAATTTACCTATCAACCTGCAAGTCTTTTGGCTTGTGGGAGGAAACCGGAGCACCCGGAGGAAACCCACGCAGACACAGGGAGAACTTGCAAACTCACTCCACACAGGCAGTACCCGGAATCGAACCCGGGTCCCTGGAGCTGTGAGGCTGCGGTGCTAACCACTGCGCCACTGTGCCGCCCCAATTCAGATGTGGGGGAAGAGGTGGTCAGGCAAAGTTTGTCTGGTTCAAAAGTGTCAGTGGTTAGCACTTTTGCATCTGAGGTTGTGAGACCCACAAAATCTAGACTGACTCCAGAGGGCCTGCTGCACTGTTGGAGGCATAGCCTTTCAGATGAAATGTTAAACAGAGGGTCCATCTGTACTCTCAGGTGGATGTAAAAAAGATACCTGGGGCCACTATATTTTGAAGCAGTGTTCTGGACAATAATTATCCCTCAATCAAAATCACTATAAACGATTATCTGGTCATTATTTCATTGCTATTTGTGACAGCTTGCTATGTGCAAATAGGCTGCCATATTTTCTACATTGCAACGATTACTACACTTCAAAGGTACCTCATTAGCCCTAAAGTGCTAAAGAGATTGTGAAAGGTGCTATATAAATGTTGTTCATTGTTTTATCTGATCAAGCTCCCAAATGCACTTGAGTAGTTTACACGACTTGGAACTACAGTGGGCATTGTCCAAAACTAGTCTGAATTGGAACCAAGTTTTAAAAACTCATTGCACTGTCTGATGGTACTTTTAAGACTTTTTAATGCATATAACTTTTAGAACAGAAACATGGAATCTTTCCCAACATTAAAATTTTACCTTCTGACAAATGACACTCATGCACAGGTCTACATTTTTATTTATTCTTTCATGGGATGTGAGGGTTGCTGGCTAGGCCAGCATTTATTGCCCATCCCTAATTGCCATTGAGAAGGTGGTGATGAGCCACCTTCTTGAAACACTGCAGTCCATGTGATATAGGTAGACTTTTCTCTAGAGGTTTGGTACAACTGAGTGGCTTTCTGGGCCATTTAAGAGTCAGTCACATCGCTGTGGGTCTGGAGTCGCATGTAGGCCAGACTGGATAAGGATGGCAGATTTCCCTCCCTAAAGGACATTAGTGAACCAGATAGACTTTTACAACAATCGACAATGGTTTCATGGTCACCACTACTGAGACTAGCTTTTTAATTTCAGATTTATTAATTGAGTTTAAATTCCACCAGCTGCCATGGTGGGATTTGAATGTGTACCCAGAGCATTAGCTTGGGCCTCTGGATTTCTAGTCCAGTGACGTTAGCACTACATCACCGCATGGTATCTGTATGGTGTAACTGGGAGTATGACTTTGGTCTCATGACTGAATCGCAGTGCTCTACACAAGCTGAGGCACACAGTGTATAACAGCACTGTAAATTCTGCATCAGAAACCTTCTTTTCCTATGATCGAAATTAGTAAATAATGGTTCAAAAAGAACAGGGCTTGGAACTAGAGACAGCTGCAGTAAGATTTTGTTTTAAGGCTGCTAGCTTACTAGTTATTTCCTTTAATGTAAAAAGTCTTCTGCCTCATGTGTGAGGTTCTTGTGGTTGTTGAGTGCTTGGTTTGCTAACGGTCCTCTCCCGTTCTGCAGAGAGTGAAGGGTCAAGTTGTTACAGTGACGTGCTGGACATGAGGAGGAGGCGATCAAAGCGGAATCAGGCTAAAAAAGTGAACTACAGAGAAGATTCTGAATCTGAGAAATCTATGAAAAGTGGTGCGAGTAGAAAGGAAAGACTTAGGGGACACAAACGTAGACTATACATTACAATGAGCGATGGTAAGAAAATCAGTCTCCCTCTGTTGGTTCTTTAGCTCATTTATCCATGGGCTGCGATTGTGATTCAAACGCACAGTACTGGACAAGACATTTTCCATTTCAGAAAATCCCATGTGTTGTTCCAGGTGTGTCCAACCTGTGCCCACCACCACCCCAGCCCCCCCCACCCCACCCAGCTCCAGGCATAGTTAATCAGCCATTAAAGCAGCTTACTTCTAACTTGCACTTGTGTTGTATTAATCTGCTGGTCTGTCCTGTTAGAATATTGTGGGCTTGGAAGTCTTCGTTTTTAATACTGATATCTGTTTACTGATATCTTCAATCCAAATGCCCAGATCTGTTGGGTAGCCACAGATTGAGATATACAAAATCATTGTGGACGTGGCTGAAGATTTTATGTGTCATCCACGGCTCCATGCATTGCTTTACTTCAAAATCCTCCTTAGTTGCCTTACCTGCTGAATAACTGCAGCTTCCCTGAGATTATCTGTTTCCACTGCCTCCCTGGGCAGTTTGCTGCATAGTGTTAACTACACTCAAAAAAGTTAACACATAACTTTAAATAAAAACACAAATTCCTGAAAATGTCAACCTGTCTTTTCAGGTGCTGTGCAGTTCCAGCCTCCCTCTCTTTTGGGTTCCCTGGCATTTGCTGCTGGTCCTGCAGAACAGGCTCGAGGGGCTGAATGGCCTACTCTTGTTCCTTCTTCCTATGTAGCACACTTGCCTGTTGAATCATAAGCTGCATCTTACATCATTTGAGCTCATTACTTGCTAATGGCCAACTGCTTCTGATGGGTAATTCTATGCTATAGTCTTTGAATTTGAGCTGAGTTGGTTGAAAGAAAATCAAGGAAACAATTCTTCACATCTGGGGTTGTGAGGATGTGGAACACACTGGCCCAAAATAGTTATAATTAGAGAATCAATAGCAGTGTTTATAAAAGAGACTTGGCTTGCAGTAAGGGAATTAAAGCATATAGAGAAACGGCAGAGATTTGGGATTAAAAAGATTGTACTTCTGTGGTTAGCACAATGCTCAATAGGCCAGATAACCAATTCCTGCTTCTAGATAGTTCATTTTGTCAACTGAGAGATTTTCTGGAGACCGAGAGCATTGTAAACAGCTAGTAAACCATCTGATAAGTGTTGTGGGTTGATAGTTAGTTAGTTTAGTGGTATGTTTTAAACACTTCTGTTTTTACTCTCTAAGGAATTGTTATGCCATCTCTCCCTCACTGTTGGCTGTAGAGCGCAATGTTGCAGTCTTTGGAGTGATTTCTCATTCAATTAGCAGGAAAGCCAATTTCAGGAACCTAAAAAGAGCAGCAGATTTGCCCTCTTCTTTCCCCTCCCCTCTTAAAGCCACTGGCTTCTGGCAGCATGCAGCCAACCTTCAAACCAGAGCACAATAAGCGAGTGTCAACAGGTTGCTTATCACTGTGAGGCATCACAATCGAGACCACTTGTTCTCTCAGCTAACACTTGTGCCTTTGCTTTCTAACACGGACACTGGGTTGGAAGTAGGAATCCTGGGTGAATTTTAATAACCCCCCTGCTCCCCCCATTCTCCAAGCCTGTGGACACGGAATTACATAGAATTTTACAGCACAAAAACAAGCCATTCGACCCAATTGGTCTACACCAGTGTTTTTGTGCTGCACATGAACCTCCTCCACCTAACTTCATCTCATCCTATCGACGAGTCGTGTTGCTACTACCTTGGCTGAGATCCAGTAATTCAAGGATCGGGTCTAAAACACTACTGAGAGTGAAGTAAATCTATGTTTTTTTTATTATTCCATGAACTTTTTTTAGTTGCCTGTAATTTGCACACCAATTGCAGCAGTTGTGATTTCCTCTCCCCCGCCCGCCCCCACCCCCCCACTTCTGTGACGACTTCTACAATGACAGGAAAGCAACCTGTGAAAGGCTTCACTAATCTCCCTGGGCACAAAATTGCTTTTTAATTACACTGTCCAGTGTCCAAATACTATCAAGCAGACTGGACATGTCACATGTCTAGTCTTGGACTTTGGACCCTGCAATGTCTAATATCCACTAGTAAGTGAGGCACAATGATCTGGAATGCACTGCCTGAAAGGGTGGTAATCTTCTAATGGGAGTTGGATAAATACTTGAAGAGGAGAAAATTTCAGGGCTATGAAAAAAGCACGGATTGCGGGGGGGAGGCAGTGCGGAGGGGAGGGGAAGCAGTAGGACAAATTGGATACCTCTTCCAATGAGCCAGCACAGGTCTGATGGGCTGAATGATCTTTTGTACTGTAAGATTATATAACTCACTTATGCTTGCCAAGTGATAAATGAAGACCGTAGCATTGTCTGCAATCTGAAAATAACATGTGGATTGGGATGGAATTGGTTACTTGTAAGGGACCATAGAATCATACAACACAGAAAGAGGCCATTCAGCCCATTGTGTCTGTGCTGGCTCTTTGGAAGAGCTATCCAATTAGTCCCACTCCCCTCTTCATGTAGCTGGGAAGAAGCATGAATTGGACATATCCAGAGTGGGAGAGGTTGTGGCTGCCATAAGAGCCTATATGAAAGCAGTACTGGTAGTTGCAGTCTGCCTCCTTGTAGGCATGGAGACACAGCACAAAGTTTCTCCTAATTCAGGAATTTCACTCAAAAGAAGCCACAAAATGATTGGTGCAGGCACTGAAAAATACCACAATAGGTTCTTTTGGATTTGGCAGGGGAAGAGCAGAAGAAGCCTGACCCAGGAGTTCCTCATAAACTAACATCCCTCATCTTAACGAGCAAAAAAAATCTTATTTTACAGAAAAAAAATCATTTTCTTCAAATTAATGCAAAGCAACATGAATTTTATTTTTCCAGAGAGTTCCGGGAGCAGAAGTTCAGACGAAGAGCGGGCGAAGGAACGGCCACAACGGAAGCGCCTGAACAGGATTGAGGACGAGGAGGAGGAGGATGATGAAGATGAAGACGAGCCTGCACTGACGAGCAGACTCCGCTCCAAGCCCACCCGGGATTACAGCAAGAAGTACCGGCTGATGAGTGACGAGGAGGAGGAGCTGGAAGAAGCAGAGAAGGAGGCCAGCTCTTTGGACTGCGGCCTGGTGGAACTGCCCTCCACCAATGGACAGAGTCCGGAGCAGGCATCGGAAAATGTAATCAGCAGAACCAGTGAGAAGAACCAAATGGCCAAGGACACTAACTCCACTCCCAGCCCGGCGCTGAATGGAGCCTGTGAAGGGATGGCCCCAGAGGCGGGAGCAGGAGGCGAAGGAGGGGAGGAGGATGAAGATGATCTCTTGGGAGTAACTGACCTTGTAGAATATGTTTGTAATAATGAACAAGTATAAGAACTCTTTTTACACTAGTTTAAATAATTTATTCCATAGTAGCTGTACATCAGGCCAGTTATTGTGTTTTTTTTGTTTGATTGTTTTGCTCCCCCCTCACTACTCCAGAGAGCAAGATTCTCCTGCACCCACTTACTTTCTTCCCCTCACTCTGGCCTATATCTCCCTGCTGTCCCCACCTCCCCCTTCCCCCCCCCCCCCCATAAAATGACCAATTTTAAGTTAATTAACACAGTAGGTTCCTTCTTGTTTTTATTTCACTGTAATTACATTTCTTTTTGGTCCTGAATAATTTCAGCTGAGAAAAGATCCAATGTGCTTTTTTTTTTAAGGAAGAAAAATGTTGACCCTTAATTCAGGGCCCAGAATTTTCCCAAACAGGTAGGTGGTGGGGGTGGGTGGAAGAAAAATGAAATTCTTCCTCATTCCAGAAAGATTGTTTTGACCCTCTAATGTCTTTGTCTTTTTTAAAATATATATATATATATATCTATACGGAAAAAATACTTTTTAAGTATGTTGTGTAGTGTCCTGACACCACTTGGTACGCCATGTACCTGGATCCAAAATATTTCCAAAAGAACACCAAATTTTTGCTGTAGATGACGTTTAGTGCTTTGAGTTAAGAGCGATTGTAGTAGCATGTGCAGGGAACTTCCAGTAGATGGTGGCCATTTCGAAAACTTTCTATTTCCAAGCAACTCTACTGTGATGTTCAATAGATCTCTCTAGTACGCATCAGTACTTTAATTGATTGCTACGGTGTGATGACACTAATTGGTTGTCACGGTGCTGCAACATCCCTGATGTGCTCAGATCATCGCTTTTTAGATTTAAAATTTTTCTTAGATAGATCATTCTTCCTAGGTGCCTCTGTATGAACTTCAGGCTTAAGACTGATGCATCTGACTGGAGATTTTGAAGTTGGATTGTAGTCCACTTTGAAGATTAATTTAACCTACCTGACATGAGGGTACTTCGAGCTGTCTTGAAAAAGCAATGGAAAGGCAGTGAGGGAAGGGTTGGGTGGGCTCTGACTACTGAGAAAGTATGAACATGGCTTGGGGATCATCAAACAGAGCTTTAATTCAACACTCCTCTGCCTTTTACCAAAACTTCACTGATATATTTCTCACCGCCCACCCCCAGTCCCAACCCAGACAGTGTGTGGTGAGTGTCGACAGGCTATTCGAACGTGGACGCCATCATGGCCAAATCTGACCCTAAGTGGGTGAAGCAGAAGAATTATTTCTTTAAAGTTTTGCTTGCTTGAAATATACCCATTATCTGAATGAAATAATATATATAATATATATTGTTATATATTATATATGTGTAAAGTATCATTTTCAGATAGTGTCAAACTCACTGATACAAATCATCGTTACACACAAACCTGTTCAAAGTAGTTTTGTTTGTCCCAGTACCTCACCTCGATGTGCATCGAGAAAACATTTGTCAAATCTGAGGTACTGAACAAAAGAATGAATGTTGATTATACATGTTGTTCACAGTTGACTTTTTTAGTACAGTGGTAGTAAATCCGTTGTCCTGTGTACAGGCTACTTTATCCATCTTTGTATTCTTTAATGAAATTATTATATCCCTACTTTTAAGAAAAAGTGCACATTGATTTTTGGTGTCAGAACATGGAAGTTGCTTTTCCTGTAACTTGCTTTTCCTGTAACTTGAGTGTCCCCTGTCCATTTGCCTGTTAGCTGTAGCAATACCTGACTACTTTGCTCCTTGCTGGTTGTCTCATGTCCTTTAGACAATACTGACTCTCTAGCAGCAGATGCATCTGTGGACAATTTTAAGGAAATGCATTCCAGATCTTGCAGTGTAAACCGGTCAATTGGTATTTCAAGCAGGCTCTCTTATAGAAACCTAGGAACAGGAGTAGGCCATTCAGCCCCCTCAAGTCCATTCTGATCATCCTCTCCCGATTTCTCGCTCTCAGCTACAAGCAGGGACCCAGGTGCAGCAACAAGAAAATCTGTTCCAGTACTTCAATAGGGGAGGGGGGCGGGGACAACATTCCACCTTAAGCTGCGATCGAGCATTACAAACTTTGGGCAAGTATCTGAGGATAATTCAGAAGGCCTGAAAGTGGAAACTAGATGAGCACATGAGGGAGAAGGGAACAAAAGGAAATTCTGGTTAACAGTGAAGAGAGAAGCATAAACACTGACATAGACCAATTGGGCCAAGTGGCCTATTTTGGAGCTGTAAATTCGATGAAATACCTTTCCTGTTCCCTAAGGCAAATGAGCAAGACTTGGCTCTCTATGATCATCAATGAAGCATTTTTAGATAAACTTAATTACTAACTCGCACTGCTAATAAACCTCAAAGTCGTCCTCCCTCGGGGATGCAGCGCAGTGCCCCCTGATTTCAAACTGTTACAACCATTTTGAAATGGGGATGGAAAGAAAATTACTGCCGATGCTTTTACATATGAATGGTGGATTGGTAGTGGAAGAATTACCGCTATTCCTGAACACACTCCTTGCCACTTAAAGGAACACTGTGCCTTCTTGAGTGTTAACACTGAAGGCAGAATGCAATGAAGTCATACAGTCCAGAAGGTACCAGATTTGATTCCTTGTCTATCCTGGCTTAGCTGATCTCAACTGAGGTTTTGATAAAGTTGCTGTACGATTAGCCTCCCTGTGTTTGGTTGGGGTCGGGGTGGGGGGGGGGGGAGCGGTGGCTCGTAATCAGACTGGTTTTCCACTTCCAATCACTATCCAGCCACCTAGTCGCATCCAGTAGTACAGCAAAGAAGGAGGCCATTCAGCCCATCGAGTCTGCACCGGTTCTTTTGAAGAGCGATCCAGTTAGTCTCATTCTCTTGCGCTTTCCCCATATCCCTGCAATTTTTATCTCCTTCCCAGTAATTATTCAATTCCACTTTGAAGGCTACTATTGAATTTGTATCCACCACCCGACAGGCAGTGCTTTCCAAATCATAACCATTTATTGTGCCCTCTGGTTGTCGATCCTTCAGCCAATGGAAAGTTCCTGTGTCTGCCTTCCTGAATGAAACATGAGTTTGTGCTCAGCTGTGATGCCTTTCACAACAGGGAAGCTGT
This sequence comes from Heterodontus francisci, assembly GCF_036365525.1. Lineage (NCBI taxonomy): Eukaryota > Metazoa > Chordata > Chondrichthyes > Heterodontiformes > Heterodontidae > Heterodontus > Heterodontus francisci. Next base: position 8,728,867 of record NC_090376.1, read on the forward strand.
CCAGGGTTGCAGATGAAGACTGGCCACTTTGCCTCCGTAACAGAAGGGCTGACTGGCAACTGCAAAACTTGTATCCCAACAGGAGTCAGCACCTTTGGGAGGGGAGGAAAATAGTGGAGTATTTTATAAGGGGCAGGTTCTCATACTTCACTGACTTCTCTCTGGTTGTTACTTGTAGGGAGTAGGCAGTTTAGAAGTTCACCCTGATGGTAGTGATGCTTTCCTGCATGATGCTTACAAGCTCAAGGTAGTGCCTGAACGATTTGTAAATTGTAATTTGACCTCTGTTGAACACTTTCAGATATTGAATCTCAGCCATTTATACCCTCCTACTGAAGTAAGCCTCCACAACTGATGTAGCCAGTATTAAACCAGAATCCTTTTGGTCAGTGAAAATACTTGCAGCATAAAGTGTTTGAGCTTCTGTACTGCCTTTCCCTCTCTTATCAGTGTACATATGGCTGTCGAATCACAAGACCCCATGACAAAACACTGCTGGACACATTGAATCAGTTGTGACAGCCAATAAAGTGCGTTGTCGCTGGGACTTTGTGAAGTATGTTACAGTATTTCATCTGCCCAGCAGTGCCATTATATAGATCTTGTAAGTTATAGAAATCTGGTTTGCGTCTGGAGCTGTACCACTGAGTGAAGTACAGGTGATTGCAGGTCTGGTGAGTTGCGCATATCATACAAAATGTGTATTGGTTTAGGTGTGATTTTTTTTTTCCTCTCGCTCCCATAACATACAGGTACTGTTTGCTAAATAAACCTGTTGACAATGCTGTAAAAAGAACCATATTTGAGTATTAACTGTGATCAATGTGCTGCATAGTTTGGCTGTTGCACACATCCAAGACTGCCTTTTCTTGCTGGTAAGTGCTGGTAGTATATGAGGGGACCCCAATGTGTGGTTTACAATTACATGTGGGTACTGCAACAAATATTGAGCCCTGCTGGAACCTTGCTTCAGCCCATCCCAATCCAAATATATTTTTTTCTCTCTCTCTCCCTTCTTTCCCCCCCCCCCCCCCACTCTCTTTCTCCCTTCGCAGCCCCTCGCTTTCTTTTCCTCCCTCTCTTTTCACCTCTCGTCTCCTCTTGCTTTCTCTTTTCTCTCTCGCTGTCTCCAACTCTTGCTTTCTCTCTCACCCTTCCTCGCTTTTTCTCGCGCCCCCCACTTTCACTCTCACCCCCTTGCTTTCTCACTCTCTCTCCCCCTTTCCCCCTCGCTTTCTCTCTCTCCCCCTTTCCCCCTCGCTTTCTCTCTCTCCCCCTTTCCCCCTCGCTTTCTCTCTCTCCCCCTTTCCCCCTCGCTTTCTCTCTCTCCCCCTTTCCCCCTCGCTTTCTCTCTCTCCCCCTTTCCCCCTCGCTTTCTCTCTCTCCCTCCTTCCCCCACACCCCCCCGGCTTTCTCTTTCCCTCCCCCCTCGCTTTCTCTCTCCCCCTCTCGTTGCAATCTCTCATGCTGGTGTTGTCTTCAGTTACTTTTATACTAAACAATAAGGAGTGCCCTCTTTAACCGTTTGAGCACCTGTTTATTTTCTTTTTCAGCACAAATTTCCAAAATAAATTCTCTTGCGCTTGAAAGATAATTTGGGGCATTTCTGAAAATTACAAACTTCTTTATAAAGGAGCACAATGAAATATTGTGCATCTGCAAAGCAATGGTGTTTAAAATATTAACTAAACAGAAATTGAAAAATATGAGGTTGTGGCAGCATCTTATCTATATAAAATCTTCCCTGCCATTGTACTTTTGGTTTTATTCACACACGTCCACCGCAAATTTTAAATTTACTGTACTTAAACTAGCTGTGCGGAGCCTGCATTCTATGGAATCTCTATTTAGCTGTGTCTTTTTATAAACATTTTTAACTACCCCTGTACAGTATTCTGTAGGAATGTGTGAACTTGGTTAGTTACTATACAGGGGGTGACTATAACTTGGCTTGCTCTTATGGTGCTGTATTAGTTGCCAAATGTTAGACTCTGACATCTGTGTTTTTGTTATTGCTTACGTAATGGATCAAATGTCTTGGGCCAAATTAAGTACTGACAACCTCTGGTTGTGTTAATGTCCTTCAATTTACAGCGTCGTGAAGACCTCTTGTTTGCTGCTTGGGATCCTGGGATGTACTGGGCATAAGCTTCATGGTTATGAGCTGACATTATTCTCTGAAGCTGCTGACTTGTGCTGGGTTACTGTGCTAGGAAAATACAGCCCTGCTATGTCTTTGATTGAACTCTTGTCATCATATGTCAAAGCATGTACTGCAACAACTTGAATTTAGATAGCACCTTCAAAGTCGGAGGGTGCCCCATGGCCCTTCGCACATCAGGCTTGGGTGAGGCCCCAGTTCGAATAACATTACCCACTCTGAGGATTGCAGTGTCGACTCGCCACTTGTTGGACTTCCTGTTAAGGAATGGCTGTTCTTCACAAGCACATGTTCCAGTGCTGCCATTGACTGCCTACTCTTGGGCCTCAGCTGGTCTTAGCAATCTAATTGAACTGGAGTCTCACCTAAGTCTGGCCTGCCATTGCCCTTGTCTGCACGCGTGCACTTTCCAGTGTGGGAATGAAAGCCTCAACTGTTTTCATCTTTTACCATCCACTTTGGTGTACTCACCTGACCAAGGACAGTAGGTCAGTTATGATGCCTTGACTGCTGCCCTGGCTGCAATTAACTGACTCAACTCTGACCAATTGTTAAACCTTCTGATGTGTATGGCTCACTTCCATATGGGCAATGCCTTTACACAAGATGACTAGTGCCTATAAGTCATAGAAGGGATAAGCACCTTGGGACATTTATTATGTTAAAGTTGCTAAATGGAAATTGTACATTCCTGGGAAAGTGCACCAAGTTAAGAATGAGTGGGGAATGCACAGATATGTAGACTTGGCAAAATCATTCTGTTGAACTGGCTCACATATACGCTATGAAGAGATCTTTCTGTACTATATAACCATTGTATCTTAACCTCTAATACCATACGGGACATTTTGCAGCTTAACCTGCCAGTGACCTTGGATGCAGTGTAACTTACTTGGAGGGTGGTTTCATTGCATGCCTCAATTGGCCAAAGTTACCACTGCTATTCTGCCATTTTGCTTCAGCCTGCTGGTGAGATACACTTGTGGTCGTCCGAGACAGTTCAGCCAGCAATGTGCTTTTGCCAACATACAGAGTGCCATCAGCGGAGAGAATTAAGATTGGGCCCAGTACAGTTTCAGTCAGCTGCACAATTTTCTGCAAAACCAGCAAATCAAACAATTTTTTCATAGTGGCTTGAGAGTTCTTTCACTGTTACTGAGTTCCTTCGATGACAAAGTACCAGTTGAAACAAACAGCTCTGTCTGTTATTAAATCAGAGCTTCAATTAAGCAGTGCTAAGCATCATCTGATGAGTAAGCCAACAGTAGACGTGCCCTGTTGTGTTAAAAGACAGGCACCTGCATTGCTGCTGTACCACAAGATTTAATACGTCTATGATACGTGGGATTTATTTATCAGAGAATGGGGATATTGATATAGCCTGGAGACTGCCTATAGATATGTTCTCATTAAGAAAAGTGCCTTTTCAGTTTAGACCCTCTCAGCAAACAGTATTTTTGCTGCCCCTGGGACTTTCATGTGCAAAATACTGATGTTTCAGCAGCAAATTCTGCTATGCTTGACAAGTGCAGAAATCTGCAGGATTGATTGTGGCAAATCACGCTCCCAAAGATGGTTGTTATCAGTAAGTTTCAATATACTCTCATGAGTTTTTTTTTATGCTAACTCTCTTTAAGGCCTTTGTGCTTCTGGTTAAAAGGTTCATATTCAAGTTCTAATTTCTTTCTGTATTGAGTTGTTTAACTTAGAATTGTCGATGGCATGCAAGAGTTGCTAGTAAGTTGAGTGGGCAACTTAATAAGGTCTGAAAACTGCTGTCCTTGCATCATGTTAGCAAGGTGAGAGAACAAGGGCAGATATGACCGTGATCTCTGGCTACTGTCTCCAGGGGCCTTCCCAACCATCAGGCGACAGAAAGAAGGTTGTGAGTTACTGTCGAATAATTGTCTTGGCCTGCTGTGGAACCCACCTCCCCAATACAAACAGGGCAGTTTCCCCAGAGTTTGAGCAAAAATAGGTAGAACAGCCCCTATCTCTTAAATTCCAAAGATGCTCTGACCGCAATTCCAGCCTTAAAGTCTACTTTTAAGATTCCCTGTCATCTCGGAATAACAGCACCATTTTGGGAAGGATGCACAGAAGCTTTGTGCAAGAAAAGCTTTATTCACAGTGCTGATATTTCAGCATTTGATTTTAATATTCAAATGTGCCTTTCATGAATAGTAATTTTTCTTTATGGAAAAGTAACTCACCAGTTAATTTTTTTAATTAAAAGATAGAAAATGCAGCAGCACCTTTAACTCAGTCACTGTTGACTGTGCATTTAAAAAAAATTAACTGTCTTTGAGTGAGCAATATAGCTTTCTTTTTGGTGCAGGTGAGAAGACGCTTTGCCTGCTAGTTTTAGTAAAGAAGGAAGGTCCTCCATTTGTGCTTGCCAGTCATGTGTTGTGACCTGTCGCACAGGGAAACCACAGTTGGTTGTTTATCTTCCCTTACTTCAGTGTTTCTAGGCCAAGTATTTGCTATTCCCTGCTGGGAAGGACAGCTAAGTGACCTGCACCAAGCTTAAGTGCTTACTGCGTCTTATTTTTAAGGTGGTGCTGGGTGAGGTTTAATAAAATGATGCATTCTTGTTCCTATTCTGAATTCTCTTCCCTATCTCTTCCTCATGAACAACATGGTACTTCGTCAATGGTCTGGCTGAGGAGGCAAAATGAGTTCTGCCACAGTGCTGCATGACACAAGATGCGCTGTGTCATTCTTTCCCTCATCCCTCCCCAGTTCCCCAAACAATTCACTCCTCTTAAAGCAATTACAGGGTACAGTAGCATAGTGATTGTTATTGGTTAGTACTCCACAGGTCTGAACTAATTACTGATACAAGTTCAAATCCTACCATGGCAGCTGGAGAATTTAAATTCAATTAATTAAATAAAATCTGGAATAAAAAGCTAGTGACCATGAAACTACCGGATTGTCGTAAAAACTCATCTGGTTCAGTAATGTCCTTTAGGGAGGGAAACCTGACGTCTGGCCGACATGTGACTCCAGACCTATAGCGATGTGGTTGACTCTTAACTGCCCTCTGAAATAGCCTAGCAAGCCACTCCTGAAGGACAACTACGGATGGGCAATAAATGATGGCCTTGCCAGTGATGCCTGCATCATGTGAGTGAATAATAAAGATAATTTATGATAAGGGAAGTAATAGCTAATTTCAAGGAATTTAATTATTCCTTGAACACAAGATGCTGGAACCTTGAAGCTGAGATATGATGAAATATGACAATCTTGTATTGAGTTAAGGCAGGAAAACAACTTGCATTTACTGAACACCTTTAACATGGTAAACATCCCAAGTCACCACGCGAGTGCTATCAAGCAAAATTTGACATGGGGCCACGTGAGATTTTAGCCAGGTGGTCAAAGGTAGATTGTAAGGAGAGTCTTAAAGGAAGAGAGAGAGATGCAGATGTTTAGGGAAGGAATTCTAAAAGGTAGGACCCAAGCAGCTGAAGGCACAGCCACCAATGTAGGGCAATGAAAATAGTGCTATTTGAGCACAGCTCAGTGAGGTCCAAGCCCTGTTTTCTCAGAAGTTGCTTGTTGTTGCTGCAGTGCAGTACTGGTTCAGATGTTGATACCAGTTTCTAACTGGGCCATGATGGCCCCCAGATCTGGCGAGTTAGCTCTGTTGGCTGTGGAGAACCTCTATCTTCAGAAGGCTGGGTCACCCAGCACGGCACTAAATGTCTGAAGCTGATAAAAGGGAAGGCCACATTTTCTGTTGCCCCTCTACTGTTTTCCGCAGTCTTTCTTGGTATCCATGCACTGTGCTCCTGGGCACCATTGGAGACATAGCAACAGCACCAATTACATTAACGGTCAGTTGGTAGAGGGACTATACCAACAATTCTGTCTCCTCGGTTCTTGGGCACCACTACTAAGGCAGTACAGTTTGTGCAGTTCATAGTGCTAACTGAGATTCAAAGAGACTGTTCCCCTCTGATCAGTTCATTCCTGTTCTTCGTGTTCTTATCCACGTAACAAACACATTACACACGAAACCATAAGATACAAGTGAAATTACCTTCCAATTAGATCTAAAATCTGCATGTAAATGTGATTTCTTAAAAAAAAACATCTTTTAAAACTTACATTCATATCAAGGCCCTAACCAGTGGCCTTCAAGCTTCTCACTTCCAATGGTCTACTTTGAAGTGCAGTGTCTTTTCTTGCCAGTAAATGCAGTGGCACAATCCAGACACCATACAAAGCAATTAGACAAATGACCAATTTATTGTATTTGTAAATTTTCTAAAGATGTTTCTTACATTTTAAAAGTTCCTAGAAAATGCAGTTCAGCTTCTGGTACCCCCTTGTAAATTGTTTTTTCCTGTCTTTTTTTTTATTAAAAAGGGGCCTTCAGTTTATTTTTCTTTCCCCAAAAACTAGCAACAGTGCTCAAGAGTGTTAACTCCACCTTGCTATATTGAGAAATCTTATTGGTATTAAATAGCTGAAGACATTCTTTGTATATGAAGTTTTTTTAAAACCAAAATGCTGAAAATGGTGCCAATTTCATTTTTTTGGGTCAATGTTTTGTGATCTCACTGAAGTCTGGTCTGATTCTGTTGTGTATAAGCTAGGCCTCATGCCCCTTAAGTTTTGTCTGCAACAATTATTTTTATTTGTTTTGTTACCTGCCGTATTATTTTTCTTATGTCATATAAACACAGCTGTAAATTTGTCGCCAAAGTGCTGAACATAATGCTTTCATTTTAGCAAAAGAATTCTTATTGTCGTAAAAGTCCTTTTGGAAATGGAGACCGAATTGAGTTGGTTTTTGTATGGGTGTTTATTCCTCACGTAGCAGATGAAAATATACTTTTAAAATGAAAAGTAATTTTCTTTTAATATAAAGAGGTATGTCAGACAAGCGATTTAATTGTAAGTTTTTTTGAGACCAGCTAGTGTATCAAATAGTTAAGGGGAAGCTAGATAAGTACATGAGGGTGAAAAGAATAAAAGGTTATGCTGATAGTTAGATGAAGTAGGGTAGGAGGAAGCTTCAGTAGAGCATAAACATCACAGACCTGTTGTGTGCTTTAATTTCTATGTAAACTTTTAAATAAAGTGGAAGTAATCATAGGTTCTGGTATAACGTTGGAGCTAACCAATTCCTTTCCTTATATTTAGTATCTCTCCAAGTGTTCAGTTTCCTCTTAAATATCATAATTGACTGGGTTTAAATAACCATTTATGGTTAACCATTCCCTTATCACTTCAGGTCAGCCAAAAAACATTTCTTCTAACCTCCTGTTTATGTCCTTTTAACTCGATTCACCAAACGGAGGAATCTTCAAAATTGAGACTGTTTCTGGTCTTATTGATAATTCCGATCAATTTCCTTTTCAATGTGTAATTATTGGAAAGGAAGTGTGTGTATTACTATTAATTGATCGAACACTGAGATGCAGCAAAAATAAAGAATAGAGCAGAAGAAGCTGTACAGGCCATAGATTTTCCAAGACTTCTCTGGACAGAATAGATGCAGAGCTATTTCCACTTACAGGTGAGGCTAACCCAGAGTTCTTAAATAAAACACAGTCACTAATAAATCCAATAGGGAATTCAGGAGGAACTTCTTCCCCTAGTGAAGAGGATAGCTGTAGTGTCCAGAATGATATCAATGGTTTGGTTGCGTGGGCGGAAAGGTAGCAGATGGTATTCAGTCCGGAAGAGTGAGAATTTAGGGAGTTAGGAAAGAGATTAGCAAGCAGGACCACAAGGGTAGTAGTTTTTTTTTTAGTTTTTAGAGATACAGCACTGAAACAGGCCCTTCGGCCCACCGAGTCTGTGCCGACCATCAACCACCCATCCATACTAATCCTACACTAATTCCATATTCCTACCAGATCCCTATATTTCCCTACCACCTACCTATACTAGGGACAATTTATAACAGCCGATTAACCTATCAACCTGCAAGTCTTTTGGCATGTGGGAGGAAACCGGAGCACCCGGAGGAAACCCACGCAGACACAGGGAGAACTTGCAAACTCCACACAGGCAGTACCCAGAATTGAACCCGGGTCGCTGGAGCTGTGAGGCTGCGGTGCTAACCACTGTGCCGCCCCTCCAGTAATCTCCAGATTAGTCCCAAGGCCATGTGCTAGTGAGTTTAGTAATAGGAAAGTACACCAGATGAATGTGTGGCTGGAGAGATGGTGCAGAAGGGAGGGCTTCAGATTTCTGGAGCATTGGGTCTGGTTCTGGGGAAGGTGGGATCTGTACAAGCCGAAAAGTCTGCACCTGACCAGGATTGGGACAAATATCCTGCAGGAAGGTTTGCTAGTGCTGTTGGGGATGGTTTAAACTAGATTGGCAGAGGGATGGGACCCTGAGCTCAGTCTTAGGACAATTTTAGGGCAGGGAACAGGAGGCAGAACATTGGCAAAATTAGCGAGTGACACAAAGTGGACTGGATACAGCTACTTGAAGGAAAATCAGTGGCAAACCAATGGGAGGCTTTCAAGAGCAAAATACTATGGACACAGTAGGCATGTCCCCACAAAGATTAAGGGTGGTACTGCCAAATGTAGAGCCCCTGGTTATCTAAAAGCTTACAGGGTAAGTTAAAGCAAAATAAAAGCTTATCACAATCACAAATATAATACTTTAGGAAGCCGAGAGGAGTATAGAAAGTGCAGGAGTGAAGTAAAAAAGGAAATTTAGAAAAGCAAAGAGGACATGAAAAATTATTGGCAGGTAAAATCAAGGAAAACCTGAAGATGTTTTATCAGTACATTATGTGCAAGAGGATAAGGAAAGGGTAAGACTTATCAGAGATGTACAGGGGAACTTATACGTTGATGGAGAAGATGTGGGCAGGGCTCTTAATGAGTTTTTTGTCTCTGTCTTCACAAGAGAGTTGATGCAGACATTGTAGTCAAAGAGGAGGAGTGTGAAACATTGGATACAATAAGCACAATGAGAGAGGAAGTGCTTGAGGGTCTGACATCCCTGAAAGTGGATAAATTGCCAGGACCGGATGGATTGCATCCCAGGTTGTTAAAGGAAGCCAGGGAGGAAATAGCGAATGCACTGAGGATCATCTTTAAATTCTCACTAGATACAGACGCGGTACCAGATGATTGGAGGTCTGCGAACGTTATACCATTGTTTAAAAAGGGTGCAAGGGATAAGCCACATAATTATAGGCTAGTCAGTCTGACCTCAGTGGTGGGTAAATTGTTAGAATCTATTCTGAGGGATAGGATAAACTGTCACTTAGAAAGGCACGGATTAATCAGGGATAACATGGATTTGTTAGGGGAGGTCATGTTTTACTAAATTACTTGAGTATTTTTAGGAAGTAACAAGGAGGATTGATGAGGGTAGTGCAGTGGATATGGTTTACATGGATTTTAGTAAGGCATTTGACAAGGTCCCGCATAGCAGACTGGTAGGTAAAATAAAAGCCCATGGGATACAGGGGAATGTGGCAGGTTGGATCCAGAATTGGCTCAGGGACAGGAAGCAAAGGGTAGTAGTCGACGGATGTTTTTGCGAATGGAAAGCTGTTTCCAGTGGCATTCCACAGGGCTCGGTATTGGGTCCCTTGCTGTTTGTGGTATATATTAATGATTTGGACTTAAATGTGGGAGGCATGGTTGGGAAATTTGCTGATCACACAAAAATTGGCCATGTAGTTAATCGTGAAGAGGAAAGCCGAGGACTCCAGAAAGATATCAATGGTTTGGTTGAGTGTGCAGAAAAGTGGCAGATGGAATTTAATCCAGAGAAGTGTGAGGTATTGCATTTAGCGAGGGCAAACAAAGCGAGGGAATACACAATAAACGAGAGGATATTGAGAGGGGTAGAAGAAGTGAGAGACCTTGGAGTGTATGTCCACAGGCCCCTGATGGTTGCAGGACAGGTGGTGAAGAAGGCATATGGATTGCTTTCCTTTATTGGCTGAGGTATCGAGTACAAAAGCAGGAATGTTATGCTGGAACTGTATAAAACACTGGTGAGGCCAGAGCTGGAGTATTGCATACAGTTCTGGTCACCTCAAATGCTCTGGAGAGAGTACAGAGGAGATTTACAAGAATGTTGCCAGGGCATGAAGGTTGCAGATATGAAGAAAGATTGGATAGGCTAGGGTTGTTTTCCCTGGAACAGAGGAGGCTGAGGGGTGACTTGATTGAGGTGTAGAAAATTATGAGGGGCCTAGAGAGAGTGGACAGGAAGGAACTGTTTCCCCTGGCACGGAGGTCAGTTACCAGGGGACACAGATTTAATGTGAGTGGTAGAAGGATTAGAGAAGAAACTTTTTCACCCAGAGGGTGGTGGGTGTCTGGAATTCGCTGTCAGGAATGGTGGTGGAGGCAGAGTCCCTCAATTCTTTTAAAAGGTATCTGGACATGCACCTGAAGTGCTGTAACCTGCAAGGCTATGGACCAGGTGCTGGAAGGTGGGGTTAGTTTGGGCGGCTAGTTTATTAGGTTGGTGCGGAACATGATGGGTTGAATGGCGTCCTTCTGTGCTGTACTTTTTCTATGATTCCAATGCATTTAGGGAGGGCAAACAAAACAAGGGAATACACAATAAATGGGAAGATATTGAGAGGGGTAGAAGAAGTGAGACCTTGGAGTGCATGTCCACAGGTCCCTGAAGGTGGCAGGATAGGTAGATAAAGTGGTAAAGAAGGCATATGGAATGATTTCCTTTATTGACTGAGGTATAGAATACAAAAGCGGGGATGTAATGCTGGAACTGTATAAAATGCTGGGTAAGCCACAGCTAGTGTATTGCTTACAGTTCTGGTCACCACATTACAGGAAGGACATAATTGCTCTGGAGAGAGTACAGAGGAGATTTACAAGAATGTTGCCAGGGCTTGAAAATAGCAGCTGTGAGGAAAGATTGGATTGGCTAGGTTTCTTTTCCTTAGAACAGAGGAGGCTGAGGCATTACTTAATTGAGGTGTATAAAATTATCAGGGGCCTACATAGAGTAGACAGTAAGGACCTGTTTCCCCTAGCGGAGAGGTCAATTACCAGGGGACACAGATTTAAGGTGATCGGTAGAAAGGTTAGAGGGACATGAGGAAAAACTCCTTTACCCAGAGGGTGGTGGGTGCCTGGAATTGGCTGCCCAGATCAGTGGTGGAGGCAGAAACCTTCAACTCATTTAAAAGGTACCTGGCCTTGCACCTGAAATGCTGAACCTGCAAGGTTATGTACCAGATGATGGAAGGTGGGATTAGATGGGGAGCTAGTTTTTTTCAGCCGGTGCAGACATGATGGGCTGAGTGGTCTCTTTCTGTGCCGTAACTTTTCTATGGTTCTGTGGCGAATGATTAGAATGTGGAGCTATCTACCACAGGGACTGGTTGAGGTGACCAGCATAGATGCATTTAAGGGGAAGCTAGTTAAACACATGAGGGAGAAAGCAATAGAAGGATATGGTTGGAGGAGGATCATGTTGTACATACACACCAGCATGGTTTCTGTGCTGTAAATACTGTCATTCTCTGGATGTAGCAGTGTAGCTGCAGGCACAAGGATGTCATGGATTGTCATTTTTTTTCATGCTGCAGCCAATCTGGGCTCTGCTCTGACTGATGCAGGTCAGCAGAGTTTTTTTTTTTAAAAAAACATTGCAGGCCTAAAGACATTATTCAACAGAGCTTTTGTGATTGGATTTTCATTGCCACTGATTCACAAAAAGGGTAAAGGAAAACTTGCATTTATTTAGTGCTTTTCCACACTTGCATCCCAAAGTGTGTTACGATCAGTTAGACACTTTTTTTTGGAAGTGTGTTCACTGGTTTAATGTAGGAAATATGTAGAATAGTAGGAGTCTGGAATTCTCATTTTCTTCTGAAAGGCTTGAATGCCAGGGCGATTGGAATATTCAAGTCTGAAGTTGATAGATTTTTGGTAGGGAAAGGGATATGGAGCTAAGGTGGACAAATAGATTTAAGGTGCAAATCAGCCACAATCTAATTAAAGGGCAGAGCAGGCACAAGGGACTGAATGGCCTCCTCCTGTCCCTGCAATGCAAATAGGATGAATGGCACAGAATGCACTGAACATATACCTCATTCCCAACCATCCAGCAATTCATTTATGGCAAGGGAAGTAATAGCAAATTCTAGTAGCTCTAATTATTTCTTTAACACAAGGTGCTGGAACTTTTGAAGCTGAGATGTGGAAAAAATGCCATCGTTCAACTGAGATTTTGCAAATGGATTTCTTATTTGTCACTGATTCACGCAAAGAGTAAGGAAGACTCTAATTTATATCGTGCCTGTCTTTATACCCTCCCCAAAGCTTTCACGTCCTTCCTAGAATTGGGCACACTATTCCAGCGGGGGCCAAATGTTTTACTAATGTTATCAAAACTAAGATTTAGCATGACTACCTGGAGTTTGTACTCTACGCCTCTTTATGAAGCCCAGGATTCCATGTGCTTTATTAACTGCTTTGTTTATTTGTCGTGTCCCCCCACAAAGATTTGTGCACAAGCAGCCCCAGTTCTTTCTGCTCATGCACCCCCTTCAAAATTGTACCATTTAGCTTGTATTGTCTCTCCTCGTTCTTCCGACCAAAATGTGTCACCATGTACTTTTCTGTGTTGAATTTCATCTGCAGTGTGTCCGGCCATTCCACCAGCCTATTTGTCCTCTTGAATCCTATTAGTATCTTCATCACTGTTAAGTACACCTCCAAATTTTGTGTCATCTGCAGATTTTAGGCATTCTAGCTGCACAGTTGAGGATCAGGATGAATTAAATTTTAATCCATTAGCAGAGACAAGCTATTCTATTACATTGAGTAAGAGACATCAGCTTCTTGGGCACTTAGCTGGTCCCATGAGATTTCCATCCTCCCAGCCACTCTATATTTTTATAATATGGAGACTAGACACGCTGGAGATGGTGCAAAACTTGACTTGCCAGATTGATACCAAAACTAAGAGGGTATATCTATCAGGAAAGATTGACCAGGCTGGGTTTCTTTTCTGCAGAAAAGAGAAAACTGAGATAGAGGTCTTTAAGATTATGAAAAGGTTTGATAGTGTAGACGTAGAGAATATGTTTCCACTTGCAGATAAGACCTGAACTAAGGGCCATAAATATAAGGTTGTTACTAATAAATCCAATAGAGAATTCAAGAGAAACCCCTTTATCCAGAGAGTGGTGTGAATGTGGAACTCACTACCACAGGAGTAGTTGAGGTGAATAGTATAGATACGTTCAAGGTGAAGCTGGATAAACACGAGGTAGAAAGGAATAGAAGGATATGTTGATGGGGTGGAGGAGGCTGGTGTGGAGCATAAACACCAGTATGGATCTGTTGTGCCAAATTATTTTCTTGTGTTGTAAATACTATGGTAATACATCACCACCAAGTGAATATAAACTCATACAGCAGAGTGCAAGACTTGGAAAGCAGCCCTTTTCCTGTCTCGTAGGGTTGGTAACAAACTTTATAATCCCTTTTCTCTGTGTCCAGTTTGATGCAGTACAGTAAGTCAGAGACTGTTGGAGATGGCTTCCAGGGGCCGAATTTCACGATAGTACCCCTGTCATTGCCAAGATCATTGATGGCCTCCAGATACTTCGCCTCATCCTCTTTGCTTTTGATGATGCAAACCATCACCGTGGATTGGCGGGACGCCACACTAGCTGCCCTGGCTAGATGAATAACCACTTCTACATTCTCCCTGTAATTCGGCACCTCTGCTAGAAACTGCTGCCTTCCGACAAGCTCACCGTACATTTCGGGCGAGTCCTTCAGCAGCTGCACCAGGGATTCTATGTTGTAGAACAGCGCCTCGTGGTAAATTTCCTCTATGAACTGGGTTGGTGGCCGTTCGCTCTGAAGAAATTCCAGAATGTATTTAAAGTAGGTCCCTTCTCTGTCGATGAAGATTCTCCCATTGGAGTCTAAGGTAACTTTAGCACGACCACTGCACATTTCGGTCAGTCTGGACCTCGGATATCTCCTCAGGGTGCTCAGTGTTGTGGTGTAGATCTCACCCCCGACATTAAGATTAATCACTGCTGAGGCCTATTGTAGGGACGAAGAGAGAGAGGTGTAATTTTATTAAAATTTGCCTCCAGTTGCTGTGTTCCATTTGAAGCTACAGATTATGGCTTCAGAGCAAGGGTCACACATAGAATCATAAGTACAACACGGAAGGAGGTCATTCAGCGTATCAAGGCTGTGCCAGCTCTTTCAAAGAACAATCCAGTTTATCTGACTCTCCCGCTCTTTCCACGTATCCTTGCAATTTTTTTCTTCAAGACCGTGGAAGTTATAAAACTGAAGCAGGGCATTCAGCCCATGTCAGGTTTACTCTGCAAATAATCAAATAGTTTAGGAGCATAACATAAGAAAAGCAGGAGTATATGCCCCCTCGAGCTGCTCTGCCCTTTCAAATACAATCATAGCTGATCTCCTGCCTCAATTCCACTTTCCCACCTACTCTTCATGTTAAAGCCTGGCTCGGGCATAAAATTTAAACCCGACCTGACCACAGCCAACCCGGGCCCGAATCCTTTAATTTTTTTTCGTGCCCGACCCGACCTGAATATCCTTCATCCGTTCCAGCAGCAGGCTATTCATGTAGATGGAGTTGTGGGGAATCATGAGTAAGCCTGATCCCGTGACTTCCGGGAAGCAGCAGTGTCCAGCCCAACCCGAGCCAGAATGCTGGACTCGAAATATAGACCCGACCCGAACCCGACCCATGTAGTCGGGTAGCCAGGCTTTACCCCATGTCCCTTGACTCTGACCAAAAATCTGTCTATCTCAACCTTTAGACTATGCTCAACAATTGAGCAGCCAGAGCCCTCTGGGGTAGAGTAAAGCCTCACAACCCTCAGTGAAGAAATTTCTCCTCATCGTCTTAAGTGATTGACTCCTTATCCTGAGACTGTTCCTTCCATGCCGTAGATGACACTCTGATCTGTTTTACATTCTTCAGCTAGATGAAACTTCTCAGTGTCTACCTTGTCAAATCCCTTCAGTATCTTTTATATTTCAATACTTCTCATTCTTTTAAAATACAAGGTGTATGGGGCCAAATTACTCAGCCTTTCGTAGGACAACTCTCTGATCCCAATATCTTTCCTTAAATATGGAGACCAAAACTGTGCACAGTACCCCAGGTGTGGTATCACCAAAGCCCTATACACCTAAAATAAAAGCAAAATACTGCGAATGCTGGAAAACTGAAATAAAAACAAGAAATGCTGGAAATACTCAGCGGGTCTGGCAGCATCTGTGGAGAGAGAAGCAGAGTTAACATTTCAGGTCAGTGACCCTTCTTCAGAAGTAGCAGATATTAGAAATGTGAAAGGTATAGCGAATACACGGCAAGGGGTCTGATCAGAAGGGGTGGGGTCAGAGGGAAGTGAAGGGGAAGAAGGATCTGGAGGGGCGTTAGTCCCCATCAGCTGCTGGAGCTTGCGTTTCTTGTCCCTTCATTCGCCTATCCATTCTAATAGTTTCTACCCCAACCACCAACTCTGGAGGGGATTCCCACAGCCTGGCCACCCCCACACACAATGATACGGCATTGAAGGAGGCCATTTGGCCAATCATGCCTATGCCGGCTCTTTGAAAGAGCTATCCAATTAGCCTCACTCCCCGCCTCTTTCCCCCACAGCCCTGCAAATTCTTTCACTTCATGTATTTATCAAATTCTTCACACCTTGCTGCAAACACTGTGAAATTCTTTCTCCTGCCCTCTGTTCCAAATGTCTTGCATTTAATCTTTAATCCATGGCATCTCATTCTTGATCCCTCAACTACTAGAAAAAGTCTGTATCCATCTACACTGTCATAACCTTTTGTTATTTTAAATGCTTCTATCACACCACACTGTAATCTGAGTTGTTCTAATGAAAAGACCCAGTTTGTCATGTCTTTTGTATTAAGTCATGGGTTGGTGAATATGTGGACCCTTCCTAAAGGCTCAATATCCTTCATATAGCATGGAAGCCTAGTCTTGTAAAGATTTTATATTGGCTCATCATTAGCTGTTGATGTCTATATTCTATACTCCTTGATGAAACTTAGCATTCCATTAGCTTTCCGTACAGCATTATAAACCTGTGGTAACGTCTTTAATTTGCTGTGAACTTGGATAATTATTGCTGCTGTATTTTTTTTTTACCAAAATACATCACCTTGTAATTACAAACATTGAACTCAACCTGTCACTTTTTGCCCTATTTCCGCAGCTTATCGATCAAAAAGTTAAGAAATGAGGGGTTGAAAGTGGATTTGGTAGGTGGTTGTTAAACAGGCAAATGTCCAGTCACCAAAATGAGGAAGTTGATGACTGTCTCTGATCCACAACTGTTTTAATGGCAGTTCATAGTCCTGTCCAAATATCCACTCTTTCCTTCTGCACTAACTCTCTGTCCAGAGGCAACTCCCCACTGGGCAAAAACCCAGCCCTTGAACACAAAACTATAATGAGCATCACCTGCTCTCTATTAACACTAAAATGGGTTCTGTTTAATTAAAGGGACCAGCATTTTCAATATTGTCAGTGGTGAGGGATACAAAAAAAAGTGTTTGGAAGAGATGGAAAATCACGAGGGTAGCTGTGAATATGGGCAGAGGAGTAAATACGGAAGAAGAGGTTCAGGGAAATTGAATTCATTGCCCTCTCAGAGGAGAGAGGTCAAGGGGAGTTGAGATGAAGATTGAAATCACTGAGGATGAGGACTTGCTTTGTACCACAGGGGCTGAGAACACATTGGAACCAGAGGAGGCCATTCAGCCCCTCAAGCCTGTTCCACCACTCATTTAGATTATGGTTGATCTGTATCTTAACTCCATCCACCTACTTTGGTTCCATATCCTTTTATATCCTTGTCTATCGATGAGAGGGAGGATAATTCTGAGAAACACAGGGTGGGGATTTGGGTTGGTAGACATCAGGGGTTTTAAAGGAACAATGAAGGATGGAACAAGGCTAAGTGTCAAAGAAAAACAGGTGCCAAAGGAATAGAGAGGGGGAGCAAGGTGTGCCTTGGTGATGAGGCCACACCAACACTGCAGCAGTTTTAGCACAGACCGATAGTGGAAAGTATAGTCAGGTGGGAGAAGTGGCAAGCTGTCACTACCCATGTGCCTAGCTGCCAGCAAAGCTAGGATGTCAATGCAGTATGACACTGGCAACAACAACTTGCATTTATATAGTGCTTTTAATATGGTTAAATAAAAGGTTCCAAGGCATTTAACAGGAGAGTTTATCGAAACAAGATTTGACAGCGAGCCACAGGAGAAGAGATTAGGACAGGTGACCAACAGCTTGTTCCAGTTCATGTTTCTACAAAGCCCTTGATTTCAAAATTGTCATTCTGATTTTCAAATCGCTCCATGGCCTTGCACCCCCCCACCCACCCCCCCGCCCAAAATCTCCAGCCCTACATCCCTCCGAGATCTCTGCACTCCTCCAATTCTGGCCTCTTGAGCTTCCCCAATTTTAATCGCTCCACCATTGGCGGCCACGTCTTCAGCTGCCTGAGCCCTGAACTTTGGAATTCCCTCCCTAAATCTCTCCACCATTCTCTCCTCCTTTAAGAGGTTCTTTAAAACGTACCTCTTTGACCAAGCTTTTGGTCACCTCTCCTAACATCTCTTTATGTAGCTCGCTGTGAAATCTTCTTTAGTAACGCCCCCGTGAAACACCTTGGTTTTTTTTTAAAAATACGTTAAAGGGGCTATATAAATGCAAGTTGTTGTTTCCACTATGGCCTGTGTACAAGCCATACTGCCTTTTGCTTCTTTGCTGTGCTACGAGCCTCACCGTCAGTAATCCTTCCCTCTTGTAAAGTGTCATAAGTGCTCCTTTACCAGGTTAGATTGCTGCACCTGTATGGCAGGATATTCCAATTCTATGTAAATGATATGTAAGTGATATGTAAATGGCAGCAGGTGATCTCAGTTGAAATAAACAGAGAAAATTCTCTCAACGTACAGCAGCTTAATTAGCATCTGGGACAAATGTCTTGGGTATTTCCAACATTTTCTGTTTCTTTACTCCCTAGCAAGTTGCATGAATATCAAGTAGATTTATTTCTTTCCTCTGGCACTCGTTGATTAAAGTTATTTGTGTGCACTCGCTAGATCCCTGAACCTCTTCCTGCGTATTTACTGCTCTGCCCATATTTGCAGCCACCCTCGCGAATTAGCCTGTGGATCCCCCTCCATTCTCTTGCCCTGGCCCTAACCCCTAACCCCACTCACTCGAGGTGTCAGCTTGGGTCATTGGTTGTCATCTACCTAATTAAGCCAAAAGGGTCATGGGTTCAAGCCCACTCTGAGATGACAATCTAGAATGACACTTAAGGGACTGCTGTCCTATTGGAGGTGTCGACTTTTGAATGAATTGTTAAACCATTGCCCTGTCTGACTTTCCGGTGGATACAAAAGGTCCCGTGGTGCAGTTCACAGAAGCTCGGCTCAGAGTAAGTATCTCTTAACCTACACCACTAAGAGCGAGCAACTGGTGGTGCCTGGGACCTTGCTGTGCATATATTGACTGTCATGTTGCATTCAGCCCCTCGAGCCTGTTCTGCCAATCGATGAGATCATAGCTGATCTGTATCCTAACTCCATCTAGGATTCATATCCCTTAATACCCTGACCTGGAAATTTTCAATTGTCCCAACCCCTACGCAGTCTTGACAGCTTTTTGAGGGAGAGAGTTCCAGATTTGCACTACCCTTTGTGTGAAGAAGTGAATCAACTCTCAATGACTTATCTTGATTTTAAGGTTATGCCCCTTTGTTCTGATGCATTTCCCCCACTTAACAGCATTGACCACACTTCAAAAGTAATTTGTTAACTGTAAAACACTTGGGGACCTCTTGAGGATGTGTAAAGTTGCTCTATAATTGCAAGGTTTTTGTCCATTTCTTAACGGACAGGAAAATCACGGACAATTGGGTGCACAATAGCAGAGGTTTGGTACCGTGTTTACATGTATAATGTCACCTTCACCTGATGGGATTTCCTCAGGTGGTGAGTGTGCTGGGGAAGATGGTCATGTGGACAGCTGGGCATAGGTGGCCACATGAGGAATAGCCTGCTCAGTAGGGGATTTGGTAGGATGCTACTCAGACTAAAGATACACCATACTGGTGGCTCATTGTGTAACACTTTCACCTCCTCAGTTGTCAGAAACTTGTGGGTTCAAGTCAGTACCAGGGACTTGAGCACAAAATCCAGGTTGACACTTCCAATGCAGCACTGAGGGAGTGCCACACTGTTGGAGGTGCCATCTTTCTGATGAGATGTTAAACCAAGGCCCCATCTGCCCCCTCGGGTAGACATAAAGGATCGCAGCCACTATTAGGAGAAGCGTAAGGAATGCTGGTCAGTAGTGAAAGGCTCTATATTTCTTTTCATTCAATCACGGGATGCGGATGTCCCTGGCATTTATTGCCCATCCATAATTGCCCTTGAGTGGTGAGCTGCCTTCTTGACAACTGAGTGATTTGCTAGGCCATTTCAGTGGGCAGTTAAGGGTCAACCACATTGCTGTGGGTCTGGAGTCACATATAACCACACCAGGTAAGGATGGCAGATTATATAACTGCATCTTTGGGCGGCACAGTGGCGCAGTGGTTAGCACCGCAGCCTCACAGCTCCAGCGACCCGTGTTCAATTCCGGGTACTGCCTGTGTGGAGTTTGCAAGTTCTCCCTGTGTCTGCGTGGGTTTCCTCCGGGTGCTCCGGTTTCCTCCCACAGCCAAAAGACTTGCAGGTTGATAGGTAAATTGGCCATTATAAATTGCCCCCAGTATAGGTAGGTGGTAGGGGAATATAGGGACAGGTGAGGATGTGGTTGGAATGTGGGATTAGTGTAGGATTAGTATGGATGGGTGGTTGATGGTCGGCACGGACTCGGTGGGCCGAAGGGCCTGTTTCAGTGCTGTATCTCTAAATCTAAAAAAAAAAATCTAAAATCTTTCTTTTATGTTACGTCTGCTTTCCGGGTTCGCAACGCGGGCCCACTGAGCTTTCAGCTTATCTCGTTTAGGCCCAGCTTTTTGCCGCTGTTGCTCTATACGACCTTGTTCTAGTGCCACGTTGGAGAGGGGAAACCGGTTAATCCTTATTCTCAAATCTCTCTACAACCTCGCTCCGCTCTACCTCTGCAACTGCCTCCAGCTTTCTGACAGCTCGCTGGGTGCTCTGTCTCTGGTCTCCCATGCGTTATGTTTTTCTCTTCCACCACCAAAGTTTTCAGCTGCCTTGCTCTACTCTCTGGAACATTCTCCCTCTGGACCCCACCCGTGGGGTTGTACCCATTTCTTTATTCCTGTTATCTATTTTTCATCCTCTCTATCAAGTATATTTACCTAGGGATGGGTACATTTTATTTGGTTAGAGTCAAATCTTTAAAGACGGGAGCACGAGGGGTTTAACTTTATATTTTGTGAACCAGTTTTCCAGTGAGGCTTGCTCTAAGATCTGGCCATGTTGAAGGGTAAATAATCAAAATCACAATCTTTCCGTCTGCTGTCACTCTCTCGAGTGCTGCCTTTTGTTTGATTGATTTAACATTTGCCATCTTCGTACAAATTCACAAAACAAAATGCTAATTTTTGACAGGAGGCCTGTCTGTCCGCCCAGTGACCACCTGTTGCTCAGTGACCACCCGTGGCCCAGTAGCTGCCTGCAGCCAATAACCACTCGAATCCTGCTGGCGATTAAAGGCCACATCTGGCCAGTTGCTGCTGGTGGGCCAGCGACTCTCCACTGCTCAATGGTCACCTGTGGTACTGACCACTCATGGTGCTGCTACCCGTGGGCCAGTGATTGCCAGCTGTCCATTGGCCACCTGCTGTCAGAGTTACCTACTAAACATCCCATACACAGCTTGAACAATGACAGTAGCATCATGCCATATGGCGTCTTCCTGGAGCCCAAGGGTTACCAATTTTTAAGCACCAGAAGAGCGCACATTTGACTCACGTCCTCTATTAAACCCCCCAGGAGGTGAACACTCACCTTTGGTGAGAAGCTAATGGTGTGTCTGATGTATGGGAGTCTCCGACTTCTGAAACTCATGTTGCTTTCCTTGCCTTCTGTGCAGAGAGAGTTCAGCCAGTTGGCGAAGGAGTGGGCTCCTGTTAGACGGGATCCTGTGCTTATAGTCAGATTGAACACTTTGTCACAGGCATGTGAACTGCAAACACGGAAACTGCACCCTGCTCTTGAGATGGCACTGTTCAACATGCAAAACCACTTGCCAATCCTGTTCTTTAAACAAATGCATAAACAAATACTGTAAAAGAACTTTGGGTGGGAGGAGATGATGGTATTTCTTTTTAGAGTCATAGAGTCAATTACAGCACAGAAGGAGGCCTTTCAGCCCATCGAGTCCATGCTGGCTCTCCATGGAGGCATGCAGTCAGTCTTACTCACTGGCTCAATCCCCGTAGCCCTGCAAGTCTATTTCTCTCAAGTGGCCATCTAACTTCCTCTCGAAGTTAGTGATTGTCTCCGCTTCCACCACGCTTGTGGGCAGCGAGTTCCAGGTCATTACCACCCGCTGGACAGGAAAGAATAGTCTTGGGATCTTTTATATTCAGCTGAGAAGGCCTTCAGTTTTAGAACCAGGGCACACAGTCTTAGCACAAGGGGAAGGTCATTTAGGACTGAGTATATTCAAGACAGAGGTGATGGATTCCTAGATATTAAAGATATCAACGGATATGGAGATAATGTGGGAAATGGCGTTGAGGTAGAACATCAGCAATGATCTAGTTGAATGGCGGAGCAGGCTCGAGGGGCCGAATGGCCTACTCCTGCTCATATTTCCTATATTCCTAATGTCTCATTCAACAGTGCAACAAATTGGCTGCTGCGTTTTCTACATTACTGTAGTGACTACGCATCAAAAGTACTTCATTGTCTGTAAAGTGCTTTGGGCCATCCTGTGTTCGGGAAAGACACTATATAAATGCAGGTCTGTCTTTTGATATCCTGGAAACTTGCTACTAAAAGCTCAGCTGCAGTTCCATTGATGTATCTGCAGATGGAGCA
Organism: Heterodontus francisci; assembly: GCF_036365525.1. NCBI lineage: Eukaryota > Metazoa > Chordata > Chondrichthyes > Heterodontiformes > Heterodontidae > Heterodontus > Heterodontus francisci. Next base: position 8,751,088 of record NC_090376.1, read on the forward strand.
CTTCCTCTACATTGATGGAACGGTAAAACGAGTAGTACATCAGTACCTTGCTCTACGGCAGCGAGGCCTGGACAACGTATGTCAGCCAAGAGCGACGTCTCAATTCATTCCATCTTCACTGCCTCAGGAGAATCCTTGGCCTCAAGTGGCAGGACCGTATCTCCAACGCAGAAGTCCTCGAGGCGGCCAACATCCCCAGCATATACACCCTACTGAGCCAGCGGCGCTTGAGATGGCTTGGCCATGTGAGCCGCATGGAAGATGGCAGGATCCCCAAGGACGCATTGTACAGCAAGCTTGTCACTGGTATCAGACCTACCGGCTGTCCATGTCTCCGCTTTAAAGACATCTGCAAACGCGACATGAAGTCCTGTGACATTGACCGCAAGTCGTGGGAGTCAGTTGCCAGTGATCGCCAGAGCTGGCGGACAGCCATAAAGGCGGGGCTAAAGTGTGGCGAGTCGAAGAGACTTAGCAGTTGGCAGGAAAAAAGACAGAAGCGCAAGGGGAGAGCCAACTGTGTAACAGCCCCGGCGACCAATTTTATCTGCAGCGCCTGTGGAAGAGTCTGTCACTCTAGAATTGTCTTTTATAGCAACTTCAGGTGCTGTTTCACAAACCACTGACCACCTCTAGGCGCTTACCCATTGTCTCCCGAGACAAGGAGGCCAAAGAGAGAGAGAAAGAGACAACGAGTAGAGTAATCGTCAAGTTACTGACTAGATTGTAGTCAAGTGGTTCCTGTGGTTTTATATACAATGACAAATAATTGAGTGTGAGTTACAGGCTAAATTACTGTCAAGGAGTTGGGGCAATTTGTACCAGAGTGATACAAGGGATGAAGGAGTTTAGTTATGTGGAGAGACTGGAGAAGCTGGAATTGTTTTTATTAGAGCAGAGAAGACTAATAGGAGATTTACTAGAGGTGTACAAAATAATCGGAGAAGTCAATGAGGAGAGATGGTGTCCAGTGGCAGAAGGGTGGATAACCAGAGGTTAACCAGAGATAACTGGCAAAAAGAACCAGAGGGGGAGATGAGCAATTTTTATCAACACTAAGTTGTTATCTGCAATGTGCTGCCTGAAAGGGTATTGTAAGTAGATTCGGTAACTTTCATAAGCGAATTGGATAAATACTTAAACAATAGATTTGTAGGGCTGAAGGTGCTGGGGATATGCTTTGGGAGGGGCGGGACGTGCGCCAAAACCTGGAAGGAGCAAGTAGCCAGGGTACACCATAAACTGAGCATGTGGGAGCAGCGATCTCTCTCCATTGTGGATAAGAACCTGGTCATCAGGTATGAGGTGCTCACGTCGTTGCTGTACGTGGCGCAGGTCTGGCCCATACCCCACTCCTGCCCCGTGGCGGTCACCCGAGCCATTTTCCACTTTATCTGAAGATCCAATATGGATCGGGTCTGGAGGGACACGATGTTCAAACCTCTGGATAAGGGTGGGAAAAATGTACCCAACGTCGCCCTCATCCTGATGACCACCTTCATGTGCGGCTGCATCAAGCTGTGCGTAGATCCCCAGTACGCAAACACCGAGTATCACTACGTGCTGAGGTTCTATCCGTCCCCAGTGTTGCGAAGGATGGATTTGGCCACGTTACTGTGAAATGCTCCATCGAGTTGGACCATGCCGTGCCACTTATCCTTCATGGGAAAGTTTTTGCGGGAAAACACCTTTGATCACCAATTCATCAGGCAGTGGTCTGCACGGAATGTCCTCAAGGTCCTACAGGAAAAGGAGATGGTGGATCCTGTCGGATGGTTCCCCAAGCAGACCGTCAAAGTCATTTGGCAGAATGCCTCAGCACCAGAACTTTCAAACAAGCACCAAGATGTAGCTTGGCTGGTGGTGAGAAGGGCCCTCCCTGTCAGATCCTTCCTGCACACCCGGAGTCTCACCCCCTCCACAAGCTGCCCTCGAGGTGGCTGTGGTGGGGAAGAGACAGTTGCCCACTTCCTTCTGGAATGTGTCTTTGCAAAGCAGGTGTGGAAAGAGATGCAGTGGTTTTTTGTCGAGGTTCATCCCAAGCAGCTCTGTAACACAGGAGTCTGTGCTCTACGGGCTGTTCCCAGGGACACACACCGAGATAAACATCAACTGCTGCTGGAGGACTATCAAATTGGTGAAAGACACTCTTTGGTCTGCCCGAAACCTGCTGGTCTTCCAGCACAAAGAGTTGTCCACGACCGAGTGTTGCAGACTGGCACATTCCAAGGTCCAGGACTACGTGCTGAGGGATGCACTGAAGCTTGGGGCAGCCACAGCAAAGGTTCAATGGGGAAAGACCACTGTGTAAGGTCCTCCCACCATAGTGAACTGAGGGGCTGGATCCATGGGAAACCCCTCGGGCTGTATACACCAGATGTGGGTTTGCTGTAAAATGTACATGGCCTGTAAAATGGAATGGAAGGGTTGTGAGGCAACTCACTCCTGTATTGAAGAAATACACTTTTGTACTTTTTGGAATGTCAACTTGGTGCTGTTTTAAACTGTTTTGTAATTCATTTTTATGAATAAAGTATATTTTTGGGGGGGGGGAAATAAATTTGCAGGGCTATGGGAAGGGGGTGGGACTAATTGGATAGCCTTTTCAAAGCGACTGTATGCTAAGTTGCATCAAGTCAGGTTCACCCATCATCTCTGTATTCGCTGACCAATGTTGACTCCTGGTCCAGCAAAGCCTCTTTTAAAATTCTCATCTCTCCATAGCCTCTCGCCCTCTGTAATCTCCTCCAGCCCTATAACCCTCCAAGATCTCAACACTCTTCCAATTCTGACCAACCTGTCCTTAAAGCTCCTTATGTGGCTTTGTGTCGAATTTGTTTTGCTGTGTTAAGGATGTTACTTAAATGCAAGTTGTTGTTGCTTGGATGTGAAAGGCGCTATAGAAATCTTTCTTTACTTCATGGTGGCAAATAGCAGGATGCCAGCTATGGAAATTATGCACAATATCATGAGAATAAATAAAATTTATTAACAGCGTAATTGCGCAGTGGTGATTGGAACAACTTGACATGGGATATTGTTGCTAAGCAGGCTGTGATATAGGGGAGGCATGAGGAATTCTCTCTGATCCATTGTGACTCAGCTGTTCCTGTTGGCAAAGAGAGGGGGCCACAAAGGTTAAAGTCAGTGAATGGCAGGGCCCTGGGGAGTGTTGCTGAGCAGAGAGACCTTGGGGTGCAAGTATATAGTTCCCTGAAAGTGGCAACACAGGTAGACAGGGTGGTGAAGAAGGCGTATGGCATGCTTGCCTTCATCGACCGAGGCATTGAGTACAAGAGTTGGGACGTCATGTTACAGTTGTACAAGACGTTGGTTAGGCTGCACTTGGAGTACTGTGTGCAGTTCTGGTCGCCACACTACAGGAAGGATGTGATTAAGCGAGAGAGGGTGCAGAAAAGATTCACAAGGATGTTGCCTGGTTTGGAGAGCTTGAGTTATAAAGAGAGATTGGATAGGCTGGGTCTGTTTTCCCTGGAGCGAAGGAGGCTGAGAGGGGACATGATGGAGGTATATAAAATTATGAGAGGCATAGATAGGGTAGATAGCCAGAGTCTGTCTCCCATGGTAGAGGACACATGATGTTTAAAGTTTCACGAGGTTTTTATTTTTGTTTGCTGTTGGCATAAAGTGTGATGTTTTCCCCTCTGTTGTGTAAAGATACTCAAAGGACGAAAGATTCCCTCGGGATAGCGACTGAGAGCCCAGTGGAGTGCACGATGGTTACTCTTGACGCTACTGCAGTTGTCTTCCCCACCCTCCTGCACCTTGTGGAGTTGTTGAACTTGGGCCTACTGCAGCGGTTAGTTGAGGTCAGCTTCCTCCTGACAAGGGCAACTCGTCATAGGAGCATAAGAAATAGGAGTGGGTGTAGGCCATTCGGCCCTTCGAGTCTGTTCCACCATTCAACTCGATCATGGCCAATCTTCCACCTGAACGGCATTTTCTCACACTATCCCCATATCCCTTGATATCTTTAATATCTAGAAATCTATCATTTTCTGTCTTGAACATAATGACTGAACCTCCACAGCCCTCTGAGGTGGAGAATTCCAAAGATTCACCACCCTCTGAGTGAAGAAATTCCTCCTCATCTCAGTCCTTAATGGCCTGCCCCTTATTCTGAGACTGTGTTCCTTGGTTCTAGATGCACCAGCCAGGGGAAACATCCTTCCTGCATTAACCCTAATTGTCCTTGACAACTAGGTAGTTTGCTAGGCCATTTCAGAGGGCAGTTAAGAGTCAACCACATTGCTGTGGGCCCGCAGTCACATGTAGGCCAGACTCCATTCCATTCTCCATTTCTCCGTCTCCCTCGCATCTGTTCTGATGATGTAACCTTCCACAACAGCGCTTCAGAAATGTCTTCCTTTTTCCTCAACTGACGATTCTCTCCGCCCCCCACCAGCTGAGGTTGACACGGCCCTCAACCGTGTCTGACCTATTTCCTGCGCTTCTGCCCGCATCCCTTTCCCTCCTTCCCAGAACCGTGACAGGGTTCCCCTTGTCTTCACTTTCCACCCCACCAGCCTTCACAACCAAAGGATCATCCTCCGTCATTTCCGCCAGTGTGATGCAACCACGAAGCACATCTTCCCCTCTCCTCCCGTCAGCATTCTGAAGGGACCGTTCCCTCCGTGACATCCTGGTCCACTCCTCCGTCACTCCCAACACCTCGCCCCCTTCCCACAGCACCTTCCCCTGCAATCGCAGGAGGTGTAATACTTGCCCTTTTACCTCCACTCTCCTCACTATCCAAGGCCCCAGTTACTCCTTCCAGGTGAAGCAGTGATTTACTTGTACGTCTTTCAATTTAGTATACTGTATTCGCTGCTCACAATGCAGTCTCCTTTACACTGGGGTGACCAAACGCAGATTGGGTGACCGCTTTGCAGAGCACCCCCGCTCAGTCCGCAAGCATGACTCTGAGCTTCCAGTTGCTTGCCATTTTAACTCACCACCCTGCTCTCACGCCCACATTTCTGTCCTTGGCCTGCTACAGTGTTCCAATGAACCTCAATGCAAGCTTGAGGAACATCACCTCATCTGCTGATGAGCCACTCTACAGCCTTCTGGCCTCAAAATTGAGTTCAGGAATTTCAGAGCATGACTGCCATTTTAAAATATTTTGTTTTAACCATGTGCCGGTCTTAAACAGTTTTCATGTTTTTGTTTTCGAACGAAGCTGTCCATTATTCTGCCATTAACACTTACTCTGGGCACATGCATTGTCTTTTATTGCTACTGTTAGCACTCCCTTTGTCTTTTCTTCCATGAGATCTGTCATTTAACATCTCCTATCACATACCTTCCCTTTTGTTCTTCTCCCTCCTCCGTTTCACTTGCTTAAAACCTATTACATTTCTAACCTTTGCCAGTTCTGATGAAGGGTCACTTCCCTGGAACATTAACTCTGCTTCTCTCTCCACAGATGCTGCCGGACCTGCTGAGTATTTCCTGCACTTCCTGTTTTTATTTCAGATTTCCAGCATCTGCAGCATTTTGCTTTGATATTAAGGGTGGCAGATTTCCTTTCCCAGTGAGCCAGATGGGTTTTTACAAAAAATAAATGATAGTCTCAGTAATGGTGCCATGAAACTAAATTTTAATTCCAGATTTTTATTTATTAATTGAATTTTAAATTCTACCACCTGCTGTGATGGTATTTGAATCCATGGCCGCAGGGCATTAGCCTGGGCTGCTGGAGTACTAGTTCAGTGACATTGACACTACACCACCATCTTCCCGGAACAAAAATCTATTATTTATTGACTGTGAAACTACTGGATTGTTAAATAGAATAGAATAGAATCATAGCAAGTTTAAGGTACAGGAAGAGGCCACTTGGCCCATCGTGTCTGCGCTGGCTGAAAAATGATCCACCTATTCTAATTCCACCTTCCAGCATTTGGCCCGTAGCCCTGCAGATTATGGTACCTGAGGTGCATATCCAGACTCCTTTTGAATGAGTTCAGGGTTTTTGCCTCAACTACCCTTTCAGGCAGTGAGTTCCAGACCCCCACCACCCTCTGGGTGAAAAAACTTCTCCTCATCTCTCCTCTAATATTTCTACCAATCACTTTAAATCAATGCCCTTTAGTCACCGACCTCTCTGCTAAGGTGAATAGGCCCTTCGCCCTTATCCAGGCTCCTCAAAATTTTGTACATTTCAATCAGAACACCTCCTCGGCCTTCTCTGTTCCAAGGAGAACAACCCCAGCCTATCCGGTCTTTCCTCAAAGCTGCATTTTTCCAGTCCTGGCAACGTCCTCGTAAATCTCCTCTGTATCCTCTCAATTACATCCTTTCTGTAATGAGGTGACCAGAACTGCACACAGTACTCAAGTGGTGGCTTAACCAATGAGTTATACAGTCCCAGCATAACCTCCCTGTTCTTGTATTCTATACCTCGGCTAATAAAGGAAAGGATTCCATATGCCTTTTTAACCACCTTATCGACCTGTCCTGCTACCTTCAGGGATCTGTAGATATGCACTCCAAAGTCCCTCACTTCCTCTACACTTTTCAGTATTTTCCCATTAATCATGTATTCCTTTGCCTTGTTTGACCTCCCCAAATGTTGTTAAAAACTCATCTGGTTCACTGATCTTATCTGGTTCAGGAAATCTGCCGTCCTTACCTGGTCTGGCCTACATGTGACTCCAAACCCACAGCAATGTGGTTGACTCTTAACTGCCCTCTGAAATGGCCTAGCGAACCACTCTTAAATTCATCACCACCACTTCAAGGGCATTTAGGGACAGGCAATAAATGCTGCCTTTGTCAGCGACAGCCCCATCCCATGAAAGAATAATTAAGAAATATTGACTGGGGGGAGCTTTCCTACTCTTTGAAATAGTGGATTGGAATCTTTTTTGGGACCCATTTAGAAAATGCTCAGTTTATCTTTCACTATTCCAAAGTGGGTGAGCTTACAGTGAACTCCATTTGCCACAGTTTTGTCTGCTCCATGTTACTTTGTCACTGCCTGCTCCCAGCTCCACAACTTACTGTGCCTCCTAGCACAGTCAGCAAACTTGGATGTACAGCTCTCTATTCCTGCCTCCAAGTCATTGATAGATCTGGTGAAAAGTTGAGGCCCCAGAACAAATCCCTGAGGAACACCACTTGCCACATCCCGCCAGTCAGAGAACAAAAACTTGATTGCTACTCGAGCACTTGAGTCTTGATTTTCCTTGAACGCAAAGTCAAGCATGTATTAACTAAAAACTTTAAAGTGAATACTGAGCTGTGTGCTCAGAAAATCCAGCACTGTTGAGTTGAGGAATGTGAAACTGACTGACAAGAATTGACAAGTTGGGAATGTTTGGTTGTATCATTTCGAACCAAGCTTGGTCTCGAGGAGCTTTTAATAGATATAGTGGTAACATGGTCAATAGAAACGACATTCCAGCAAGTCCAACACGTGTTGATAATAGAGAACAGAAAGTAATTACGTTAGCAACTGCCGCTTTTCTCAAATTTACCAAGTGCAAAACAATTCAGGAAATAAATGCTTCCCTTTTTCTGAAATCAAGGCTACTGCCAGAAGACAGTCTAATCTCTTCCACTCCCTCAGAAAATAATCATGTAATTTCCCCCCAGAGAGAATGAGGACGGATTATTACTTCTGTTAACAGAATGAGTGACTAGGGTGTCTCAACTTTAAGGACTGAAGGTTAGGAAATTCCTCAGCACAGACTTTTTGCTGCACAGAGTGCTTTATTACAGGAATTGGTTGATGCAGAGACCATTGCATCGCTGAAGAGGAAGAAATGAATAGATAGTTGAAATGGAGTGAGTTGCAGGGCTATGAGGAGGAGAATGCGGGACAATGGGATTAGTTTTGGATTGATCTAGCAAGCACAGACTCTATAGGCTGAATGGCCTCTTTATGCGCTATAAACTTCTATAGTTTTAATTTTGATTTGGGATGAATTGGGGGGGGTGTGGGGGGAAACACAGAGCTGTATGGCGACAAGTAGCTGGCCAATGTCAGAAATCTATCGATCTCCATCTTGAACATACTGAATGATTGACTGAGTCTCCACTGCCCTCTGGGGTAGAGAATTCCAAATTTCTCCTCATCTCAGTCCTAAATGGCCTGCCCCTTATGCTGACACTGTAACCCCATATTCTAGATTCCCTAGCCAGGGGAAACATTTTCTTAGCATCTACCCTGTTAAGCCCCTTAAAAATTTTGTTTCAATTTGATCACCTCTCATTGTTTTAATCTCCAGAGAATATAGGCATAGTCTAATCAATCTTTCATCATAGGACAATCCATGCAACTAGGCTAGTGAACCTTCCTTGCACTCAGTCTAGGGCAAGTATATCTATCCTTCCGTCAGCTAATTCCACTTTGAGTGGAAAATTAAACAGCTTTATCTCAACAACCTGTGATTGGCAATCATTTGCAGCTCCCAGCTTTCCAGTTGGATTGTATTAATATGAAAAGGCCAAAAAGAAATTGACAAATCAAAGAACTAGGTGACACAATTTTCCTTAATCAGTTCACTCATCAAAAATTTAGTTTCTACGCTGTCGGGTTTCAAAAGTGGTATTGTACTTGAATAATGTTACAAATGGTTTTATTTTTGTACTAAAAATCTTAGACCTCTGTGTGTTTTTAAAAACTGAAAAAAGGATTTTCAGTGGACCTGGACGCTTGCAAATAGCTGGAATTTTTGGATGTTGACTTTGTATACAAGGGAGCCAGCCAGGGGTTTTGACCTCCTCAGAACAAGACTTTGAATGACAGGGGAGACACTGTGTCTGGTCATGTGATCGGTTCAGGATGGTTTACTTCTTTTTGGACCCTTTCAAAAACCAGTGAGTTGGACAAAGAGCAGGCATTTGAAACTTCGACCTGACCTGCCTGGAAACTAGAGAAAAAGACCTCTCTCTGTAAAGGAGACTTGCATCTCTTGAAAAGAAATCCTGCCTTTGAGAGATGGCACATTCCTATTGCCTCCTGTCTCTGAAGAATTCCTGCATCCAGTGTGGTTCCTGTTGCCTCCTGTGTTTTTTGGGAAATCCTGGAACCTGCAGAAAGCTTCAATTGCTGTGAGTCCTAAGCAGGCCCAGTTGCTGCACCCCTGCTGAAAGATTTGTGTGATGCCCACTGTAGTCGAATTGCCTTGAATGTCTTCCCATCAAAGACTGTTCCTAAATCTCGCCTGGAGAAATTTCCAGTGGGATCTGACTATTTGACTCTGGGACACCTCACTGTACAGAAAACATCCTACCAGAACATGACAAATTGGTTTATTTTTTATTATTCCTTCTATTCCTAAGAAACAGCTATGCACCAAAATCCTTTTTCCCCAGTTGACTTTTTTTTTTTGAATGTATGTGTGCATGCAGGAGGGCTAAGGAACTAAGGAGCTTTTCATATCGAGATTTATCTCATTAGTAGTTAAGACTTATTTTTTTTCTAATAAATAGTTAATGTTGTTTAAAGAAAACTGGTTTGATGTGCTTTATTCTGGGGGACAAATAAAGTGTCTAATTTGGCTATTCTCCGGTAGCTGGGAAACTTTATTGATATGCTGTGACCTGTGGAGTAGTGGGACTGAATTAACAGGGCATTTCTCCTGCCTTGGTCATATCAATAGCCTTAATAATCCCACAATACAAAAAAAAGCGTATTTTAATGTGCATTTAGCTCTGATTTTTGAAAAAGTTTATCGAAAAAATGTTTGGTTACAAAAAGATTTGCAGGGAAAAAAGGATCATATTTTTAAAAAAAATGAATTCAGTCACAGAAAGCAAAAGGGTTGAATGACATTGAAACAGAGAATCATCAAAGATAAAAATAGTGACTTTAGCTTAGAGATGACTAGATTTTCTACCAAGCCAAACAGGACTCGTGTATGTCTGATATGGGATGAAATATTTCATGTTTGAAAATGAAATTGAATTCCGCATGGCAATTGTTAGCAAAGCTCAAAACCTTTGCTGAAAAATACTCACGTAGAAGTGAAAGAAAATGTGCCATTAAGATTATTCAGAAAAAAGTAGATAAAACTGAAGGCAAATTTAAGATTTGGGTAGCATCAAGATTCAATGTTGAAAATGAAAATCATGTTTTTTTACCTGATCCTTGGATGGGGGAACGTTTGCTTTCTGTGATTGAATTGGATTTTTACCTGACCTATATACAAGATTGAAATTACATGAAATTCAGTAGTAACCGTGACCATTGTTATAAGTGCCAGAAATTAAAGCAAATTACTTTTTTTTTACAGCATCAAATAAGTGCGTAATGTTCCTTAGATTCCAAATAAACAATTTTTTCCTCTTAAGATATGCTTATGCTTTTACTCCATTCTTTAGTCTTTTTCGTCTTGCGGCTCCCATTGCTCTTTATTTTAGGCAAATGTTTTAAAACCGGGCTCTTCAGGTAAAGAAGGATGCTGCACCCTGACGTCAACAAACCATGAGCCTAGAATGTTAACTTATTGGCACAGCACAGTAGCTACTTGTGCAGGAAAAATATCCCTGAGGAAACAAAAACACACATCCTCAATCTGTCACGACCTTTCCTATCTCTCCAGTTTATCAATCCCAATAGGACCACTGATAAAGGGAAAAAACTTGCATTTATATAGCACCTTTCAAGATCTCAGGATGTCACAAAGTGCCTTACAGCCAACTAATTACCTTTGGAAGTACAGTTACTGTTGTAGTGCAGGATACAGGGCAGCCGATTTGTGTACAGCAAGCTTCCACAAAACAGGCATGAGATAACTGACCAATTAAACTGTTTCAATGATATTAGTTGACAGATAAACATTGCCAAGATACCAGGAGAATAGCCTCATGGGACTTTTTTACATCTGTCATCCGAAACGCAACAGTGCAGCACTCCCTCAGCTGAGGATAAAGTGTTAGCCTGCATTCTGTGTGCACGTCTTGGAGGTGGGTTTGAACCTTTGACCTTCTGAGTCTGAGGTAAGTGGGCTCTCACTGAGCCGAGCTGACACCTGGAGTGACCATAACCTCTTCCGGCTGCATGTTTACCCCTTCTTCTTCCTCTCCCGTTACACATATTAATCTCACCTCAGTCGGACTTTTCAGATGCTATCTGATATTCAAGCCCCCTTCAACAGACTTGAATGCATTATTCAGGCTGATGCTCCCGGTGCAGTACTGAGGGAGCGCTGAACTGTTGGAGGTGCTGTCTTTCAGATGGGATAGAAGCATAGCAAATAGGAGCAGGAGTAGGCCATTCGGCCCTTCGAGCCTGCTCCATCATTCATTATGATCATGGCTGATCATCCAACTCAGTAAACTGTTCCTGCTTTCCCCCATATCCTTTGATCCCTTTCGACCCAAGAGCTATATCTAAATCCTTCTTGAAAACATACAATGTTTTGGCCTCAACTGCTTTCTGTGGTAGCGAATTCCACAGGCTCACCACTCTCTGGGTGAAGTAATTTCTCCTCATCTCAGTCCTGAAAGGTTTACCCCGGTATCCTTAGACTATGACCCCTGGTTCTGGACTCCCCCACCATCGGGAATATCCTTCCTGCATCTACCCTGTCAAGACCTGTTAGAATTTTATAGGTTTCTATGAGATTCCTCCCTCACTCTACTGAACTCCAGCGAATATAATCCTAACTGACTCAATCTCTCCTCATACGTCAGTCCCGCCATCCCAGGAATCAGTCTGGTAAACCTTCACTGCACTCCCTCTTTAGCAAGAACATCCTTCCTCAGATAAGGAGACCAAAACTGCACACAATATTCCAGGTGTGTAATTGCAGCAAGATATCCCTGCTCCTGTACTCAAATCCTCTTGTTATGAAGGCCAACATACCATTTGCCTTTTTTACCGCCTGTTGCACCTGCATGCTTACCTTCAGCAACTTGGGTACGAGCACACCCAGGTCTCGTTGCATATTCCTCTCTCTCAGTTTATAGCTGTTCAGATAATATGCCTTCCAGTTTTTTCTACCAAAGTGGATAATCTCACACTTCTCCACATTATACTGCATCTGCCATGCAATAGCCCACTCACTCAACTTGTACAAATCACCCTGAAGCCTCTCTGCATCCTCCTCACAACTCACCCTCCCACCCAGTTTTGAGTCATCTGCAAATTTGGTGATATTACAAAGAGCATTACAGCACAGGAACAGGCCATTCGGCCCTCCAAGCCTGCGCCGATCTTGATGCCTGCCTAAACTAAAACATTCTGCATTTCCGGGGACCGTATCCCTCTATTCCCATCCTATTCATGTATTTGTCAAGATGCTTCTTAAACGTCATTATCGTACTGCTTCCACCACCTACCCCGGCAGCAAGTTCCAGGCACTCACCACCCTCTGTGTAAAGAACTTGCCTCACACATCCCCTCTAAACTTTGCCCCTCTCACCTTAAACCTATGTCCCCTAATAACTGACTCTTCCACCCTGGGAAAAAGCTTCTGACTATCCACTCTGTCCATGCTGCTCATAACTTTGTAAACCTCTATCATGTCGCCCCTCCACTTCTGTCGTTCCAGTGAAAACAATCTGAGTTTCTCCAACCTCTCCTCATAGCTAATATCCTCCAGACCAGGCAACATCCTGGTAAACCTCTTCTGTACCCTCTCCAAAGCCTCCACGTCCTTCTGGTAGTGTGGAGACCAGAATTGCATGCAATATTCTAAGTGTGGTTAACTAAAGTTCTGTACAGCTGCAGCATGACTTGCCAATTTTTATACTCTATGCCCCGACCAATGAGGGCAAGCATGCCGTATGCCTTCTTGACTACCTTATCCACCTGCGTTGCCACTTTCAGTGACCTCTGGACCTGTACGCCCAGATCTCTCTGCCTGTCAATACTCCGAAGTGTTCTGCCATTTACTGTATACCTCCCACCTGTATTAGACCTTCCAAAATGCATTACCTCACATTTGTCTGAATTAAGCTCCATCTGCCATTTCTCTGCCCAAGTCTCCAACTGATCTATATCCTGCTGTATCCTCTGACAATCCTCATCACTATCCGCAACTCCACCAACCTTTGTGTCGTCCGCAAACTTACTAATCAGACCTGCTACATTTTCCTCCAAATCATTTATATATACTACAAACAGCAAAGGTCCCAGCACTGATCCCTGCAGAACACCACTAGTCACATCCCTCCATTCAGAAAAACACCCATCCACTGATACCCTCTGTCTTCTATGACAGAGCCAGTTCTGTATCCATCTTGCCAGCTCACCTCTGATCTCGTGTGACTTCACTTTTTATACCAGTCTGCCATGAGGGACCTTGTCAAATGCTTTACTGGTCCATATAGATAACATCCACTGCCCTTCCTTCATCAATCATCTTTGTCACTTCCTCAAAAAACTCAATCAAATTAGTGAGACACAACGTCCCCTTCACAAAACCATGCTGCCTGTCGCTAATAAGTTTGTTTGTTTACAAATGGGAGTAAATCCTGTCCCGAAGAATCCTCTCTAATAATTTACCTACCACTGATGTAAGGGTCACAGGCCTATAATTTCCTGGATTATCCTTGCTACCCTTCTTAAACAAAGGAACAACATTGGCTATTCTCCAGTCCTCTGGGACCTCACATATAGCCAATGAGGATGCAAAGATTTCTGTTAAGGCCCCAGCAATTTCTTCCCTTGCCTCCCTTAGTATTCTGGGGTAGATCCCATCAGGCCCTAGGGACTTATCTACCTTAATGCTTTGCAAGACACCCAACACCACCTCCTTTTTGATAATGAGATGACTGAGACTATCTACACTCCCTTCCCTCGGCTCATCATCCACCAAGTCCTTCTCTTTGGTGAATACTGATGCAAAGTACTCAATTAGTACCTCGCCATTTCCTCTGGCTCCACACATAGATTCCCTACTCTATCCTTGAGTGGGCCAACCCTTTCCCTGGTTACCCTCTTGCTCTTTATATATGTATAAAAAGCCTTGGGATTATCCTTAATCCTGTTTGCCAATGACTTTTCATGACCCCTTTTAGCACTCCTGACTCCTTGCTTAAGTTCCTTTCTACTGTCTTTATATTCCTCAAGGGATTCGTCTGTTCCTAGCCTTCCAGCCCTTACGAATGCTTCCTTTTTCTTTTTGACGAGGCTCACAATATCCCGCATTTTCCAAGGTTCCCGAAACTTGCCAAACTTGTCTTTCTTCCTCACAGGAACATGCTGGTCCTGGATCCTAATCAACTGACATTTGAAAGACTCCCACATGTCAGATGTTGATTTACCCTCAAACAGCCGCTCCCAATCTAAATTCTTCAGTTCCTGCCTAATATTATTATAATTAGCCTTCCCCCAATTTAGCACCTTCACCCGAGGACTACTCTTATCCTTATCCACAAGTACCTTAAAACTTCTATAATTATGGTCACTGTTCCCGAAATGATCCCCTACTGAAAGTTCGACCACCTGGCCAGGCTCATTCCCCAATGCCAGGTCCAGTACGGCCCCATCCCTAGTTGGATTCTCTACATATTATTTCAGGAAGCCCTCCTGGATGCTCCTTACAAATTCTGCCCCATCTAAGCACTAAGTGAGTCCCAGTCAATATTGGGGAAGTTAAAATCACCCACCACTACAACCCTTTACATCTTTTCAAGATCTGTCTACATATCTGCTCCTCTACCTCCCGCTGGCTGTTGGGAGGCCTGTAGAAAACCCCCAACATCATGACTGCACCCTTCCTATTCCTGAGCTCCACCCATATTGCCTCGCTGCACGACCCCTCCGAGGTGTCCTCCCGCAGTACAGCTGTGATATTCTCCTTAACAAGTAATGCAACTCCCCCACCCCTTTTACATCCCCCCTCTATCCCGCCTGAAGCTTCTAAATCCTGGAACATTTAGCTGCCAATCCTGTCCTTCCCTCAAACAAGTCTCTGTAATAGCAACAACATTTAGTTCCCTCATCTAAATCATTAATATATATTGTGAATAGCTGGGGTCCTGGCACCGATCCCTGCAGTACCCCACTAGTCACTGCCTGCCAGTCGGAAAAAGACCCATTTATTCCTACTCTTTGTTTCCTGTCTGCCTACCAATTTTCTATCCATCGCAATACACTACCCCCAATCCTATGCGCTTTAATTTTACATGCTAATCTCTTATGTGGGACTTTGTCGAAAGCCTTCTGAAAGTACAAATAAACCACATCCACTGGCTCCCCCTCATCAACTCTACTAGTTACATCCTCGAAGAATTCGGGTAGATTTGTCAAGCATGATTTCCCTTTCGTCAATCCATGCTGACTCTGTCCGATTCTACCACTGTTCTCCAAGTGATCTGCTATAAAATCTTTGATAATAGGCTCAAGAATTTTCCCCACTACTGATGTCAGGCTGACTGGTCTATAATTCCCTGTTTTCTCTCTACTTCCCTTTTTAAAATAGTGGGGTTACATTAGCTATCCTCCAATCTGTAGGAACTGTTCCAGAGGCTATAGAATCTTGGAAGATGACCACCAATGCATCCACTATTTCTAGGGCCACTTCCTTAAGTACTCTGGGATGTAGATTATCAGGCCCTGGGGATTTATCAGCATTCAATCCCATCAATTTCCCCAACACCATTTCTCTACTAATACTGATTTCCTTCAGTTCCTCCCTCTCACTAAACCTTGTGTTCCCCAACATTTCTGGTATGATATTTGTGTCCTCCTTTGTGAAGACAGAACCAAAGTATGCATTTAGTTGGTCAGTCATTTCTTTATTCCCCATAATAAATTGCCCTGTTTCTGACTGTAAGGGACCTACATTTGTCTTCACCAATCTTTTTCTCTTCACATACCTGTAGAAACTTTTACAGTCAGTTTTTATGTTCCCCGCAAGCTTACTCTCGTACTCTATTTTCTCCTTCTTATTCAATTCCTTGGTCCCCCTTTGCTGAATTCTAAACTGCTCCCAATCCTCAGGTCTGTTGTTTTTTCTGACAAATTTGTATGCCTCTTCCTTGGATCTAATGCTATCTCTAATTTCTCTTGTAAGCCATGGTTTGGCTACCTTTCCCGTTTTACTTTTGTGCCAGATAGGAATAAACAATTGTTGCAGTTCATCCATGCGCTCTTTAAATGTTTGCCATTGCCTATCCACCATCATCCCTTTAAGTAACGTTTCCCAATCCATCATAGCCAACTCGTGCCTCATACCTTCGTAGTTTCCTTTATTAAGATTCAGGACCCTAGTCTCAGAATCAACTACATCGCTCTCCATCATGATGAAGAATTCTATCATATTATGGTCACTCATCCACAAAGGGTCTCGCACAACTAGATTGTTAAACTGAGGCCCCAACTGCCTTCTCAGGTGGGTGTAAGAGATCCCACGACACTATTTCGAAGAACAGCATGGATTCCTCTCCAGTGTCCTGACCAATATTTATCCCTCAACCAAAATTGAAAAAATAGATTGTCCAGTCATGATCATTTTGCTGTTTGTGGGAGCTTGCTGTGTGCAAATTGTCTGCTGCGTTTCATACATTGCAACAGTGATTACACTTCATTGGTTGCAAAATGCTTTGAGGTCGAGAAAGGCGCTATAGAAATGCAAGTTCTTGCTTTCTTACCTCACGTTGTCAGACGAAGATAGCAGAAGGGCAATACTGCACGAAGACTGTGTTGTACTGAGGTCCTGGAATGTTTACACTGTGTTGCAACCAGTTTCCTGTGTTGCATTAACATCCAGCAAGATTACTGCACAATCATATAAAACGTAACAATTTCAATCCATCAGCATTGATTATTTAATACTGCTGAGGCAATCCCATTAAGGCTGAGTAATGCTCTGCACTAAAACCTAAGAGCTTCGTAAAACTCTTGGAAGGAGCCTGACCAACACGCAGGTTGGAACTGATTGATATTGTAGAGCTGGGGCACGTACTGCTGCAGTGACTGCCTCGTTATGAAGGGTTTTGATCAAGGACTCTGAGAAACTGTTGCCACTGGCAGGAGGGTCGGTAACCAAAGGATGCTGATTTAAGGTAATTGGCAAAAGAACCAGAGGGGGAGTTGAGGACATATTTTTTCATGCATTGAGTTGTTGTGATCTGGAATGTGCTGCCTGAAAGGGCGGCTGAAGCAGATTCAATCGTAACTTTCAAAAGAGTATTGGATGATTACTTGAAAAGGAGAAACATTTGCAGGGCTAGAGGGAAACAGCAGGGGAGTGGAACTAATTGCATAGTTCTTTCAAAGAGTTGGCACAGGCATGATGGGTCGAATGGCCCCCTTCTGTGCTGTATGAGCATATCCCTCATACATCTGATAAGGAAACTTCAAGATGCAGGAAGGCAGAATCTTTGTTAGCTGGAGACTGAGTGTGAGAACCTGCACTCACGTCAAGGGTTCGGTGCCTACGAATATTGATTTGCAAAGTGACAAACAAATGCTGTTTAAGCTTTACACTTTCAACTGATTGAACTGCATTGTGTCGGGGTAATGTGCTTGCACATTTTGTTGTGAATTGTGCTGCTCTTAACAAACTCTTTGTACTTGCTGCTCAATTTGTGATAGCTCAAAATTACGCTCGTCAGTGGCCTAATGATCAACTAGTGACTGTCTTCTTTAGAAGGGTCAAAGAGTTGTAGATCTTTGGAATTTTCAACCCAGAGATCTGCAAATGCTCAGTTGTTGAGTATATTCAAAACAGTGATTGATATATTTTTGGTTACTTCTGGTATTCAGGGATAAGGGGATAGTGCACAATAGTGGAGTTGAGGTAGAAGATCAGCCATGATCTTAATGAACGATAGCGCAGGCTCGAAAAGCTGAATGACCAACTCCAGCTTCTATTTCTTACGTCCTTATGTAAGTGGGATCTGTTTGTGGTTCCCAGATGATGAAAGAAAGAAAAACTTGCATTTCTATAGCAACTTTCACGGCCTCTGGACATCACCAAGCATTTTGCTGCCAATGAAGTACATTTTTTTTTCATTCATGGGATGTGGGCGTCGCTGGCCAGGCCAGCCTTTATTGCCCATCCCTAATTGCCCTTGAGAAGGTGGTGGTGAGCTGCCTTCTTGAACTGCTGCTGTCCATGTGGGATAGGTATACCCACAGTGCTGTTAGGAAGGGAGTTCCAGGATTTTGACCCAGCCACTGTGAATGAACGGCGATATAGTTCCAAGTCAGGATGGTGTGTGACTTCGAGGGGAACTTGCAGGTGGTGATGTTCCCATGCATCTGCTGCCCTTGTCCTTCTAGTTGGTAGAGGTCGCGGGTTTGGAAGGTGCTGTCTAAGGAGCCTTGGTGTGTTGCTGCAGTGCATCTTGTAGATGGTATACACTGCTGCTACTGTGCGTCGGTGGTGAAGGGAGTGAATGTTTATGGATGGGGTGCCAATCAAGCGGGCTGATTTGTCCTGGATGGTGTCGAGCTTCTTGAGCGTTGTTGGAGCTGCACCCATCCAGGCAAATGGAGAGTATTCCATCACACTCCTGACTTGTGCCTTGTGGACAGGCTTTGGGGAGTCCGGAAGTGAGTTACTCGCCTCAGGATTCCTAGCCTCTGACCTGCTCTTATAGCCACGGTATTTATATGACTACTCCAATTCAGTTTCTGGTCAATGGTAGCCCCTAGGATGTTGATAGTGGGGGATTCAGCAATGGTAATGCCATTGTATGTCAAGGGGAGATGGTTAGATTCTCTCTTGTTGGAGATGGCCATTGCCTGGCACTTGTGTGGCGCGAATGTTACTTGCCACTTATCAGCCCAAGCCTGGATATTGTCCAAGTCTTGCTGCATTTCTACACGGACTGTTTCAGTATCTGAGGAGTCACAAATGGTGCTGAACATTGTGCAATCATCTGCGAACATCCCCACTTCTGACCTTATGATTGAAGGAAGGTCATTGATGAAGCAGCTGAAGATGATTGGGCCGAGGACACTACCCTGAGGAACTCCTGTAGTGATGTCCTGGAGCTCAGATGATTGACCTCCAACAACCACAGCCATCTTCCTTTGTGCTAGGTATGACTCCAACCAGCAGAGAGCTTTCCCCCTGATTCCCATTGACTCCAGTTTTGCTAGGGCTCCTTGATGCCATACTTGGTCAAATGCTGCCTTGATGTCAAGAGCAGTCACTCTCACCTCACCTTTTGATTTCAGCTCTTTTGTCCATGTTTGAACCAAGGTTGTAATGAGGTCAGGAGCTGAGTGGCCCTGGCGGAACCCAAACTGAGTGTCACTGAGCAGGTTATTAGATTAATTAGATTAGAGATACAGCACTGAAACAGGCCCTTCGGCCCACCGAGTCTGTGCCGAACATCAACCACCCATTTATACTAATCCTACGTTAGTCCCATATTCCTACCAAACATCCTCACCTGTCCCTATATTTCCCTACCACCTACCTATACTAGTGACAATTTATAATGGCCAATTTACCTATCAACCTGCAAGTCTTTAGGCTTGTGGGAGGAAACCGGAGCACCCGGAGAAAACCCACGCAGACACAGGGAGAACTTGCAAACTCCACACAGGCAGTACCCGGAATCGAACCCGGGTCCCTGGAGCTGTGAGACTGCGGTGCTAACCACTGCGCCACTGTGCCACATTGCTAAGTAAGTGCTGCTTGATGGCACTGTTGATGACACCTTCCATCACTTTACTGATGATTGAGAGTAAACTGATGGGGCAGTAATTGGCCGGGTTGGACTTGTCCTGCTTTTTGTGTACAGGACATACCTGGGCAATTTTCCACATTGCAGGGTAGATGCCAGTGTTGTAGCTACTGGAACAGCTTGGCTAGGGGTGTGGCAAGTTCTGGAGCACAGGTCTTCAGTACTATTGCCAGAATATTGTCAAGTGTAGTCACTGTTGTAATGTAGGCAACGCAGCAACTAATTTGCACACAGCAAGATCCCACAAGCAGCAATGTGATAATGATCAGATAATTTGTTTTAGTGATGCTGTTTCAGGGATAAATATTGAACAGGACACCGGGGAGAACTCCCTTCCTCCTCTTCAATATGGTTTGATGGGATTATTTACATTTTCCTGAGAGGAGAGTTGAGGCCTCATTTGTCTCATCCAGAAGTCAGTGCATTTATATTGCACCTTTCACAACATTTCAAAGTGCTTTTACAATCAATGAAGTTCAGTCACTGTTCTAATGTAGAAAACATGGCAGCTAATTTTATTTACTGTTCTATGTTCTATGGCAGCTAATTTGTGCACAGCAAGCTCCCACACACAGCAATGTGATAATGACCAGGTAATCTGTTTTTTTAGTAATCATGCTTGAGGGTAAATTTTGGCCAGAACTGCAGTGATAGTGCCGCTGTTCTTAAAGTGTGTACAGGCTCTTTTACATACACATGCGAGAGCAGGTACGGCCTTGGTTTAACATCTTATCCAAAGGACAGCACCTCTGACAGTGCAGCACTCCCTCAGTACTGCACTGCCTTGGTTTAACATCTCATCCAAAAGACAGCACCTCTGACAGTGCAGCACTCCCTCAGTACTGCACTGCCTTGGTTTAACATCTCATCCAAAAGACAGCACCTCTGACAGTGCAGCACTCACTCAGTACTGCACTGCCTTGGTTTAACATCTTATCCAAAGGACAGCATCTCTGACAGTGCAGCACTCCCTTAGTACTGCACTGCCTTGGTTTAACATCTCATCCAAAAGACAGCACCTCTGACAGTGCAGCACTCCCTCAGTATTGCACTGCCTTGGTTTAACATCTCATCCAAAAGACAGCACCTCTGACAGTGCAGCACTCACTCAGTACTGCACTGCCTTGGTTTAACATCTTATCCAAAGGACAGCATCTCTGACAGTGCAGCACTCCCTCAGTACTGCGCTGATGTGTTAGCCTAGATTATATTTCTCGAGCAGGAGTTTTAATGGTAGAATAATGATATTTAATATAATTTTTAATTTATTTTATTTTATTTTATATTTTAACCATATGCCTGTTTTTCATGTGGACAGAGCTGCTCATTATTCTGTCATTAACACTCTCTCTGGGCTAATGCTTTGTCTTTCACCACAAGCATTAACACACTCTTTGTCTTTGTCCCAGGACAGCTTTGTTATTTAATCTCTTCTTCCCTCTGCCCTATCACACACCTTCCCTTTTGTTCTCTTCCCAACCAACAACAGCACACCCCCCACCCCCTGCCCCTTCACTTGCTTAAAACCTATTTCTTTTCTAACCTTTGCCAGTTCTGATGAAAGGTCACTGACCTGAAACGTTAACTCTGCTTCTCTCTCCACAGATGCTGCCAGACCTGCTGAGTATTTCCAGCACTTTCTGTTTTTATAAGTTTTTCCTTTTCTGACTTATCTAAGCCTGTCAAAATCTTGTACACCTCTATCAAATCTCTCCTCAATCTCCTTTGCTTCAGGGAGAACAATCCCAGCTTTTCCAAACTAACATTGTAACTAAAATCACCCATCCCTGGAACCATTCTGGTAAATCTCATCTGCACTCTCGAAGATCCTCAGATCCTTCCTGATGTGTGGTGACTGGAACTGGATGCAATACTCCAGTTGGGGCCCAACCAGAGTTTTATAAAGTTCAGCATAACTTTCCTTGTACTTTATGCCTCTATTTATGAAGCCTGTGGTCCCACATGCTTTACTAACCATTCTCTCAATATGTCCTGCCACCTTCAAAGATCGATGCACATGCAAACCCAGGTCC
Source organism: Heterodontus francisci (assembly GCF_036365525.1). Taxonomy (NCBI): domain Eukaryota; kingdom Metazoa; phylum Chordata; class Chondrichthyes; order Heterodontiformes; family Heterodontidae; genus Heterodontus; species Heterodontus francisci. Next base: position 8,772,753 of record NC_090376.1, read on the forward strand.
GTCTTTTCCTGCACACTCTTTAGAACTGTACCATTAAGTATATATTGCCTCACCCTATCCCTTCTGCCAAAAATGCATCACCTCACACTTGTCTATGTTAAGTCTCCATCTGCCACTTGACTGCCCATCTGCTGGCCTATCTATATCCTGTTGCAGTCAACTGGTATCATCCTCACTGTTTGTTACACCTCCAAGTTTGGTATCATTGACAAATTTTGAAATTCTTCTCTATATTCCAAGATCCAAGTAATTTAAATATAACAATAAAAAGCAATGGTCCTAGCACTAACCCTTGGGGAACACCACTACCTACTATCCTCCAGTCTGAAAAACAACCATTTGAACCAGAGGGCACAGTCTCAGAATAAGAGGGAGGCCATTTAGGACTGAGATGAGGAGGAATTTCTTTACTCAGAGGGTGGTGAATCAGTGGAATTCTCTACCCCAGAGGGCAGTGGAGTCTCAGCCGTTGAGGATGTTTAAGACAGAAATCGATAGCTTTCTAGATATTGAAAGCATCAAGGGACATGGAGCTAGTGCGGGAAAATCACATTGAGGTAGATCAGCCATGATCTTGTTGAATGGCGGAGCAGGCTTGAGGGGCCTGCTCCTATTCATTGAATTAATTGTTTTTATCCAACTCGAGATGATCCCTCAGGAAGTCACTTCCAGTGACCACCTCCCGTTTGGGATAATTTTTTTTTATTGTGTTCTTATATTGAGTGGAAACTTCCATGATTGAGACGGTACAGCATTAAACTGGTTATTCCAAAACTTGAATGTTATGTCATACTTGGCAAGGCCCTTGTTTGCTTGTTGAATCTGTTTGCTGGGTAAACACAACAGGAAGAGGGGGGTTGGTTATATCAGTTGGCTAGACGGATAGCATGCGATGCTAAAAGATGCTAACAATGTGGATTAAATCCCTGTACCGGCTGTGGTAGTTCAAGGAAGCCTGTCTCCTCACCTTGCTCCATGTTGGAGGAGTGATGACCCTCAAATCATACATCACCAATCTCTCTAATGGAGAGAGATGCCTGTGCTCCTTTGGGACTATGGCTAGAACAACTACATGGAATCTCATGCTGTCGGTTGTATTGAGATTTTCTCTCCCAGTTCTTCAGCTGGTTTGTGCTCCCTTCTGATTTCCGAGAAGATGCATTCCAGAAGTGGTCGGAATGAGATTACTGAACGAGCGAATAATAACCTTGACTGGAGTTTCTCCTCCCTCATGACCTCCTCTTCCCCCATAAAAACCTAAGCTATGTATGTTTTAATATATTGTTTATAATAATAAAAAAATAACTTTCAGTTGGGCCAGTGAGAGCATTAGGCTGACAAACTTTTCTTTTTCTTCAAGGTGAGTGATATTAGAGCCAGGAAGTCAAAGAAAAATTTAATTTTTACTGCACCTACCACAACCCCAGGACATCCCAAAGTGCTTCACAACCAATACTTTTGGAGTATAGGCACTGTTGTAATATAGGGAAAAGCGGCAGCCAATCTGTGCACAGCGAGATCCCACAAACAGAAATGTGATAATGATCAGATAATCTGATTCTTAGCAATGTTGGTTGAGGGACAGGACACTGGGGTGATGTCCCCGGGTCGTCTTCGAAATAGTGCAGTGAGATCTTTTACATCTAGATGAGAGGGCAGACACGGTCTCGGTTTAATGTCTCATCGAAAAGCTGGCATCTCTGACAGTGCAGCACTCCCTCACAGTGCTCAGTCGCTAACGCTCTCACCTCTGAGTCAGAGGTCCAGGGGTTCAAGCCCTCCTCCAGGGACAAAAGCACATAATCCAGGCTGACACTCCCAGTGCCGTGCTGGTTTTTTAGAATTAGAATTAGAACATTACAGCGCAGTACAGGCCCTTCGGCCCTCGATGTTGCGCTGACCCGTGAAACCATCTGACCTACACTATTCCATTTTCATCCATATGTCTATCCAATGACCACTTAAATGCCCTTAAAGTTGGCGAATCTACTACTGCTGCAGGCAGGGCGTTCCACGCCCTTACTACTCTCTGAGTAAAGAAACTACCTCTCACATCTGTCCTATATCTATCACCCCTCAACTTAAAGCTATGTCCCCTCGTGTTTGCCATCACCATCCGAGGAAAAAGGCTCTCACTATCCACCCTGTCCAACCCTCTGATTATCTTATATGTCTCTATTAAGCCACCTCTTCTCCTCCTTCTCTCTAACGAAAACAACCTCAAGTCCCTCAGCCTTTCCTCGTAAGACCTTCCCTCCATACCAGGCAACATCCTAGTAAATCTCCTCTGCACCCTTCCCATAGCTTCCACATCCTTCCTATAATGCGGTGACCAGAACTGCACGCAATACTCCAGATGCGGTCTCACCAGAGTTTTGTACAGCTGCAGCATGACCTCGTGGCTCCGAAACTCGATCCCCCTACTAATAAAAGCTAACACACCATATGCCTTCTTAACAGCCCTATTAACCTGGGTAGCAACCTTCAGGGATTTATGCACCTGGACACCAAGATCTCTCTGTTCATCTACACTACCAAGAATCTTCCCATTAGCCCAGTACTCTGTTACTCCTTCCAAAGTGAATCACCTCGCACTTTTCCGCATTAAACTCCATTTGCCATCTCTCAGCCCAGCTCTGCAGCCTATCTATGTCCCTCTGTACCCTACAACATCCTTCGGCACTATCCACAACTCCACCGACCTTAGTGTCATCTGCAAATTTACTAACCCACCCTTCTACACCCTCTTCCAGGTCATTTATAAAAATGACAAACAGCAGTGGCCCCAAAACAGATCCTTGTGGTACACCACTAGTAACTAAACTCCAGGATGAACATTTGCCATCAACCACCACCCTCTGTCTTCTTTCAGCTAGCCAATTTCTGATCCAAAGCTCTAAATCACCTTCAACCCCATACTTCCGTATTTTCTGCAATAGCCTACCGTGGGGAACCTTATCAAACGCCTTAAAAGGTTGTAAAAGGTCCGGTGGCACTATTCAAAGAGCAGGGGAGTTCTCCCCAGTGCTCCGCCCAGTATTTATCCCTCAATCAATATTACAAAACAGTCATCGTCACATTGCTGTTTGTGGGATCTGCTGTGTACCAGCTTCATACATTACAGCCGTGACACCACGTCCAATGTACTTCATTGGCTGAAAAGCACCTTGAGATGTCCTGAGGTTGTGAAAAGTGAGATAGAAATGCAAGTCTGTCTTTGGCATTGAAATTTCATCTTTGATTATGTGCCCTTGCATCTAGAGCGCAACTTTTAGTCCACAATCTTTTGACTTAGCACTAAGAGTGCTACTCATTGAGCCACAGTTAAATAAATAAGTCACAGCAGTTTTTACAGAGGAATGTGGAAGTGGGAGTACAGAAGTACCTCAGGAGGATGTTGAAGAGACGTCTAATATTCAAAAAGAAACTGTTCTGAAGTTAATGAGGCCTTCCGAAAGTCTCAAATGGACTCATGTCAGTGCTGAACATTAATTAAATTCTCCTAAGGTGTTTCAAGGTCTTCGAGGGGGGATTTCCTGAGGTAATCCAGGACCATCCCTTATGTGTCCCAAGTTCAATACTAGCTTGAGTTATGCTCAGGAGTGGGCAATATCAAAGGATCACCACCTTGCATTTCTATAGCGCCTTTCACGATCACAGGACGTTCCCAAAGCGCTTTACAGCCAATTAAGTACTTTTGAAATGTAGCCACTGCTGTAATGTAAGAAACATGGCTGCCAATTTGTGCACAACAAGATCCCACTAGCAGCAATGTGTTAAAGACCAGATTATTGATTTTAGCAATGCTAATTAAAGGATAAATATTGGCCCCAGGGAGAACTGCCCTCCTCTTCTATGAATAATGGCCATGAGATCTTTTACACCAGGGTTGGCCAACATACAGCCCGCAGGCCAGATTCCGGCCTGCCAAAGGTTTCCATCCGGCCTGTGGATGTATTTCAGAGATGAGGAATTTCCCATTGGTTACTTCCAGAACGACATTTTAAAAAAAATCGCGTTGACAGATGCTGACATTGGGAAAGGCAGTTTCTGAACTTGGGACAGATTGGGATTTTCTGGTGGGTTCCTACTTTTTTTTCTAAAAAGCTTGCCGGAAAACCCTGAATCTGTCCGAAGTTGGGAAACCGCCGTTCCTGATCTCAGCACCTGTCAGCTGTGAAACAGCGCGATTTTTGTTTTCACAAAAACTGACCAACCACAAAGCTGCTGAGCTGAGCATTCCCACTCCCTGCAATTGTCAGGGAGAGAGGGGAGCAGAGTGTGTCCAGGGTGGACTACAACAACAACTTCTATTTATAAAGTGCCATTAATGTAATAAAACGTCCCAAGGTGCTTTACAAGAGCATTATAAAACAAAACAAAGTGTGAGCCATAAAAAGAAATATTAGGTCAGATAACCAAATGCTTGGCCGAGGTGGCCTAGGCCCAACAAACTTCAGCTGCTTCATCAATGACCTTCCCTCCATCATAAGGTCAGAAGTGGGGATGTTTGCTGATGATTGCACAATGTTCAGCACCATTCACGACTCCTCAGATACTGAAGCAGCTTGTGTCCAGATGCAGCAAGACCTGGACAACATCCAGGCTGGGGCTGATAAGTGGCATGTAACATTCATGCTACACACGTGTCAGGGAATGACCATTTTATTTTTATTTAGAGATACAGCACTGAAACAGGCCCTTCGGCCCACCGAGTCTGTGCCGACCGACATTTATACTAATCCTACATTAACCCCATATTCTCTACCACATCTCCACCATTCTCCTACCACCTATCTACACTAGGGGCAATTTACAATGGCCAATTTACCTATCAACCTGCAAGTCTTTGGCTGTGGGAGGAAACCGGAGCACCCGGCGGAAACCCACGCAGACACAGGGAGAACTTGCAAACTCCACACAGGCAGTACCCAGAACTGAACCCGGGTCGCTGGAGCTGTGAGGCTGCGGTGCTAACCACTGCGCCACTGTGCCACCCATCTCAAACAAGAGAGAATCTAAGCAGCTCCCCTTGACGTTCAATGGCATTACCATTGCTGAATCCTCCACTATCAACATCATGGGGCTCACCATGTGTGAAGGAATACTCTCCACTTGCCTGGATGGGTGCACCTCCAACAACACTCAAGAAGCTCAACACCATCCAGGACAAAGCCACTTGATTGGCACCCCATCCACCACCCTCAACATTCACTCCCTCCACCACCAATGCACAGTGGCAGCAGTGTGTACCATCTACAAGATGCACTGCAGCAACTCACCAAGGCTCCTTCGACAGCACCTTCTAAGCCCATGACCTCTACCACCTAGAAGGACAAGGGCAGCAGATACATGGGAACATCACCACCTGCAAGTTCCCCTCCAAGCCACACACCATCCTGACTTGGAACTATATCGCCGTTCCTTCACTGTGGCTGGGTCAAAATCCTGGAACTCCCTTCCTAACAGCACTGTGGGTGTACCTATTCCACAGCTGTTCAAGAAGGCAGCTCACCACCACCTTCTCATGGGCAATTAGGGATGGGCAATAAATGCTGGCCTAGCCAGCGATGCCCACATCATCCCAATGATTAAAAAAAGATAAGTTTTAAGGAGTGTCCTAAAGGAGGATTGTGTGGTGGAGAGGCAGAGAGGTGTAAGGAGGGCATTTCAGAGCTTGGGGCCTTGGAAACTGAAGGCGCAGCCACTAATTGTGGAGTGATTAAAATCAGGGATGCATAAGAGGCCAGAATTAGAGGAGTGCAGATATCTGGGAGGGTAGTGGGGCTGGAGGAGATTACAGAGAAAGGGAGGGACAAGAAGCTTTAAGGGGCTTGCAAAGCTAACTTTTTTTAAAGGCTCAGTAAAAGAAAAAAACAAGGAAAATCCAATCTCTGTCTGAGGCTGATCGATTGTTTTCAAAAGCTTCCCCAGACTGATCACGGTGGTGCCATTGCAGGAGGCCGACAGCAAAAAGCACAGGAATCCTCCATTCACGCAACTCACAGCTAAAGCTTTTAAAAACACATTAAATCACACAAGAGTGAAGAGCTTTCATTTAACTAACTTGCTGGAGTTTTTTGAGGAGGTAACAGAGAGGGTTGATGAGGGCAATGCTGTTGATGTGGTGTACATGGACTTTCAAAGGGCATTTGATACAGTACCACACAACGGACTTGTGAGCAAACTTGTAGCTCATGGAATAAAAGGGACAGTAGCAACATGGATACGAAATTGGCTGAGTGACAGGAAACAAAGTGGTTAATGGATGTTTTTCGGGCTGGAGGAAGGTTTGCAGTGCAGTTCCCCAGGGATCAGTGTTGGGATCCTTGCTTTTCCTGATCTATATTAATGACCTAGACCTTGGTGTACATGGCACAATTTCAAAGTTTGCAGATGATATGAAACTTGGAAGCATTGTGAACTGTGAGGAAGATAGTGTACTTAAGAACATAAGAACTAGGAGCAGGAGTAGGCAATTCAGCCCCTCAAGCCTGCTCCGCCATTTAATACGATCATGGCTGATCTCATCTTGGCCTCAACTCCACTTTCCTGCCTGTTCTCCATAACCCTTCAACCCATTACTAATTAAAAATCTGTCTATCTCCTCCTTAAATTTACCCAATGTCCCGGCATCCACCGCACTCTGGGGTAGTGAATTCCACAGATTCACGACCCTTTGAGAGAAGTAATTTCTCCTCATCTCTGTTTTAAATTTGCTACCCCTTATCCTAAAACTATGACCTCTCCGTTCTAGATTGCCCCACAAGAGGAAGCATCCTTTCTATGTCTACTTTGTCAATCCCCTTAATCATCTTATATACCTTAATTAGATCTCCTCTCATTCTTCTAAACTCCAGAGAGTAGAGGCCTAAACTGCTCAATCTCTCTTCATAAGACAAGCCCCCCATCTCTGGAATCAATCTAGTGAACCTCCTCTGAACTGCCTCCAATGCAACTACATCTGTCCTCAAGTAAGAGGACCAAAACTGTATGCAATACTCCAGATGCGGTCTCACCAATGCCTTATACAGTTGCAGCAACACTCCCTATTTTTATACTCTATTCCTTTAGCAATAAATGCCAAAATTCCATTTGCCTTTGTTATCACCTGCTGTACCTGCAAATTAGTTTTCAGCAAATCATGCATTAGGACACCCAGATCCCTCTGCACTGAAGCACTCTGAAGTTTCTCTCCATTTAGATAATAATTTGCCTTCCTATTCTTCAGACCAAAATGGATAACCTCACACTTATCCATATTAAAATCCGTCTGCCAAATTTTGGCCCATTTATCTAACCTATCCATATCCATTTGTAAATTTCTTATTTCTTTATTGCAACTTACTATCCCACCTATTTTAGTGTCATCTGCAAATTTGGCGATAGTACCTTCTATCCCTGCATTCAAATTATTTATATAGATTGTAAATAATTGGGGCCCGAGGACCGAACCCTGTGGCACCCCAGTAGTTACATCTTGCCAACCATAAAAAGACCCATTTATCCCGACTGTCTGTTTTCTGTTGGTTAACCAATCCTCTATCCAAGTGAATAAATTGCCCCCAACCGCATGTGATCTTACCTTGCGTATTAACCTTTTGTGCGGCACCTTATCAAATGCCTTCTGGAAGTCTAGATATACTACATCTACAGGATCCCCATTATCCATTTTGCTTGTTACAGCTTTGAAGAACTCGAGCAAATTACTCAAACACGATTTATCCTTCATAAAACCATGCTGACTCTGATGGATTGCGTTTTGACTTTCTAAATGTCCTGTTATTACTTCCTTAATAATGAATTCTAACAATTTCCCAATGACAGATGTTAAACTAACTGGTATATAGTTTCCTACTTTCTGCCTCCCTCCCTTTTTGAATAAGGGCGTTATATTAGCTTTTTTCCAACCCACTGGAACCTTTCCCATATCCGGAGAATTTTGGAATATTATAACCAATGGATCCACTATCTCCACTGCCACTTCCTTTAAGACCCTAGGATGTAGGCCATCAGGCCCTGGGGACTTGTCTGCCTTCAATCCCAATAGTTTACTCAGTACTTTTTTCCTAGTGATGATGATTGTTCTAAGTTCCTCCCTTTCTATAATTTCTGCATTACCTGTTACTATTGGGATGGTACTAGTGTCCTCCACTGTGAAAACTGAAGCAAAATACTAATTTAGTGTCTCTGCCATTTCTGTGTTCCCTTCTATTAACTCCCCAGTCTCATCCTCCAATGGACCAACATTCACTTTAAATACTCTCTTCCCTTTTCTATACTTATAGAAGCTTTTGCTATCCGTTTTTATATTTTTTATGCGAGTTTTCTTTCATAATTTATCTGTGCTCTTTTTATTACTTTTTTAGTAACCTTTGTTGATCTTTAAAAGTTTCCCAATCTTCCAGCCTGCCACTGGCTTGTGCAATATGGTATGCCTTAGTTTTTGTCTTTATGTTATCCTCAACTTCCTTGCTTAGCCATGGATGTTTTTTCCTCCTCCTAGAATCTTTCTTCCTGTCTGGAATATATTTTAGTTGGGGATAAGTTGAATATCTCCTTAAATATCTGCCACTGCTCATCAACTGTCCTACCTTGTAGTCATCCTGCCCAGTCCACTAGGGCCAAACCTGTCCTCATGCCGATATAATTACCTTTGTTTAACTCCAGAATGTTCGTGTGGGACTCCAGCTTCTCGCCCTCAAACTGAATTTGAAATTCTAAGTGTAGAACTTCAAAAGGACAGAGACAAGTTGGTGGAATGGGCAGACAGGTGGCAGATGAAGTTCAATGCAGAGAAATATGAAGTGATTCATTTTGGTAGGAAGAACATGGAGAGACAATATAAAGGACACAATTCTAAAGGGGGTGCAGGAGCAGAGGGACCTAGGTGTATATGTGCATAAGTCATTAAAGATGGCAGGACAGTTTGAGAGAGCAGTTAATAAAGTATACAGTATCCTGAGCTTTATTAATAGGGGCAGAGAGTACAAGAGCAAGGAAGTTATGTTTAACTTGTATAAGACACTAGTTTGGCCTCAGCTGGAGTATTGTGTCTAATTCTGGGTGCCATACTTGAGGAAAGATGTGAGAACATTGGAGAGAGTACAGAAGAGATTCACGGGAATGGTTCCAGGGATGAGGAATTTCAGATATGAAGATAGATTGGAGAAGTTAGGACTGTTTTCCTTGGAGAAGAGAAGGCTGAGAGGTGATTTGATAGAGGTATTCAAAATCATGAGGGGTCTGGACAGAGTAGATAGAGAGAAACTGTTCCCCCTCATGAAAGGATCGAGAATGAGAGGGCACAGATTTAAAGTATTTGGTAAGAGAAATGAAGTGACATGAGGAAACACTTTTTCACGCAGCGAGTGTTTAAGTTCTGGAATGCACTACCTGAGAAAGTGGTGGAGGCAGGTTCAATTGAAGCATTCAAAAGGGAATTAGACAGTTATATGAAAAGGAAGAATGTGCAGGGTTATAGGGAGAAGGCAGGGGAATGGGACTGAGAGAATTGCTCTTTCAGAGAGCCAGTGTGGACACGGTGGGCCGAATAGCCTCCTAGTAAATAAGGCCAGTAGGACTAAGAGGAACAGCAGGCAGGGAGATGCTGCTGAGCACAGCGGGACTGGTGGTTTGCAATGCGAGAAGTATAACAGGTAAGGCAGATGAACTTAGAGATTGGATTAGTACTTGGAAATATGATGTTGTTGCTATTACAGAAACTTGGTTGAGGGAAGGGCAGGATTGGCAGCTAAATGTTCCAGACTTTAGAAGCTTCAGGCAGGATAGAGGGGGATGTAAAAGGGGTGGGGGAGTTGCATTACTGGTTAAGGAGAATATCACAGCTGTACTGCGGGAGGACACCTCATAGGGGTCATGCAGCGAGGCAATATGGGTGGAGCTCAGGAATAGGAAGGGTGCAGTCACGATGTTGGGGGTTTACTACAGGCCTCCCAACAGCCAGCGGGAGGTAGAGGAGCAGATATGTAGACAGATTTTGGAAAGATGTAAAGGTAACAGGGTTGTGATGGTGGGTGATTTTAACTTCCCCAATATTGACTGGGACTCACTTAGTGCTGGGGGCTTGGATGGGGCAGAATTTGTGAGGAGCATCCAGGAGGGCTTCTTGAAACAGTATGTAGATAGTCCAACGAGGGATGGGGCCGTACTGGACCTGGTATTGGGGAATGAGCCCGGCCAGGTGGTCGAACTTTCAGTGGGGGAGCATTTCGGGAGCAGTGACCATAATTCCAGAAGTTTTAAGGTACTTGTGGATAAGGATAAGAGTAGTCCTCGGGTGAAGATGCTAAATTAGGGGAAGGCTAATTATAACAATATTAAGCAGGAACTGAAGAATTTAGATTGGGGGCGGCTGTTTGAGGGTAAATCAACAACTGACATGTGGGAGTCTTTCAAACGTCAGCTGATTAGAATCCAGGACCAGCATGTTCCTGTGAGGAAGAAAGACAAGTTTGGCAAGTTTCGGGAAGATTGGATAACACGGGATATTGTGAGCCTAGTCAAAAAGAAAAAGGAAGCAATTGTAAGGGCTGAAAGGCTAGGAACAGATGAAGCACTTGAGGAATATAAAGACAGTAGGAAGGAACTTAAGCAAGGAATTAGCAGGGCTAAAAGGGGTCATGAAAAGTCATTGGCAAACAGGATTAAGGAAAATCCCAAGGCTTTTTATACGTATATAAAGAGCAAGAGGGTAACCAGGGAAAGGGTTGGCCCGCTCAAGGACAGAGATGGGAATCTATGTGTGGAGCCAGAGGAAATAGGCGAGGTGCTAAATGAGTACTTTGCATCAGTATTCACCAAAGAGAAGGACATGGTGGATGATGAGCCGAGGGAAGGGAGTGCAGATAGTCTCAGTCATCTCATTATCAAAAAGGAGGAGGTGTTGGGTGTCTTGCAAAGCATTAAGGTAGATAAGTCCCCAGGCCCTGATGGGATCTACCCTAGAGTACTGAGGGAGGCAAGGGAAGAAATTGGTGAGGCCTTGACAGAAATCTTTGCATCCTCATTGGCTACAGGTGAGGTCCCAGAGGACTGGATGGAGGGATGTGACTAGTGGTGTTCCGCAGGGATCAGTGCTGGGACCTTTGCTGTTTGTAGTATATATAAATGATTTGGAGGAAAATGTAGTTGGTCAGATTAGTAAGTTTGCGGACGACACAAAGGTTGGTGGAGTTGCGGATAATGATGAGGATTGTCAGAGGATACAGCAGGATATAGATTGGTTGGAGACTTGGGCGGAGAAATGGCAGTTTAATACGGACAAATGTGAGGTAATGCATTTTGAAAGTCTAATGCAGGTGGGAGGTATACAGTAAATGTCAGAACCCTTCGGAGTATTGACAGGCAGAGAGATCTGGGCGTACAGGTCCAGAGGTCACTGAAAGTGGCAACGCAGGTGGATAAGGTAGTCAAGAAGGCATACGGCATGCTTGCCTTCATCGGTCGGGGCATAGAGTATAAAAATTGGCAAGTCATGTTGCAGCTGTACAGAACCTTAGTTAGGCCACACTTAGAATATTGCGTGCAATTCTGGTCGCCACATTACCAGAAGGACATGGAGGCTTTGGAGGGGGTACAGAGGAGGTTTACCAGGATGTTGCCTGGTCTGGAGGGCATTAGCTATGAGGAGAGTTTGGATAAACTCGGATTGTTTTCACTGGAACGACGGAGGTGGAGGGGCGACATGATAGAGGTTTACAAAGTTATGAGCGGCATGGACAGAGTGGATAGTCAGAAGCTTTTTCCCAGGGTGGAAGAGTCAGTTACTAGGGGACATAGGTTTAAGGTGCGAGGGGCAATGTTTAGAGGGGATGTGCGAGGCAAGTTTTTACACAGAGGGTGGTGAGTGCCTGGAGCTTGCTCCCAGGGGAGGTGGTGGAAGCAGGTACGATAGTGACGTTTAAGAGACATCTTGACAAATCTATGAATAGGAAGGGAATAGAGGGATATGGGCCCCGGAAGTGCAAAAGGTGTTAGTTTAGGCAGGCATCAAGATCGGCGCAGGCTTGGAGGGCCGAATGGCCTGTTCCTGTGCTGTACTGTTCTTTGTTCTTTGTACTTTGAAGGCAGCGGCGAGACCGGGGGTGAGCAGACGGGCGCGGGAAGCAGCGCTGGGGAAGCGAGGTGGGATATTGTTGGGAGTGGAGTGGGATCGCCGCTATTGAATTTAATTTGTTTTTTGTGTTGAATTGATCAGCGCCATCTTTAATCCTGGCAGCTGCCTAAAACGTCGCAGACGATGACGTTTCAGTGCATGAGGCTGCCTTTGTGCATGTGCAAGTACTGCACCACCTAGTGGTTGCATTGTCAGCAAACGCAGCCTTGCTCTAAACAGACAGTGTGGCCCTAGTTGAATGCACATGTGGCCATCTTTTGCAGCATTGACCATTGTTTAAAATGGAAAGTCAATTTTTATAACTCTTCAGTTTGAGTCTTTTTTTTGTTATCATCTTAATGCTCGTAAGCGTGACAGAAGGAAAACTTCCGTGATTACCCGATCTGGCCTACATGTGACTCCAGACCCACAGCAATGTGGTTGACTCTTAATTCCCCTCTGAAATGGCCTATCCAGCCACTCAGTTGTGGCAGTTAGGGATGGGCAGTAAATACCGATCTTCCCAGTGATGCTCACATCCTGTGAATGAATAAACAATAAAAAGAAATGTCAGTTGAGGGATAAATATTGGCCAGGACAATGGGGAGAGCACCCCTGCAGTTCTTCCAATAGCGCTGTGGGATCTTTTACAGCCACCTGAGAGGGCAGGCGGGTCCTCAGTTTAACATCTCATCTGAAAGACAGCACCTCCGACAGTGCAGCACTCCCTCAGTAAAAGGCGAGATTTTGAAATGGCCTATCTAACGTTCACCAGACTATGAAGGGAATTGATAAAATTGATCCAGGGAAATCAAACTGTTAGGGATTCAAATACCAGGGGAGAAGGGTAGAGTAGTGTAATGCTTATTTTACTGGTCTAATAATACTGTAGGCCTGGAACAATAATCTGCACAACGTGAGCTCAAATCTCCACATGGCAGTTCGTGAATTTAAATTCTGTTTCTAAAATCTGGAAATAAAGAAATGGTGTCAGTAAAAGGGAAGCTGTTGAATTGTTGTTGAATCTTCGTTGCACTCCCTCTATGGCAATAATATCCTTCCTAAGGTAAGGGAACCAAAACTGCACACAGTACTCCAGGTGCAGTCTAACCAAGGTTCTATACAATTGAAGCAAGACTTCACTACTACTGTACTCAAATCCTCTTGCGATAAAGGGTAACATACCATTAGCCTTCTTAATTGCTTGCTGCTCCTGCATGTTAGCTTTCAGTGACTTATTGACAAGGACACCCAGGTCCCTTTGTACATCTGCACTTTCTAATCTCTTGCCATTTAAGAAATACTCTGCACATCTATTCCTCCTACCAAAGTGGATAACCTCAGATTTTTCCACATTATATTCCATCTGTCACATTCTTGCCCACTCACTAAGTCTCTCCAAATCCCCTTGAAGCTGCTTTTCACCTTCCTCACAACACACATTCCCACCTAGTTTTGTGTCATCCGTGAACTTGGAAATACTACATTTGGTCCCCACATCCAAATCATTGATGCATTTTGTGAACAACTGGGGCCCAAGCGCTGATCCCTGTGGTACCCCACTGGTCACAGCCTGCCAATACGAGAATGACCCGTTTATCCATACCAGTATATTATCTCCTATCCCATGTGCTTTAATTTTGCTAACCAACCTCCTGTGGGGGATTTATCAAAGGCCTTTTGAAAATCCAAGTATACCACATCCACCAACTCCCCTTTATCAATTTTATTCGTAACATCCTCAAAAACTGCCACAGGTTTGTCAACATGATTTCCCATTCATAAATCCATGTTGACTATGCCCAATCAGATCATTATTATCCAAGTGTCCATTTATCACATCTTTTAGAATAGATTCTAGCATTTTCTGAATGACTGATGTAAGGCTAACAGGTCTGCAGTTCCCTGTTTTCTCTCTTCCTCCCTTCTTAAATAGTAAGGCGACATTTGCGACCTTCCAATCTGCAGGAACTGCTCCAGAATCTAGAATTTTGGAAGATGATCACCAATACATCCACTATCGCCATAGCTACCTCTTCCAACACTCTGGGATGTAGAATATCAGGTCCTGGGGACTTGTCAATCTTCAGCCCCATTAATTTCTCCAATACAACCTTCTTACTAATACTAATTTCCTTCAATTCCTCATTCCCCCTAATCCCTTGGATCTCTAATTCAGTGTCGTGACCTTTGATGTGGCACCTTATCAAATGCCTTTTGGAAATCCAAATACACCACATCTCCAGGTTCACCTTTATCCACGATGCTTGTTACTTCCTCAAAGAACTCTAATAAATTAGTTAAACATGATTTTCCTTTCACAAAACCATGTTGACTCTGCCTGATTGCATTAAGAGTTTCTAAGTGCCCTGCTATAACCTCCTTAATAAGAGATTCTAGCAACTTCCCTGTGGAAGATGTTAGGTTAGCTGGCCTGTATTTTCCTGCTTTCTGTCTCCCTCCTTTCTGGAATAGAGGAGTTACATTCGCTATTTGCCAATTTGATGGGATCTTTCCAGAATCTAGGGAATTTTGAAAAATTACAACCAATGAATCTACTATCAGCAGCTACTTGTTCGAAGACTCCAGTATGCAGGTCCTGGGGACGTGGCAGACTTTAGTTCTAATATTTTTCTCAGTATCCATTCCCTGGTGATTGTAATTGTTTTAAGTTCCTTCCTCTCTTCCACCTCTTGATTTACAAGTATTTCTGGGACATTATTTGTGTCTTCCACCATTTCCTTATTTCGCATTATTGATTCCCCAGATTCACTCTTTAGAGGAACAACTTTAGTTACACTTTTCCTTTTTAAATACTTGTAAAAACTCTTACTATCAGTTTTTATATTTCTAGCTAGCTTTCTCTCATACTCTAATTACTTCCTCTTTATTTTTTTTCGTTTTTAAGTTCTGTCCAATCTTCTGACTTACCACTAATTTTCGCCGAATTATATGCTTTTTCTTTCCATTTGACACTATCCTTAACTTCCTTAGTTAGCCACGGATGGTGCGCCCTTCTCGTAGAGTGGAATTTTATGCTTTCCCTGCGGCAGATTCGGAGGCGGGGAGAGCATAAAATCGGATGGGATGGTGGCGCGTGGGGGTCACCATCCTGCCTCCACCAAAATTTAGTCTGGGGCGGGAAAGCCTGTGAATAGCCTTCCCACCTTACTGCCATTAACTGGGTAACTAACCCCTAATTAAGGGCCTCTTCCTGCCGCAGCCGCAATTACCCGTGCGGCGGGCGGCTCTGTCGCTGCACAGGAATCACGGCATGGAAAACCATGCAGGCTGCTTCCCGGCTCCACTGCGGGGGGGGCGGGGGGGGACTGTCCCTCGTTTAAAGACATAGTGCCTGAACGAGGGACCAGGCATCGGGAAGGGGTGGGGTGGGGGGGGGGGGTGTCCTTGCTGCCGACCCCCAACCTGCGATATCCCTCCCATCCTGACCTACCTGAGGCCTGGGTCCATCGACGATCCTCAGCCTTCTGGATGGTCATCTCTTTAAATGTCTGCCACTGCATCTCTGCTGTCCTACCGTTTTAAACCTAATTTTCCAGTTCAGTTTAGCCAGCACTGCCTTCATACCCTTGTAATTGCCTTTATTTAAGTTTCAAACACTAGTCTCAGACCCGCAATTCTCACTTTCAAACTGAATGTAAAATTCAGTCATGTTATGATCACTGCTACCTTGAAGCTCCTTTACAATGAGGTCATTAATTAATCCTGTTATTAAGGAAGTAGTAGCAGGATATTTAGAAAATCATAATACAATCAGGCAGAGTCAATAAGGTTTTATGAAAGGAAAATCGTGTTTGACAAATTTATTAGGGCTCTTTGAGGATGTAACAAGCAGGGTGGACCAGTAGATGTAGTGTATTTGGATTTCCATAAGGCATTCGATAAGGTGCCACATAAAAGGTTACTACACAAAATAAGAGCTCATGGTGTTGGGGGGTAATATATTAGCATGGATAGAGGATTGGCTAACTAACAGGGAACAGAGAGTCAGGATAAATGGGGCTTTTTCAGGTTGGCAAACTGTAACTAGTGGAGTGTCACAGGGATCAGTGCTGGGACCGCAACTATTTTCAATCTATAATTAATAACTTGGATGAAGGGACCGAGTTATGTTGAAGGGAAGTTAAATAAACTTGAGTGAGAAGGAAATAGAAGGATATGCTGATAGGGTTAGATGAAGTAGGGGTGGGAGGAGGCTCGAGTGGAGCATAAAAACTAGCATAGATCTGTTGGGCCAAATGGCCTGTTTCTGTGCATGTTCTGTGTAATTCTATGCAATTCGATTTGTTTCTGCAGATGGAAGGTACTGATCTATATATAAACGAGGTTGAGACCAACTTCAATAAAAAAAAGAGGAAGGTGAAATTATGTGGATGTTAGGCTGCTCAGCCATCATAACTTCAGCAGGAGACATAAGAAATAGGAGCTGGAGTCAACCATTTCTTCCTTCGAGCCTGCTCCGCCATTCAACAAGATCATGGCTGATCTTCTACCTCAACACCACCTTCCCGAACTCTTGCCATATCTCTTAATTCCCTTGGTACTCTAACAATCTATCGATCTCTGCCTTGAATATACTCAATGTGAGTATCCACAGCTCTCTAGGGTAGAGAATTCCAAAGATTCATGACCCCTTGAGTGGAAATTCCTTCTCATCTCAGTCTTAAATGGCCAACCCCAAACCATGGAAAAATAGGGAGAAGCAGCCTAAACATTTTGCTGGGGTTTCCAGGACTGTTCTGCATTGAAGTCAATGGAAACGGGGAGAGATAGATACTGTGCAGCTCACCTGATATTGCTCGGTTTCTACCATCAACCATATGCACAATGACCCCTCAGGCAGAGCCAATAGTTTTAATAGACATCTTTCGCTAGTGCTATGAACTCTGGGATAACTCTGCCTCCATAACACTCCCCTGTTTTCTCATACTCTCCAGACAAAGAGAGAAAGCAAGACAAGTGTTGTGCATTAGTAGCACAGAACATAGAGGTAAGCATGATCCCAAGTGAGCAGGATGTGAGACTGCAACCTACCTGCTGCTAAAGGCAAGAAACTTGTTAACCCTACGTGGGAGGACAAACTATAGTCATTGTTACGGCATAGATAAAGGAAAACAGGCTGTAAGAGATTAACTATTACACCCATATATGGAATAAAAATTGCACTGTGAAGGCCCTCGGGTAAATACTGGAGCTGCTATTCAATCAGTCTCAAGGGGGTTGGAATACCAAGGGGAGGAAGTTATGCTGCAGTTGTACAGAGCCTTGGTCAGACCACGTCTGGAGTCATTGTGCTCAGTTCTGCACCTCAGGAAGGATATATTGGGGGAGCAAAGCAGAATGATACCGGGACTAAAAGGGTTATATCATGAAGATAGGTTGCATAAACTAGAATTGTATTCTCTTTAATATGGATTAAGGGGTGAATTGATTGAGATATTTAAAATGTTAAAAGGATTCGATTGCGTAGATACAGTAAAACTATTTCCTCTGGTGGGGGATTAGGAATTGAGGAATTAACCTCAAAATTACAGCTAGCCACTTAGAAAGGAAATCAGAAAGCACTTCTTCCCTGAAAGGCTGTGTATGCTGGGGATCAACTGGAGCTTTCAAGACTGAGATTAATAGATTTTTGTTGGTTAAGGGGTATCAAGGGACATGGAGCAAAGTCAGGTAAATGAAATTGACGTTCAATTTCAGCCATGATCTAATTGAATGCTGGAATAGGCTCGAGGGGCTGAATGGCCTCCTCGTCTTCCAGCTCCCAGTCTAGCAAAGTCTTGATCTTAAATTTCTTATCCTTGTTTTCAAATCCCTCCATGGCCTCACCGCTTCCTACTTCCTCCAGCTCCACAACCCTCTGAGATCTCTGCGCTCCTCTAATTCTGGCCTCTTGAGCATCCCCAATTTTAATCACTCCACCATTGGCAGCCGTGGCCTTCAGTTGCCTCGGTCCTAAGCTCTGGAATACCCTCCCTAAACCTCCCTCCATCTCTGCTTTTCTCTCCTCCTTTAAGACACTCCTGCAAATCTATCCCCTTTAACCAAGAAAAATAAAAAGAGAAGGTGATGGAAATACTCAGCAGGTCTGGCAGCATCTGTGGAGAGAGAAGCAGAGTTAACCTTTCAGGTCGATGACCTATTATCACGTCTTTTAGATAAGACGTTAAACTGAGGCCCCATCTGCCTGTTTGGGTGGATGTAAAAGATCCCATCGCACTATTGTGAAGAAGAGCTGCTATTTACCCCTCAATCGACATCACAAAAATAGATGATCTGGTCATTATCACATTGCTGTAGTGGGAGCTTGCTGTGCGCAAATTGGCTGCTGTATTTCCTACATTAAAACATTGACTACACTTCAAAGATACTTCATTGGCTGTAAAGCATTTTGAGACGTCCTGTGTTCATGAAAAGTGCTCCATATTTACAAGTCTATCTTTCTTTAATGGCGCCATATAAATATATGTTGTTGTTTAAATGTTCCTTATATCTTTGGCCATGTGAGCCGCATGGAAGATGGTAGGATTCCCAGAGACATATTGTACAGCGAGCTCGCTACTGGTATCAGACCCACCGGCCGTCCATGTCTCCGCTTTAAAGACGTCTGCAAACGCGACATGAAGTCCTGTGACATTGATGACAAGTCGTGGGAGTCAGTTGCCAGCGATCGTCAGAGCTGGCGGGCAGCCATAAAGACAGGGCTAAAATGTGGCGAGTCGAAGAGACTTAGCAGTTGGCAGGAAAAAAGACAGAAGCGCAAGGGGAGAGCCAACTGTGTAACAGCCCCGACAAACAAATTTTATCTGCAGCACCTGTGGAAGAGTCTGTCACTCTAGAATTGGCCTTTATAGCCACTCCAGGCGCTGCTCCACACACCACTGACCACCTCCAGGTGCT